>NC_056743.1:1162314693-1162494693 GCF_019279795.1 Protopterus annectens
TCTTAGCAGAACTGTGATCCAAAAAGCAGTCAATTTGGTAAAACATTTACTGTTGTGTTTGCCTCAGTCACAGACAACATAATATTCTGCTGTACTGCCCCAGCTATATAAAATACTGAAGATAGTGCTCTTAGAATATGATTTTGAGGCAGGCATGAACCTAGCCTTGAGAAGCCTTTTACCATCACCAGGAATGAAGCTATAATATGAATAAATATGACTTCAGCAATGCCTAAGCTTTTATTGGCATTCAGAGGAGGTCCAAAGTATATCAGCCTGGGGAGGAAATGGTAACTAGTCCTCATTGCTTTGCCAGGGATGGCCTGCACCTATTGCCTCAAGGTGTTTGCATATTGGCTAAAACTTTGTTGAACACAATAGTGCCTTTTTTTAGGCAATGTCAGTTCTTAAAAGCTTCCAGCATAACAGAACAGAATCAAGATAAGACAAAGGTATTACTGTTGAATGCTAGGAGCCTTAACAAAAAAAAAAACGCCACTCCCTACAAGCTCTCTTTACGCTGAAAAACATCAGTATATGCATCTTTATGGAGACCTGGTTCAAGACCTTAGACAGCAACCCACCAGCGCAGGGCTTCAACACCTACCACACATTCATGCCTATGACACTAGATGAAGGCACTAAGGCGGCAGTGTCTCCATGTTTGTAAAAAAATACTTCACCTTCAGACTAGTTATACAAGAAAACAAACCAGAACTCCTATGTCCAACTTACCATTAGCAAGACCCCTTATCAGATCATTCCTAAGTATAGGACACAATCTATGCCCCCGCCCCCCCGAGCCTATAACTCCTATCTAAACAGCATGGAGTCCCTATGCACTAAGCCAAATGCCATTCTCTTAGGGGACTTTAACTACCCCCCATCATCTGGGAGATATGTACATTTTCTAATATGAAAGATGTGGTGCAGGAAGTCCCAGGGTCCTTTCCAGGAAACACGTGGAGAAAGTTCCCCTAGGGGCAGAGGGGGGAACTCTAATGGTCGATGCTGCCCCTTCAGCAGAAGAGGCCTGCAAAACCAGGGGTCCAGAGGTTCTCTCTCCGACAGACCCTATCAGCGCTCCTGAAAGGAGGCCCAAATGTCCACCTCTGGAGGCAATCGCGATCGACTATCCATGCACCAGAGCCTGTCTAGACATAACAAAAAATACATGGGTGCAGAGAATTATTTCCAGAGGTTATATAGTACCCTTTTCCCTTCCACCTCCAACTCTACAAAAAATTCCCAGTGTTCCACCCAGTCAGAGAAAACAAGCAACACTAGGAATACAAAGGTTGCTAGAAAAAAAGAGTCATCCAAGAGGTCCTGCCAGACCAGATAGAATCCAGAACTTACTCAAGATTCTTTTTAGTGCCAAAGAAAACAGGGGACTGGAGACCAATTTTGGATCTTAGCTACTTGAACAAGACAGTTCGACACACAAAGTTTTGGTCGGTCACGGTTCAATCCAGTCTCCCTTTTCTGGGCAAGGACACTGGATGTACTCAATAGAACTTCAGAATGCATACTATCACATAAATATGAACAGACAATCCAGAAGATATTTACACTTTGGAATGGGAGCCAGTCATTATCAGTTCAGAGCTCTGCTCTTTGGCCTCACTACAGGCCCCCAGGCTGTTTATTAAATATATGCAGCAGTGGCAGCTCACTTGAGACTGCAAGGATTCTGGATGTTTCCATACCTAGACATCTGGCTCATTACTGTCCAGACCATGCATCTGTTAATAAGGGCAAGAAATTAGGTTCTCCAGATTTGCTCTCATCTGGGAATAACCAAAAGTTATAACAAGCCTCATCTACAACCAACTCAAAATTTGGAATTCATAGGAGCATTTTTCAATGCAAAGTCAGTGATAGCTTCTCTTCCTTTCTCAAAAGTACAGACTATCAGATCACAGGTCAGGAAGATAATTTAAAGTACCGAGATTTGAGCTTGCTTGATCCTTCAAGCTCTAGGTTCAGTGTCAGTGGCAAAAACCTGAGTACCTCTAGCCAAATTTCATATGAGAATTCTTCAATGGATGTTATCAACACAGAGGTCTTTTCTTTGTCAGTGCATATCAGCACAAGTAAGGATCACTTAGGTATACAAGAGGGATATCAGGTGGTGGAGTCAATCAGACCATGTTCTACAAGGCTGTCATCACTTCCCCTTCAGCCCAAGGCCATAGTGACCATGGATGCTTCCTAGTAGGGGTGGGGGTGGGGGGCACTTTCTGGAGAAAACAGTCCAAGGCACTTGGTCCACCAAAGAGGCCAACTTGCATATCAATGTCCTAGAGATAAGAGCTGTACTTTTAGCATTGCAGGTCTTCCAGGATGCTGTCCCTTCAGGGACAATTGCAATTCAAATGGACAATATGTCAGTAGTCTGGTACGTTAACAAACAAGGAGGGACAAGAGCATACCCCTTGTGTCGAGAAGTACTCTGAGTATGGCAATGGGTGATGTCATCAAACCACTCTCTCATAGCAATGCACATTCAAAGAAAGTCCACTCCAGTCTGATAACAGACAAATTGAGCAGGTCCATTCTTCTACCTCATGAGTGGTCCTGCAACAGAAAAGTGGGGAAATGATCTTTCATCGATGGGGCCAGCCTTGCTGGGATCTTTTTACTTCTTCCCTAAACAACAAATGAAACAGCTACTTTGCCCTAATTCCACCATAGGGGGAAATCACAGAGGGATGCTCTGCTTCATAATTGGCCTCCCGGTCTGCTCTATGCTTATCCATCAATTCCAAAATTTCTACAGATGGCTGCCAGGTTAAGAGAAAAGTAATCCTCATTGCACCTTTTTGGATTCAACAGATTTGGTTCCCCTTCCTATGGCCTCATCTACTTTACAAACCTTGGATTCTGGATCCGATTTCAGACCTTCTGTCTAACCTGACAGGCATGATTCTTCTAGATATCTCAAACCTCAAGCTGACAGTGGTTTCTCCAATTCCATTAATAACCAAACAACTTATGCTCTCTTCATCTAGCCACCATATTCTTTTATCTTCCCATAAACCCTCAACACAAAAACTCTATTCAAGTAAATGGAAAAGATTTGTTTATTGAGCAGAACTAAATCTTGTTGATCCTTTTTCAGCTCCGATACAAAACATATTTGAATTTTTATCTTTAGTTTTCAGAGAAGGGACAAGTTCCTCAAACATTAAGGTTCAGTTAGCAGCAATATCTAATTTTCATATTGGATTTGAAGGTGCTTCGATAGCCTCTGCTAGACTGTGCAAAGTATTTTTCAGAGGCACTCTTCTTTTGAGACCACCATTTCATCATACTCCACCATGGGATCTAAACTTGGTACTGCAAGCATTAGTACATTCCCCCTTTGAACCAGCAGTGAAATGTTATCTTGTGTTTCTTACTTGGAAAATGGTCTTTTCAGTAGTCATTACTTCATCTAGAAGAGTTTCAGAAATTCAAGCTTTGTCTTCAAAACCTCAGTAGTGAATTTCCATAAAGATGGAGTTACTTTACAAACCAAGTCATACTTTCTTCCCAAGGTGGTGTCAGAATCCTGTATCAATCAGTCCATTAATTTATCAGTATTGTTTCCTACATTTGCAAATAAAAGTGAATACATGTTGCATGTATTGAACATTCACAGAGAATTATATTTTTATCTACATAAGACAAAAGATATCAGAAAAACAGATCAATTGTTTGTTTCCTTCTCAGACTTGAAATTGGGTAAACCAGTAGTAAAAGGAACATTAGCTATATGGCTGGCTGACTGCATTTCATTTATATATGGCAAATTGGGTCTTACCTTAACTAAACCTGTATGTCAGGGTTTTGGCTCATCAGATCTTACCCATTTTTTTGGAAGGTAAAAGCTTTTTTTTCTGAAATATTAGCCCGAATAAGACATGAAGAAGTTGGAGCCATATATGCTAAATATTCTGTGACTGAGTTAATGACAGAATTTCATGAACAGTATGTAATTAATTATAGATCAGAAGACATAAATTGACAAATCTGGAGAAAATAATGCATGAGGGTAGTATAGTATAGTATAGTATAGTATAGTATAGTATAGTATAGTATAGTATAGTATAGTATAGTATACCTGCTGCAATAAGGCCATATTAAAATCTAGGGTTCTATACATAACATTAATGCCTGTTGTAGAGTGATATCTTTTACCCTGCTGTGCAACAAATGATCAATATTTTGTATTTTGCATTTATATATGTGTATTTTAGGGCTGACTTCATATATCTAGTATCTTGGCATATCATTTAGGGCATTAGAATATGTTCAGAGTATTCAGTAGAGTATCTCTCCCAGTATGCTGGCTAAGTGATAATTTGGTCACATTCTAGTTGCCATGTATATGCAACATTCAGTTCCTTTCTCATAAGAGAAACTGGTTTTGAGGTTGTATGTATTTGTGTTTTCTTGTTATCAGTGTCTTACTGACATTCAGGTGATTACATTTAGTAATAACTTTTGTATTTTCTTGCCATTAAATAAGGTGTCATCAAAAATAGGGAAGTAAAGAATGTTCTTCCCTTTACTCTGCAGAAAAAGTAAGGTTACTAAAGGGGGTGAAAAGCATGCTGGGATTGCTGCTGTTTCAATCTTATGAAAATAACTTATTGTACTAGCGTTGGAGCTTTATGAAAGCTGTCTTTGAATATTATGACATTTCAGACAAGCCTTGAGGAAAACAACCCCATGAAAAAATGGATTCAGTATTATTTAAAGGCTCAGCAGGTTGTTGGGTTGGTTTGGGGAAGAATCATCTGTCAGGTAGGAGGGAATTATGGCTTAAGCATTGTGTGTAGGGGATAGCAATATTAGTCTTCTTGATTCTCTTTAAAAGGATGGGTGCTTTTTCTGAATAAGACCCACCAGTGTATGATGTATTTTGTCAATCAAGGACATTACAGAATGGCACTGGGAGGAGAAATGGTGGTCCACTGGGATAGGACACATAATCATTGGTTCCTACAATGATCTCTTTCATAATGACCTCACTCTTTTACTTGAACTAACCTACATAGTTAGTGACCTAAGCAAAGAAAGACATTGGGCTGAAATTCAGGATTTGAATAGCGCAGTGGCCCAACTTTAGATTGCATGAAGTTCACCTAGGGTAGACATAAATGATGCCACGTAGCTTTAAATCAAATCTCCTCTTAAATTAGCCTGTTGTAACTATGAAATGCATCACACTTATGATCTTGCAAACATCATGCTTTCCTCCTTCCTATTTGGAGTTCTTTTCCAAATATAGAAAACCATGGGGCAGATTAAATCAAAAGTGCATTCTGAGCAAGATCAGTACTTCGGGGGCAAGTACTGATTACCTTGTCTCACTTCCTTGCTTGACAAATACAACTTTGACAATTCACTAAATTTGAAAAAGAAAACAAAAGTTATCACAATAAGTCTCAAATACTGTGTCTCACAAAGGCTAAAGTCCAGTATCAATAAAAAAGACACAGTCACGGCTGTAATATCCACACTGAAAATCTTTACTTCAGTGCACAGACACAAGCGCTTTCACTATACAGGCATCATCAGGTGTAGTAATCAGTACAAAAACACACACACCTTTATACTTAAAATAAGAAACACATGACAAAAATTTAAAGGCACATCATTTACAATAAAAAACACATAAAATTTAAAAACACAACAAATACCATAAACACCAGTTAAAAACTTCCTATACAAACTCATAAATTCTGACTCTATTCATCTCCTAAGAGGTCTGGATTTAAGTTTAGGTCTCAAAGGTACAGACTTATTAAGTTTGTGTCCAGCATCACTCCTCAACCTAACAATCCAAGTGGATTCCAGATCTTCAGTTTTATTGAGTATATCACCTAATCTGACATTGTCATAAGTCCTAGCAATAACTAAAAACAAATATTTGTGCATAGGGTCGTAATTCATCACATGTTTTGCTAAGGCATTAACCTTATTACCTTTATTAATATTATAAATATGCTCACGGATTCGTTCCCTGAATGACAGATCAGTTTTACCTACGTAAAACATTCTGCATTGTATACAATGGGCTAAGTAAACAAGATGCGTAATATCAAATGTAGCACTCACCCTGAAACTATATGTGTTTCTTATTTTAAGTATAAAGGTGTATGTGTTTTTACACTGATTACTACACCTGATGATGCCTGTATGGTGAAAGTGCTTGTGTCTGTGCACTGAAGTAAAGATTTTCATTGTGGATATTACAGCCGTGGCTGTGTCTTTTTTATTGTCACTAAATTTGAAATGGAATTTACCATTACAGAAGAAGGAACACTGTAGCAAACATAGCCTATGAATCACAGATCTTTGTTCAAATCATCTCTGATTAAAATTTAAAGAAGTTACTAAATTATTTATTAAAGAGCTTGAACAAGCTACCTATTAAACTGTAAGTTAAAGGAAATAAACTTGTTTCAGTATTAGTTAACACCAGAGGAGAATATTGTATACAGTACATTTTTAACAACAAAAATAAAATGAGGACAACCTGCATGGTCAAGTGAGCAGTTAAAATATCACTTCAGATCCATTTTAGCTGATAATGTTAATTCAAAATGTAAATAAGGGGAAAGTTACATCAAGGAGGGGTAAGTAATTTGCTTGTAGATAGTTCACAGCCAAGGCCAGAGTAGGAGCAATCTAGTTATTCAATTGGAAGAACTCACTTCTCCCCTAAACAGTTTGGTGAATCTGCTAACCTTCTTAAATAAGCATTTGCATACCTCAAAAGCATTGAAATCAACCATAAATGTGGATGGTCAAAGCTGAGCAGTACAGCTGTGAAGTGATTAGCATTGCTGTCTCACTGTACTTGGTTCTTTAGTTTCATTCTCAGTTGGGATGCCTTTTCTATGAAGTATGAACTTGGTGTGTCTTGCATGGATTTTTCCCAGGTGATCTTCCTCGTCCCATGTCTAAAAGGTTGGTGCTTGTGTGTGTGTGTCTGCATGTGTGTGTGTGTGTGTGTGTGTGTGTGTGTGTGTGTGTGTGTGTGTGTGTGTGTGTGTGTGTGTGTGTGTGTGTGTGTCTGTGTCTATATGTGTGTGCATGTATTTGCGTCAGCCTGTGATGAGTCAGTTCCCAATCAGGATTAGTTCACTACATTCTACCCACTAAGCACCAGAAAAGGTTCAGATCCACAGTGACCTTATTTAATAACTGAATGAATGAGTTTTAAAACATTTTAAGAAGCATCCTTTCTCTCATTGCTAGGAGTATAAGAACAGTCTGGATAAGGATTTTTGGATTACAAATTTCAGAACAACTTCAACAAACTTTCAAAGAACAAAACTGCAAGGCCAATCAGACTGTTAAGGAGTTATAATATTATTAGATCTTTGAATTGCTCCTCTGCATAGGAATCTTCTCCAGGATACCACAGGCAGTATGTGTGTATCAAGTGGAATACATATGATCTATATTATTGCAATTGAGACAACACAAAGAAAAACTAAGCGACTCCAGTACGGACATGGGAACTTTAATGAAATAAGACCAATGAAGTGTAAATAATCCAGACTAATCACTTTCACCCTACTTACAAACGGGTTTCATCAGAGTCTAAAATCACAGTTAATGGTGCATTTAAATACTCTTTATATATATATAAAAAACAATTAACAATGAAACAATTAACCAATTGCAGCACACTCCCACTTGAAAAAGAATACATAAAAATGCTTGAGAAAATAAATAACATAAATACCTTCTATCAATTGTCCATATAATGAAGTGAAAACATCCATGAGTAACTATCCGCGGTGGTGGTGCTGCGGTAGCGTTGTCGTCTCACAGTAAGATGCTGTCCAGTTCGATTCTCAGCTAGAGCGTCTTCTGCATGGAGACATACGTGAATGGGCGTACTTTTGTTGAAGGTTGTGCATCAGGGCTAGCAACTCGGCACGTAACAATCAACTGCCAATCATTAGCGGACCGGAGTTCTGCTGTGGCGACCCCTAACTGGGAAAAGCCGAAAGACACAACAACTTGTTATGAGTAACTGTAAGCTTTTTAGCTTTTCATTTTAAAACATTAGAGATCATCATCGTAATCATTTAGGCCAGGCTTTTCACCAGCATTTAGTCTACATTGCCATATCAACTTCTTGTATTCAAGGAGACTATCACCATCCCCACCTTTTTCATCCACTATCACCTTGTCATTAATAAAAAAATATTTTTTTTATCTATAACAGTCAGTAGTGTGCCTATATAAGGCACATGACACCCTTTTTCTTTTTATATCATATAGGTGCTCATAAATCCTTTCCTTTAGTCTTCTTGTTGCTTTCCCTGTGTAGAAAGAGGGACACATCAAACATGCTGCTAAATAGACAACATTCTTGGTGTTGCATGTCAAAGACCTATCAAAACCAACCACTGAGATGTAAGGTCCATCATTAATGTATCTACATAATCTACAGGCACCGCCTTTTACCATTTTAGATTTAAACCTACCCACCATTGGTGCCAAACCCTTCTCCAGTTTTTCCTTGATGTTATTACCTGTACTATAGGTAACCATGGGAACGGCACCTAGTTTGTCCTTCATCTCAGTGGTGAACACCAAACTCCATATTTTTCTAAGGGTGCCCACAATTTGTGCAGCATCAGTGGTGAAGGGAACAATTATTGCCCCTTTTGTTACCCCTTTCTTAACACTACATAAAGTAGGGGCATCATCAACCAGATGTGAAATGTTACCTGCTTTCAACATAATTCAAAATATAATTTTAATGTCTTCAGTCCCTTCATTTTTAATCTTATACAGCATGTTAAGAGGATAACCCCTGTCTAAAAACATATTGATTCGTTTACCAGTCTCATCCAAAAATGTTCGTTTAGAAAGCCACACTATATGCCCGTTCAATATACCCCTCTTCTGGAAAAAGGCATGGCAGCTCTCATGTGTGTGAAATGAGTTGAAATCGATTTTTTTCCAGAAAATGGTGGAACAAAATCTTTTTCTATGTCATTGTTATATAAGATAATATCCAAGTAATTTAACTTACTGATATCCCACCTGTAAATAAACATCAAAATTTTGTGGTATATTACTGCAATCCCACATAGACAGCAAGTTGTTATTGCATGTGCCAGACATTACCCTATTACAAATGGTGGCTGAATGAGGTTCCTAAACATAGGATTAAACATTTTTTCTGTCGTTCTTCTTATTTAACAAAAAAGGGTCCTTTTAAAGCCTGAAATGAACAGTTTATTCACAACCATAAACTTTATCAAAGTCCATGACTCTGTAGAGCAAAACTGCTGTCTAAAAGCATGGAAGGTTTATGGTTAAGGTGAACATTCTGAGACAGAATTGGAAGTGTTTTATAGTAAGGCATTCTCTACAGTAATGCTCAGTGGGAATGTGTTGCTAGCTTTTGAATTCCAGTAATAAATCAAGCAGAAATTCCCCTAGCACTCTTGGTATTTTTAACTGTGATGGATTATTTAATACATAGAATATGCTATTTCAAAGATTATGCTGGAATCAACATACAGTAAATGGCATTAAAAGTCCCAGCCTCTGTTGATGACACTAATTTAGTCACCTTAGTTCTTAACGTATCTTCTACTTGAGAATAAAAATACACTGAGTAAGTTTTATTAGTTATTTGCATTCTGCCTTTATGGCTTAGAAGGATAAAGCCCTGATTATGACCCAGACGACCTGAGTTCAGTTAGTGGCCTATTTGCTGAAAAGGCCAATGTCTAGGAGAAGAATGATGAGGCAGAGCCTGCTTACCTCTTCCAGGGTGGGTAGACATGTTGGCCCTCATTGGCAAGGCAAAGAAAATGGTGATAATACTGGAGCCATGTAAGCACTACTGTGGTAATGTTGAGGGTCTGGCATATGTTGGCTGTATAACATTTTAGGTGGGGGCATTTTCTTGTGATACCATTACACATCCATCTTGTGGCATCAGCTCAGCATGATAGGGGAACGTAGGGCATTAGGGGAAAAGCATACTGCCATCTGCAGTCTAACAGCTCCTCGCTTAGCTTTATTCTCCTCCATGGACATGGTGGTTCACCCACTGTAGAGCCTACACCTGTGGAACTGTAAGAGCTTTACTTGTGGGGATTTCCTGGAAGGGAGCCCCTCCCAGTGTGAGTCACATGGGAGGCATCACATAGCATGTGAACCACAAACTATGGGGACAGTGGAGAGCTGCCTTTAGAGGAGACCTGAGGTCAGCAGCTGTCAGTGTGTAAAAAAAAATAAAATAAAAAAATAAATGGTTTGTGACTTCTGCTGTAATGTCCCCTTCCATCTAAAAGTAGAGGGGCTTGTTATATGGATTATGGATCTTGAGTTCAAATGGCAACAAGATTATATATTAAACCATCAGGCAGCACAACCTCTTGGTTAAAAACCTAACCAAGGACTGAATTAAAGGGTTTCTAATTTTGTCAATTGAATAATTATAAAACTGACATTAAGCATGATGGCTCTTCCTAAGCTGGCATTTCCTTTTCAAAACTTACACATGCTTTTAACGGTACAAATTAAATTCAGAACAATGAAATACCGGAAGCAGAGGATTCAGCATGAAAGCAAAGTAATGACTATCACTAAGAATAAAATGTATAAACGTCAGAATGAGCAGGAAATGAGATTCACCAGTTTATGGTATTAGTTGGAGGAACGAAGATAAAACATGCTGTCATAAGTGTCAGTTTATTTAGCTGCAGCGACAGTAATCCTCTTGATTAAGAGCAGTTAGCCCTCCTTTACAAGACTACCATGAATGAGTTTCCGAGTTCTGAAGCAAAAATCCCATAGCACCCTTCATCTCCTTCACTGCTCTATAACAGCATTGGATGAATGATGTAGAATCATCCTTTAATCAAAAAGCAATCTGGTCTACTACCACAGACTTGAAGTTTAGATTATAAACAGATTTGAGTGAGTAAATATTGTGTGTCTTGGATTCAGGAAATATTGTGTGTGTCTCTGAATCTCTGCAGTAGTTGTTAGACTGCTTTGAAATTCCTTTGTTAAGTATTAATTAGCTTGGGGGTTTCTGCTAGCATTAAAATCTGTGTTGGTTACATTTCTAGTAATCATTTTAAATCGAGTTGCTGGCTACTGAGACTTGTCTGCATACATCAACTGGACATAAGCTGATTTAAGTATATTTTCTGCACTTATTTAAGATTTGAGTGAGTAAATATTGTGTGTCTTGGATTCAGTAAATATTGTGTGTGTCTCTGAATCTCTGCAGTAGTTCTCCACCCACCCTCCCTGTTTCTTGTTGTGGTGTTAATTTTGGGTGGCTTTGGAATTGCCCGCCCCTGCTGTAAATCTCTTTTTGCACACTCCCCCTGGACCCATCCCATTCGCTCACTCAACTGAGTACAGTGAGATCATATTTTGATTTTGGATATTCTTACCAGTCCCAGCTCCTCTGCAGTGTACAGAGAGAGCACTTGGGAAGGGCATTCCCCTACAGTATCTTAATCTGCTCTGTTTCCTCCTTCTCAAAAAAAAAAAAAAAAAAAAAAAAAATTGCACTTCATCTGCCTTACTGTATTTGTGTTTCTTCCTACTTTATTACCTTATTTTGCTTTTGCCTCTTTTAACATTTTAAAGTGGAACCTGTGTGTTGAGAGACAGCCTTACAAGACTATCTGCAAATATATAGAGCTGCGTATATTTTTCTATATTATTCTGTATTATAGAGCTAAATTGTTGCCTAGGTATCTGTTGTCTTACTGTTCTGCAAACACACAGAGATCAGTATATATTTTTTTGGTTTTATAATTTGCACTCTGAATCCTCACATCTCTGTTGAAACTGGTTCTGTTGAAACTGGTTTCCCCACCCCCCCTTCTTGTTCTTGGTTGTAGTTTAAATTTGGTGGCTTTTGCAGTGCCCGCCCCACTGTAGATTTGATCTAGGATACTCCCCCAGCCCCATCTCTTTACCGCATTCTACCTAATAAACCCTTTCTGCACTTGCTTTTAGTCCTTTTTAATTTAATTACATTTTTTCAAACTGTATGTGGACTAATATTGCTACATACTCAAGTGTGTCAGCTTGCTCTGCATGTGAATTGTTTTTACTACGGTTTTGCTACTTTTCTGAAAAAAAAAATGTATCTGCTTTTACTGTATTTGTGTTTCACCCTACTTTATTTTGCTTTTGCGTCATCCTAAAAGTACTCAGTTGTATTTATTACTGCTTGGTGTATCTCATTCTAAGCCTTTTAGTTTAAGCACTTGGGCTTCAGACCAGTTGTTTTACATTAAGAAGGTTTGTGGTCTGCACTGTGGTGGCAGAACAGGTAGCTTACATCCTTCTAAGTTGGGAACTGCGGATTGAGGGCTCACTGTCTGTTATTCTAAAAGTGTATTAGTTCTGGTTTAAGCACTTGGGCTTCAGGCCAGTTATTTTACATTAAAAGGGTTTGTGGTCCGCACTCTTGTGGGAGGAGAGGCTGGAGAGGCTGGACTCTGCCCTTCTGAGCTGGGAATTTCTGGTTAAAGGCTTATAGTGCCTGCATATTTGAAATGTTTCTTACTGAAATTGGTGCACCTTGTTTGCTGTAGCATAGACTAGATCCAGGCCTGCTGAATGTAGCTTTGTTTGTATGCTTGTTGTTTGTTTGCTTGTTAGTTCCCCGAAACGCTAATTCCACCTAAAATGAGGCTTTTCAGCGCTTCTGTGGATCCCTAGTGATATCTGCATTGCTTACTGTACTTATTTCCTTGTTTCACTTGAAAGAAAGTTACTGTTTGTCATTTTTACATTTAAGTTACCTGTAACACATTGCATTTAAGTTACCTGGCACTTGCTCACTAAAGCAATTATATAAGTCAGCACTAAAAAATTAAAAGCACTACACCCTCACAAACTCCCCTTGAGTACCTTGTTCCCCATTAGCCCTTTTTTCAATTATAAAGGAATTCCCAATACTATTCTAGCATGTCCAAAGGTCAGTTGTCAATCTCCTCTCCAGTCCAGCTGGTGAATCTGGGAATCTTGAGGCAATGTTACAACTGCCTCATGTACACAGACAACCCTCTCCTCCTCCCAACAAATTCCAACACATGTGAGAGATGCAACCATATAGCCATACTGGAGGCTAAGCTCTCTCAACTCAGTACTGGCGAAACCAGTCAGGAGGAGAAGGAAACCACACTCACTACAATTCCAGTCTCACATAGACCTACCACGACAGCAAACCAAACACATAAACACACAAAAACATACTTGGAGGCTCTAAATAAAAATCTGCCTAAGCAGCAGAGACCACCAAAGCAGACACCCAAGCAACCGCTACCACAAAACAAAACACGTGCAACACATAGCTCACAAAGCCAGTGGGCCAAACAGTCACAGCCCTTAAGGCTAAACAACACACTTGATACATAAGAGGTGATTCTATTGTCAAGCACACTAACGTCCCGCTCACCAGGCTGAACAAGGAGAAGGTCACGGTGTGCTGCCTGTCGGGTGCTAGGATCCGCCACATAACACAAGCACTCAGGTCACTCCAAGGTAAGTACAAATATGACTCGGTCATTGTCCATGCTGGAGTGAATGACCTGAGATGTACCTCCCTGGACTACATGAAAAGAGACATAGAGGAGCTCTCTGAGCATGTAGCCCAGGCCGGTATGACCCTGACCTTGAGTAGCATCTTACCCTCACTAAGAATGATGCCACAATATGAAGACATGATGATCAATTTCAACAACTGGCTTAAGTATTGGTGTCATTTAAAGGGGATCCAATGCCTGTCAGCCTGGGATGACATGCTCAACAAGCCACGATGCTTCGCTAGGGACGGATTGCACCTGTCACCCCTGGGCTTTCGGATATTGGCAAAGGCTCTTGCTACCCCCATAGTGCCTTTTTTAGGCAAGGCTCAAAAGACAAACCCACCTCCATAGGTATCACAAGGGATAAGAAACTAAGAGTAATGCTACTCAACTCCAGAAGTCTAAACCTCAAGATGCACGCACTCGAAACTCTCCTTAGCATGGAGAACATCAATATCTGTGAAGTAACAGAAACCTGGTTCAAGGCTCCCGAGAGCACCCCAGCACTACCAGGTTATACCTCATACCATGCTTTTCGGCCCCAAAACTTGGACCGAACCACAAAAGGAGGGGAGTATCAATATTCGTCAAAGATACCCACACCTCCAAGTTGGTGGCACAGCACGAAGCATCAGAGACTATCCATGTGCAACTAACAGTGGGTAAAACTGCCTTCCAGTTTATAGCCTGCTACAGACCACCCTCCCAAACCCAGGAACCCCACTCAGCCTTCCGGAGAACACTGGAAAATATGAAGGTCTCTCCAAACACCATTATATTGAGCAACTTCAACTACCCAAACATAGACTGGGAGCATTAGTCTAGCTCCAACACCCTAGCCCAAAGGTTCCTAGAATTTATAAACTCAAATGCTATGGAACAACTTGTTACCACTCCCACAAGAGGGGAAAACATACTGGACCTGATCATCACCAACATGGGGACTCTGTGCTCCAGACCAGAAGTGTATTCCTCATTGGTAAGATCAGACCATAAACTAATCTCACTGGATATTCACATCCCGACTCCACCCCCTGCCCTGAAAACCACAGTGAAAAACTTCTCTAAAGCAAATTTCACACTCCTCAAAACTGAGGTGGAATCCTTCAAAGCCCCCGGGCCTGTGGAAAATATGGCCCAGACTGGAGAATCCTTTATAAATGCATTCTATGAACACCTTCAGGAATGCATGGATCATGCAATCCCAAATAAAACCAAGACCCAATCCTCCAAAGGCAGATATCCTGTCTGGTGGACCCCTGCCATAAGCAAACTATACAATAGAAGGAGGAAGCTACTAAATAATAGAGCAAAATCCCAAAAAGGGAAGGCATCTCTGATCATTATTAGCAAAAAACTATGTGCACTCATAAAATTGTCTAAGGCCAGCTTCGAGAGAAAAATTGCACAGGACACTAAGAATAATCACAAGGCTTTCTTTAGGTATGTTAGGAACCTGGGTGGGAATTCTCAGATATGCTCAGATTTAGTCCAAAATGACAAAAAATACACCGAACCCACAGACATTGCCAACATCCTAGCTGACAGGTTCAGTGCAAACTTCTCCCCCCTCTCCCCACCAAAAGGGCAAATATCTATCCCAGCAGAGTGCTGCCCCCTGACATCTCAGATGCTCAGGTAAGAGCTGCCTTCTCCAAAGCAAAAAACACAGCATCAATGGGACCAGACGGTGTCCCAGGCTGCGTCCTACATGAACTCCAAGAAGAGCTAAACCCAAACATAAAACTACTGTTCAATCTCAGCCTTACTACAGGATATGTAAAGAGTGGCGTACAGCAACAGTGGTCCCTCTCCACAAAGGTGGTGCCTCAACGGATCCTGGAAACTATCGCCCCATAAGCCTGACTAGCTTGGTCTGCAAAGCTATGGAATGGATCATCATGGACCTCATAAATAAAGATATTGGGGACCTACAGACACTGGATCCTACCCAGTTTGGCTTAGTTAAGGGCAGATCCTGCCTCTTAAACCTGGTTGATTTCTTTGAAACAGTCACCAAGGCCATTGACGAGGGGAAGGTGGTCTACACAGCCTACCTGGACCTCGCAAAAGCCTTCGATACAATACCCCACTCGGGCATTATAGATAAGCTCACCAGCTTAAATATAAACCCCTATGTCACTAGATGAGTTGAAAACTGGCTCAAGGACAGAACCTACATGGTTAGAATTGCTGGAGCCATGTCAGACTCCAAACCAGTTACAAGTGGCATCCCACAAGGCTCAGTCCTGGGACCTCTCTTGCTTGGTATATATTTCTCAGAGGTACAGGCCAACACGGAAGGACTGTGGCTGACCAAGTTTGCAGATGACTGCAAACTGGGTGCCATAATCGACTCTCCAGCTGACACAAGCATCCTCCAAAAGGGCCTCATAGAAACAGACAACTGGTGCCAGAGCCATGGCCTCAAGCTAAATGCCAAAAAGTGTATAGTCATCCCCTTTGGCAAAAACAAAGTGCCCACAAATTACCACATAGGTGGTAATCCATTAAGTACAGAAGAAGTAATTAGGGACCTGGGGTCCCAAGTTGATAGCAATCTCTCATTTGACAACCTCGTGGCCAAAGTGGTTAGAAAAACATTTTATATAGCCCACCTAATCATGAAGGGATTCACATCTAGATCAGGGGAGGTCATCGTGCCTTTTTATTCATCCCTCATCAGGCCCATAATTGAGTACAATGCCCCTTTTGGGATATACCTTACCAGACACCTGCAGCAACTGGAAAGACCCCAAAAGTACCTCACCAAGAGGATCAAAGGGCTCAAACAGATGCCATATGCTGACCGGTTAAAGAAACTCCAGCTCTACTCAGTGGCATACCGCCTGCTCAGAGACGATCTGTGCCTGATGTATAAAGCCATGTCCAACCTGGAATTAATGGACATGCTGCACCTCAGAAAATCCAAATCCCATCGAGCTACGCGCTCGAGAGACTTGAACTTCAGCACTGAAATAAATAGGACATGATGGAGGGACAGATTCATAACCCAGAGGCTCCCTTCACTCTGGAATAAAATCCCAGTCCAGGTAAGCCAGAGTCCCTCATTGACTCTCTTCAAGAGGAATCTTGATGAGTGGATGGGAGATCATAGGTGTACCCCGGGTATCACTTCTGTGTCACTGTTAGACAGAGGCACAGTATACTAACCTCGAAAAAGGGCATAGCAAAATTAATTTAAAATGGGTGGCGAAAGCCAAATACACTCTGGCTAGGCTTATAAATGCCCTAGGGCAGATAGCCTAGTATGAACCTATGAACCTATGAATAGTGCCAGTATTGTGATTTATTGCAGGACCTGTGTACATTCATCTGTGTACATCTAAAAGCTCTATAGAAAGCTTCTAATTCTGCTCAATATTGCCTGTAAAGTAGCACTTACAGTCCTCTATGTTTGAAAAATCTCTTGCTGCTTTCCCCAACTATTGTTTGATACATGTTGTTGCTTTCCCAGCCTCCTGCTGATGCAGCAGTTACTTACTAATTACATTAATTACTCTGATTCCCGACCCTCTTGAACTCCTGTTGATGCAGTAGTTACTTACTAATTACATTAATTACTGTGATTCCCGACCCTCTTGAACTCCTGCTGATACAGTAGTTGCCTGTTTGTTACATTACTTACTGTGTTTCCCAGCCCACTCAGTAAAAATCCAAATTACTTGAAACTTCAGTCCACCTGTAACACATCCTGGCAGTTTAGATTCACAGTTTCTGGTTCTGAGTTACAGAGCTCCACTGAGTGAAGTTTTGTGCTCTTCTTTTGATAGCTTTCCTCTGTAGCTCATCTCCTATAATCTCCTCTGAGCTGCACTCACCTGAGGTCTTTTATTTAAGACTCCAAAAAGCATGGTAAGCCATGAACAGTGAGAGCCATCCTGACTGAGATAGCATCTTGAGTCAACACAAGAATGGTCACATGCTGTCTGACGACCACCTAATACTCAAACAACATAATGTGGTGTGTGAGAAATCTATTTGCATAATGTCGTTGGAGTCCAAAATTTGACACAGACAACTCATTCACCAGGACTGTCAGCAGTATGCCATACAACACACTTTGCCACAACTCTCCTAAAATGCTTAATCCATCATATGTTGAGGTCCTAAGGATCAATTTAACCAAACCAAACCATAAGAAATCTCTAAAATATAACAGCTGCATTAAACACCCTCAGCAACACTGTCTGCAAAGCCTACCACTTCACTTAGCAATAGGAGTCCCAAGCTCATGGATGCTGTGCCCATAAGGCAGGCATCTACGCAACCTAATTTTCTAGTCATAGGTGTCTCCATTGTAAGACGTACTGATGTTCCTCTTATGGGGCTGAGTAAGGAAAGAACAATGGTTAGTAGCTTGTCTGGTTCCAGAATCCATCAGATCATGTATGCACTCAAGACTTTGAATGATAAGCACCAGTATGACTTTGTCATAGTACATGTGGGTGTTAAGACATGAGAGGTACCTCCCTGGAGTATATTAAGAGAGACATGATGGAGCTCTCAGACGATGTGTTCCAGGCAGGTACGAGCCTAGCAATGAGCAGCATTCTACCTTATCCAAGGATGATGCTGCAATATGAGCAAAAAATAGCTGACTTCAGTAATTGGCTTAGCTTTTGCTGTCATTCAAAGGGGATACAATATTTAACAGCCTGGGAGGATAATATCTACAGAACCTGCTGTTTTTGCCAGGGATGGTCTGCACCTGTCTCCTCTATATTGGATCAGAAATTGTCCACCCCCACAGTGTCTTTTTTTAGGCAGTGCCAACCAGATAAACCTATCAACATATAAAAAGAGCAAAAGTGAATACAAAGGTGCTTCCAGTTAATGCTAGGAGTATAAACAAGAAATAACCCTCCCTATGAGCCCTCCTAATCCTGGGGAAGTTGATTTCTGTGTAGTGACCGAGACATGTTTCAAATCAATGGAGAGTACATCAGCTGTACAAGAATACAATGCCTTCCACACATTTAGATCAACCACTATGTAGGTTGGGGAAAAAGGTGGCAGTAACACAATCTTCATTTGGAAGATACACATCAAGTTTGGTCAAGCAGCAACACGCCTTCGTATCTAACTCACCATTAGTAAAATCCATCACCACATTCAATCTTGGATATAGAAGTCTATCTATGACCTGAAACAACTATAACACCTTTTTACAGGAAATGGAGTCACTTTGCATTAAACCCAGTATCATATTTCCCTTGTGACTTTAACTATTCATCTATAGAATGTGAGACATACACTTCCCCTAGTTCACTGGCATAAAGATTCCTAGGCTTTGTTAATACAAATGCTCTGGAACAACTAGTCAGGGTACCCGGAATACAACATCTTCGACTTCACCCTTACTAATATGGGAGAATCCTACTCTATCCCTTGCATATTATCACTTGTCTGGTTAGACCAGAAAGCTGTTTCCTTTGAAATAAAATTGAAACCTGAGACCTCAGCTGTTCCTGGTACCTTTAGACATTCCACCAAGGCAAAATTATTACTTCTAAGTGACACTCTGGCAAGTTTCAAATCCCTCAGTCCCAGAAAATTCAGCTGTGTATGCTGTACACTGCTGTCTTATACCAGCATGTCAACAACTGCATAGAAGCAGCTGTACCCTGTAGGATCTAACACGTGCAAACCTTTCAACTTTCTCCATTTTGGAGGAATATTCCTATTTTTAGACATGATTTACATCTGAATAGCATGTCCCTAATTCTGTAGTTGTGTCCATATTTTCAGACTTGATTAACCCTTCACACAATTCCCTGAATCCTCTTCATCATGTGTGATTTTGGAAGCTGTCTAGTGCACAAGAAACCATACTAGATGACCAAGATAATACCAGTAACAATAACATAAAGAAAATGGACACACATCTTACATCTCTCCTTTTCTGAGGTAAACATAAATGACCTTGCATGGTAGAATTTTCCAATTCAGTTCATTAAAGTCTATCAATTTTACATGGTCTCTTAAATAATGTTCTTACATTTTTCTATCATTTTTTTGTCAATATCTGTCTTTTTAAACATGTGTTTCTGAGTAGTATCTCACATTTCTCTTGGAAGTTGGATGAGTGCTATTTAGTATGCAAAATTTATGTTAATTAGATGTCCAGATTCTTGGATGTGCCTACTTTTCAAGGGCCTTTATGATTATTTCTGATGTCTACAGGTTAAGAGGTATGCAGGGCATTGATTTATTGGATGAGACTTTTACACCTCCATTGTGCCTTTTTTAGGCAATGTCGGCCTGCTCTATCTGCCAGCATTACCAAACCAAATCAGGACAGTATAAAGGTAGCACTGCTTAAAGGCCAAAGCCTTTATAAGACATTTCCCTACCTAGAAGCCCTCTGTACCATTATCCTTACTAATATGGAATTTGAAGAGAGTTTCTAGTTTCACCTCAATGCCTGCACAGAGATGTTGGGCCTAATCCAACACAACACAGTGACATCCATCCATCCATCCATCCATCCATCACCCCTTTTTCCCATTTTGCACATGGGGTCGGGGTGCCACTTTCAACAGTGATAATCAAGTGGAGCCAAGGTTTACACTGCCGGGACAAGTTTGGAAAAATCCCCTGTGATGAATCCCTGGGAGAATAGGTCATATAACAAAAGATTAAAAAAAATTAACACCCTTAAGAATAAATTGGAAATCCAATGCTCCAAAACTGAACTCAAGAAGTTAAATAATGAACTTAGAAATCATATCATATATACAAGGGGTAAGTATAAACTGAAAAGTGCAGCCTGTTAAGGAAAACAATAAGTCCTTTTTCAAGTCTGTCAGGAACTGTAGGAACAATACTCAACTGAGCTGATGCATAAAAATAACAGCCACTGAACTCCCTGGGGAAATAGCCAACATATTAGCAGATACATTTAGATCAAAGTTCTCTCCACCAATCCCCAAAGCTTTCTTCCACATGGCATCATGTCTGCACCTCCCAAATATCACTTCTGAGCAAGTCCTAAAAGCTGTCTCTGAGATAAAAAAAAAAAAAAAAAAAAAAAAACTATTTCTATGGGGCTGGCAATGAGTCAGGGTGATTGCTTGACAATAGGAAGCACTGTCTCAGTGACCCGTTCCTGAAACTGTTCAACCTCAGCCTCTCAGTTGGTCTCATAAAGGAGGTGTGGTGAACATCAGGGATCAGACCCATCACATGGGTGGCTACTTCACTGATCCTGCCAACTTTAGACCACCTTATCAGCCTAATCTCTAGCATAATGGTTCACATTGTTACAGGCCTGTCAAATAAAGATATTGCTAGCCTATAATCCCTTGACCTAAACCAGTTTGCATTTGCTTGCTTAACTTAGTGGATTTCTTTGAAAAAATCACTGTGGCACTGGATGAGTGTAGACTGATACAAACAATGTATGTTGACCTGACCAAGATCTTCATTGCCATTCCACATTTGGGCATTATAGACAAACTAATCAAACTAAACATAAATACTTATGAAACTTATTAGATAGCAAACTGGCTCACAGACAAAGCACAACAATTTGGACTGGGGATGCTCTACTTTAAGAATTTCATTACTGGGGGGAGGGTACCTCAAAGCCCAGTAGTTTTAGCTGGTCCTATTTCTGATGTACTTTATATGTTAAAGATAATGCCAAGGTTCTTTGGCTGACCAAAAAGATCCGTGACTCGATAAAACCACAGATTTATTGTAAATACAGAATCACTGACAGCGCTTTCAACATCTCTCTGAAAGTTCTCACAAATCGTGCTAGGACTCTGGTCTAAAACTAAATACTAAAACGTGCAGCATTGTGTCCTTTGGAAAATGTGAACACCCATGGATTTATCACCTAAACTAGCCCCACCTCAAAAATGAAACAGTTATTAAGGACCTGGGCATCGGTGTGGACAAATGAACTTTCCTTCAGCCACCATATATCTATGGTCATAAGAAAATCCTTCTACTTAATCCAACTGATTGCAAAAAGGTATATTTTCAGATCCAAGGATGTCATCAACCCTCTCTATTCTCCCCGTATTAGCGCAACTATAGAATATAATATCAGGTGGGTCTTTAATTAGTTGAGTAAGTCCAAATGTAGTGAGATAGTCAATTGCTTCCGAGTTGGCATGCTGAAGGAAGTCTGCTGTTGTAAGATTCACAGACAGGGTAGGAATGGAGTCTCTATTCAGAGGTCCTTATATGGAGTACATCATGTGAGGCCATTAATGAGGTTCCAAAGTTTTGGGTTATTTATGAGTTAATTTTGTGGAGAGTAAAAAAAGTTAACCTTATGTCTTTTAGTGGCTTTTTTAGTCAGGTTTCTAGGAAATAAAAAGTGTGAAGTGTTCTGTACTGCTGAAAGCAGACTGCTGAACTCCCCTGCCCCAAGGGAAATGGGATTTGTATAGAGAAGATGGATTAGCACAGGAAGGGGTAAGCAAAGCCTTACTGTAGCTCGGCTGTCTGGAAAGTAAAATGGCAGTAGTGTTGGTGAGAATAAATTATTAATGTACATTGGGAAAGTAGTTCCCTTGCTACTTGGAAAGTATGAGGATAAAAAAGAAGGTGGAGCCTATTACTTCTTCTCTTGCTAGGATAGAATGTAAGTAACAGAGTAGGTGGGGACAGAGGGGAAAAATCAGATCTCAGCTGGGAAGGCATGGAAAATATATGGAGGAAGGAGGAGCGTATTTAAAAAGTGTGGAGCAGGTAAATAAAGAAGTGTATAGAATGTGAAAAGAAAAAGCAGAGTGTGTGTAGATAAGGTAGAACAGCCCCTGCTGCCACCTGGAAAGTGTGTAGAATGTGCTGAGTAAAGAGGTGTGTAGAAAAGTAGGGTAGTATAATCCCTGCTGCCACAGGTAAGTGTGAGGTATGTGTACAGAGAAGGAAGGGAATGAGTAAATTGGGTAGAGATGCGCTACAGTTCATATACCTGATGGAATGGAAGTACTGTTGAGGTTGGACAGGAGAGTGGAAATATCAGCTACCCCCAAGGCAAAGGCTGAATAGGAAAAATCTGTTCCTTGTTGACAACATGGAAAAATGAAACAATGAGGATAGTGAAGTGAGACAGTAAAGATGTTGATACCTAAAAATGAGGCATACCTCTCAACCTGCAGACATTGAAAAGAGGAACAAATGTACTTGTAAAATAGGAACAGCCAGCTAAAGCTGTGGACATCTAATTAGCATAAAATTTGAAAATAAAATAGTACATAACTCCTACTGCTTTGGGTAGGAATATGTTAAAGTAAGGGATTCCCTGCTGCTGGGAGTTGCAACAGGAATAGGTAGATGGTGAAGGAGTGAGTAAAAACATGTTTTCACTGCTAACAATGAAAACCAATAAAAGAGTGAGAGAAGGATAAGAAATGGGAAGAGAAGAATCAAGAGAGGGGTTGTGGTGGGTAAGAGTGGAATTCCTTGCTTTCACCAGGGAGAAGGCTGGATATGGGAGAGGTGATGAAACTATGGAATAGTAAATCAGAGATGATATTGAAGTATGAGAGTGCAAATGTTAGTGTATAGGAAAGAAGTGCCTGCAGACTATTATTTAGGAGAGAGCGATGTGTGAGTATGCTAAAGTAAAGGGGTCTCCGCCGCTGAAAAACAGGATGATGGTGGCTGTAGACTATTATTTAGGAGAGAGCGATGTGTGAGTATGCTAAAGTAAAGGGGTCTCCGCCGCTGAAAAACAGGATGATGGCGGCTGCAGACTATTATTTAGGAGAGAGCGATGTGCGAGTATGCTAAAGTAAAGGGGTCTCCGCCGCTGAAAAACAGGATGATGGTGGCTGCAGACTATTATTTAGGAGAGAGCGATGTGCGGGTATGCTAATGTAAGGGGGTCTCCGCCGCTGAAAAACAGGATGATGGTGGCTGTAGACTATTATTTAGGAGAGAGCGATGTGTGAGTATGCTAAAGTAAAGGGGTCTCCGCCGCTGAAAAACAGGATGATGGCGGCTGCAGACTATTATTTAGGAGAGAGCGATGTGCGAGTATGCTAAAGTAAAGGGGTCTCCGCCGCTGAAAAACAGGATGATGGTGGCTGCAGACTATTATTTAGGAGAGAGCGATGTGCGGGTATGCTAATGTAAGGGGGTCTCCGCCGCTGAAAAACAGGATGATGGTGGCTGCAGACTATTATTTAGGAGAGAGCGATGTGCACATATGCTAAAGTAAAGGGGTCTCCGCTGCTGAAAAACAGGATGATGGTGGCTGCAGACTGTTATTTAGGAGAGAGCGATGTGTGAGTATGCTAAAGTAAAGGAATCTCCACTGCTGAAAAACAGGATGATGGTGGCTGCAGTCCAGACTATTATTTAGGAAAGAGTGATGTGCAAGTATACTAAAGTAAAGGGGTCTCCGCCACTGAAAAAGAAGGTGGTGACTGGGTAGGGAAAAGCTAGTACCAGCTGCAGATGCTAAAGATTGTACAAAGAGAAGAATGAAGAGGACAGTTGATGTATGTGAATTATGGGAATTTAAAGGACGTATACTTTTGGGGAATGGTTAAAATACATTTATCTAAAACAGCCAGTGAAATGTGAGAGTCACTCACATAGCCAGAACTCTATATAAAACAAGTTAATAAAAGTCAGTTCCTCCAAGAAAATTATAAGCTGATGTATTTAATTAACCCTTAAAGATGACTGTCCAATGTTAGTGTAGCATTGGTGTGCTGAATGTAGCCAAGCATGGGAGGGGTGGACATTCTCCTATTAGTTGACTATTGGAGATTTACTGGCAGTTAACAAAAAACGTTATCACAGTCATTGGCATTTATTTTGTTTGGAGGCAAATGAGCTGTTATTTAGTTTTATTGAACTATCATGATTACTGTACAACTCTGTGTTTTTATATATTGAGCTATCTGGATTACTGAATAACCCTGTGTTTTTATATAAATCCTACCACCACCTTCATATCTCCTTTCACTTTCATTGGTGATGGGCATGTATAGGTACCTCTGTTGTCAAGTACAAACCATACTGGACTATTAATTCCCTACAGAACTGTGACTGTTCTGATGTGGTTAACTGATGAACATAGCCATGGAAAAGTTATTAACCAAAAATATAGAATAACAGGTGGGAACTGATCGAAGGCTGGTGCAGCTACAGCAACAACTAATTGTGATGACAAGCATACTGACCAACTAGAGGACTGCACTACCTATGAAGAAACTACCTATGAAGAAACTAACCTGGGAGGATGACCAGAAATGAAGTTGAGCAGATTGGGCAAAATCAAGTAATGCCAGCTAACAAGAGATTCACTTTTGACATACATGCACTTGGAAGCAACTAACAACATGGAATATGATACAGTTATGACAGAACATTTGGTCAAGGGTGGTGTAATCTCTGAAGTAATAAAATTTCATAACTAGACTTTTTAATATGAAAATTCCAATAAGCACAAAGGAAGATAATTTTTAATTTTAAAGTTCTGGCTAGAACATGACAGCAACAATAAACTGAAAATAAAAGAAGTTTCAACAGTAGATAGGTTTCA
Organism: Protopterus annectens; assembly: GCF_019279795.1. Taxonomy (NCBI): domain Eukaryota; kingdom Metazoa; phylum Chordata; order Ceratodontiformes; family Protopteridae; genus Protopterus; species Protopterus annectens. The sequence continues at coordinate 1,162,339,837 of NC_056743.1, forward strand.
AATAGCTTAATATATAATAAAGCCTGGATACATACATACATCTATCATTACATGAAAGTGTTCACATAACAGTTACCACTTTTTTTCATTTTGCATTTGTTATCCAGGATAGAGCACTGATCCAGTTGGACCTTAGACTCATCCCAGGAGCATAGTGTGGTTAATTGTTGTTCTCAAAGTCATGATGTAGGGAAGTGGAGGTTGGGGGAAGCATCTGATACCACAGAAAGCATCTCATTAATAGTTCATAGCATTAGTCTTCTGCACAAGCTTCCAGGTGTGAGTCCTATGCCAGGTGTGAGTCCTATCAGGCCCACCATATGAAACAAGTTGCTTTAGGTGATGCCATAGCTACAAGTCCAGCCAAGGAGTATTTATTGATTGATTGATTGATTGATCAGCCCTTAAGTTCCTAAGTTCACAAGGGCACTGTTGCTATGAAATATCTGCACAAAAATGAGGGACATTTTGAAGAATATAAAAGCTTGTATACAAAATTGGGTCTCTATCAGTTCACTGAAAAATCAGCTCATTGAACAGCATTTTCATAGCAATTACATCAAACATGACATTCATTGAACTGTTCACACTGAGATTGCACTAGAGTGAGGATAGGGAAATGTGCCCTTTCCTCACTGTAGTGCAATTAGCAGGGGGTGAGGGACTGGGCGGTGCAGCATGACGGGACTTATAAAGTGCATTTCTGCAGGATTTAGCAGTCGTACCGCTATTGTCCGTCTGCATGGATGTCATGAAGTTTGCCACTTCTATCTTAAGAAGCATGAAGTTGGCTTTGGAGAAATATTTACAGTGGTTTTCCTAATGGGGGATGGGGGTGGGATATGGATGCCTAGAGTGATTAGCTTGTGGTCAGATCAGACCAACAAAGAGTTGACCTCTGTTGTGGAACACTGGTTGCCCATGTTGGTAATGACGACGTCTAGGATATTGCTGCCCCTGGTGGGGGTGTGGATAAGTTGATCCAAGGCACTGGAATTTATGAATTCCAGAAAATGTTGAGAAAAAGAGTTGGTACATGAGTAATTTTCCCAGTTAATGGTGTGGTAGTTGAAATCGCCTATTATTAGGATGTTAGATTGTACCCTAATATTTTCCAGTGTATCAAAAAATGAGGAGTGGGAATCATGGGGCATGGTGGGGGATCTGTAGCAAGCTACAATTTGGATTGCGGTCTTGCCCAAAGTTAGTTGAACTTGGATAATCTTGGCTGCATTATGCTGAGCAACTAGCCTGGAGGTGTGGATATCCTTAATGAATATGGACACGCCTCTGCCTTTAGTGTTTCAGTCCAGGTTAGGTGGCTGAAAGGTGTGGTATGAATTATAGCCTGGTAATGCAGGGGTGCTCTCTGGAACCTTGAATCAGGTCTCTGTCACTGCACAGATGTCGATGTTCTCCATTTTAAGGAGTGCCTCGAGTGAGTGCATTTTGAAGTTTAAACTTCTAGCATTGAGTAGCATTACCCTCAGATTTTGCTTGCCTGTACCTGTTACGGTGATGAATTTGTCATTTGAACCTTGCCTAAAAAAGGAACTATAGGGGTGGCAAGAGGCTTAGCCAGTATCCAGAATCCCAAGGGTGACACGTGCAGGCCATCTCTGGCAAAAGCATTGTGGACTGTCGATCATGTCTTCCCAGGCAGATACTGGATACCCTTGAAATGACACCAGAAGCTAGCCAATTGTTGAAGTCAATCATTTTGTCCTTGTATTGTGGTATCATTCTGGGTGATAGCAGGATGCTACTCAGGGCTAGGGTCATACCTGCCTGGGCTACAAGATCAGACAGCTCCTCCATGTCTCTTTTCATGTAGTCCCGACAGGTATGTCTCAAGTCATTCACACCAACATGGACAATGACAGAGTCATAGTTGTATTTGTTGTGGAGTGACCTGAGTGTGTGCATTATGTGGAAGATCCTGGCACCTGACAGGCAGCTGACAGTAACTTTCTCCTTGTTTAGCCTGGTGAGTGGAACATCAGTGTGCCTGACTACAGAGTCACCTATGACTAGAGTGTTGGGTATGTTGTTATGCCTTATGGGCTGTGGTTGAGTGGCACACTGAGTTTGTGGGCTATGTGTCATTTGGATTATGTTCGGGGGTGGAGGTTGCTTGCATTTCTACTTTGGAGGTACCTTTTGCTTGGACAGATTTTTATTGAGAGCCTCCATGAATATAGTTGTGTGTTTTGTGTTTCTATGAGTGTGTTTTGGTGGTGTAGGGTTTGAGGGACTATGTGATGAGTGTGGTGTGGTGCAACTGTTTACCTTCTCCTCTTGACTGTCTAGTCCAGTCTTGGGTGAAGAGAGCTTTGCTTCCAGTTTGGCTATATAAGTGTATCTCTCACAGGTTGTAATGTTGGGTGGAAGGAGAAGAGGGTTGTCTGTGTACATGAGGCAATTGCTGCTTTGCCCCAAGATGCCCAGATTCATCAGGTAGACAGGAGAAAACACCGGGAGCTGACCCTTAGACATGGCTGGATAGGTGCTTATTTATTAAGTACTAAAAACAAATGAGGAAAGTTGAGTGGTGTAGTAATCTATAGCTTGTTTAGTGCTTATAACGAGTTCTGAACAAGCGCTGAGCTCAAAGAAACAGATTTGATTGCTAAAACAAAAAAACTGGTTAGTTCTAAGGGAAAATTCAAAGAGCAGACTTTATGGCACTGGGAAGAGTTTAACCCCAACTAAGTGGCGATGCATAAATTGTTTTTTTTTTTTTTTAGACTAGCTACCTAGTGCTTACCACTTCCACTGATAAGCTAGACGGCTTCCCTCCAACACAGAAAGGCTTGGGGGCTCAGAAACTTGCAAATAGTCCTGGATACAGCAAATCTGCATCTGGACTATACTACTTACAGGAAAGGCAGGAAACAAGCTTAGAATTTTTTTTTTTTTTGTAAAGTGGAAAGGGAGAAAGGAGAAGCAGAAGATAATTCAAGGTTAGGAAACTAAGTGGGTTGGCCTTCTCAAATGTTCTTCCTGGATTAGGTAGAATGAGGTAATGACACTAGACTGAAAGGAGTGTCCCAGATCAAATTTACAGTAGGGGTCATAGCTCTCAACCTTCCATCTCCAAAATGAGGAACACTCGCCTTCATAATGTGGAACAAATGGGCAACATGTGGAACACATACTAATGGCTTACTAACAACTTCAACTAGGAAGGTCATAGGATGGTTAAACTATGCTGCTTTTACTTATAAGAGGATCCTTTAATGAATTAATATGATTAATTTCTATTTACCATGGATTTCACTTAAAAAAATTCTTAACACTGAATGTGTGACAGACTGTTTCAATGTGGAACTTTGAGGAACTTTGAGGAACATGAACTTTTTTAAGACCTCAAATGTGGTACATTCCTCGTAATGAGGTACACTTGAGAGGTATGGTAGGGGTGGGCAACTGCAAAGCCACCAAGTATCAGAACAAACAAACCCAAACAAATGCTTAACAAATGTAGAAAATTTCCAATTAATACCTCACACACAGTGAAACTAGCCAGAAAAGTATGCAGCAGACAATAAAAGTGCTATAAATAACTCGTAATAAGACCATAGGCTTACATTATGGACTTACAGAGAAGGGAATCAGACCAGCCTAACTCAAAGAATCAAAAGCTGTAACTCCAAAAAACCCAAACCAAAAAAAGTCAAATAGTAGAGTCAGAGAGGAAAGAATGCCCAAGAAATCTTCCCCCATTTCAAAAAAAGATGGCTGAAAGGACCAAACAGATGAGAGAACATTCAAAAGGAATACACAAAGTGGGTAAATTCTCCAGAGTGGAAGAAATGGGTGCTGGGGCAGACAACATTACATAACTATATTTGAGGGATATTCAATCATTTGGACCTAGAATGAGGGGGACTATGACAGAACAGTGTCAACATGTTGACATATTTAATTATTTTTAAGACTGACAATCCTGTATTAACTTATATGACTTTTTGCAGCTCATTATGTTAAAGGTTAAACTTAACATGGGTGGTGCTGTGGTTAATCATCAGGATAGTCTTGTTTGAAAGTGGTGTAGGAGTGGCTTGGCATGTGCAGAAATTGAACATAGGTCCCACTAAGAAGGAGTTAAACATGTAAATGAACCCAAGAGACCTGTGTTAGGATTATAATGTTAAATTAAATGTTTTTCATACATATGACTTGCTGGGATTTAGTAGGGTTGGAATAGACCCCTGTAATAGAGCTGACTTGTAAAACAGAGTAATACTAGGGGCTAATTTAGAAATGGTACAGTCCAGATAAGTGATTCATGGGGGCTAGTAGATCAGCAACCTAATGGCTCTATGAGGAAAGATTGGTGAAGAGAAAGAGAAATAAAGAAAGGATTGGTCAACTGAAAAGTCAAAATGTATGATGGGGCTGCAAAAGGTGTGGATAGAAAGTGCTATGTGTTGACCTGATCCCATTACTACTGATTTTGGTGATGGCGAACACAACTATAACTGGTAGGGTTTTCTGCTGTTTTTTCACTATAATGGGGACCCTGGTTGATGTGGGAAAATGGTTATACCACAAGGCAGTTGTATGCATGATCCAGTCTATCCTGTGGAGGGGGAGAAAATGAAGGGGGAAAATGATCTGTGTGGGATCTGTAAGAAGTGTGCTTTGTGTGGCATCTGTAAGAAGTGTGTTTTGTGAACTCATTTTGGCACCGATATGAATTTAAGAGATTTGAAATGCAGGTCATACTTTCAATCAAATTAACTCCAGTAGACATGATTTGTACTGGTTCCCTATCACTGGAGTAAACACTTGCTATAGGAATATGGATTGAATGTACAGCAATGGCTTTTACTCCATTTATGGAGGATTTCTGCTAGGAATGCAAAGCTTACAGAGCCTATTAAACAGGATAATATGTTGAAAAAGGAAATTGCTAACAACAGGGGAATGGAAAATGGGACAAAATATAAACAAATGATGAGTACTAAGCCACTTGGAATAGAGATTGCAAACATTAGCTGAAAGAAATGAATACCATGAGGGATACGAGAATGCTTAGAGAAGACTGAAATATAAGGTAATGCTCAAGAGGAGACATACAGCTGAACAAATAAAGGTGGTTCAACTTTCCTAGGGGAGCCATGTTACAGTGAAAGCTTAATTGTTGGATTCAGAGCATGTTGTATCTGATGTGTACATGATTCATAGGTTACTTGAAGGGGCATATTTGTTACTAAGTGTTGTTTTAATTTTTAGTTGTTGAAGAACACTGACAGTCAAGCAAGGACATATGTTTACTAGAAAGTGTAAAATAATGAGAACAGCAGAGATGACAAGATAGTAGGAATACAGCCTATATATGGGAGAGCAGGGCAAGATAAATGGTAAAACTTAAAATGATAAAGTGTTGAGAATAGTATCGTGGAATGCTAATGGCCTGTGAGGTAGCTTGAAAATATACAGGAGTGTTGAAATACCTGAGCAGATGCATGATGGATGTGATTGTGTTGCAAGTGACATATCTTGACATCAGAGAATAAGCAAGCCTTACAAAGAGAGATAGGATGATGGGATATTTTTTGTGATCGAGTGGAAAAAGAAATAGAGGAGTATTGATGCTTATTAGAAAAACAAAGAAAATAAAATTAGAAGAGGAACTGGTGGATAACATGGACTAGTTATACTAGTAAAAGACTACTAAAAAGGTATAAGGATAACTCTAGCAATAGCATAGTTGCCACCTAAATGAGAACTTAGGAAATCAAGCAGATACTAGATCAAATGATTGCCTTTCAATTGAGTTATTACACTGATAGCTGAAGACTGGAATGCATCCGAGGTTATCCAAGTGCAACTAACTCTGGGTAAAACTGCAGTCCATATTGTAGCTTGTTACAGATCCCCCACCATGCCCCAGAATTCCCACTCCTCTTTTCTTGATATACTGGAAAATATTAGGGTTCAACCAAACACCCTAATAATGGGTGATTTTAACTACCCCACCATTAACTGGGAAAACTACTCATGTACCAACTCCTTCGCTCAACGCTTTCTGGAATTTATAAATTCCAATGTCCTGGATCAACTTATCCACACCCTACCAGGGGCAATAATATCCTAGACCTAGTCATTACCAACATGAGTGACCGGGGTTCCTCACCTGAAGTTAACTCCTCATTGGTCAGAGCTGACCATAAGCTAATCACCCTAGATATCCGCATCATGCCCCCACCCACCATTATGGAAACCACTGTAAAAAATTTCTCCAAAGCCAACTTCATGCTTCTTAAGACAGAAGTGGCAAACTTCATGACACCCATGCAGATGGACAATACAGTTACGACTGCTGAATCCTACACAAATGCACTCTGTAAGCACTTACATGAGTGCATGGATTATGCTATCTCAAACAGAACCAATATGCTATCCTCCAAAAAAAGGAAGCCAATCTGGTGGTCCCCTGCCATAAACAAACTCTACAATAGGAGGAAGAAATTGTTGTAAAAGAGAGTAAAATCCCATGAGTGGAGGAGCCCCCTGGTCAGCCTCAGTAAGAATCTGAGGTTGCATATAAGATCCTCCAAAGCTAGCTACAAAAATAAAAAATCACTACTGATTCTAAGGGCAACCACAAAGCATTTCATAGCTATGTCAATAATCTCAATGGCAACACCCAGATCTGCTCTGAGTTACAGCACAATGGCATGAAAATTATAGAAACAACTGATATTGCCAACATCCTGGCAGATAGGTTCAGTGCTAACTTTACCCCCCTCTCACCCCCGAAAGGGGCCATATTTATACAGGAAGAATGCAGAGTCCCTGTAAGCACATCTATGCAGGTAAAAGCTGCACTCTTTAAAACCAAAAACACATCATCCATGGGACCAGACAACATCCCAGGCTGCGCTTTACATGAACTTCGGAATGAACTGGCTCCTCACCTAAGCACATGTTCAATCATAGTCTCACATCAGGCTTTGTGACCACTGAATGGCGCACAGCAACAGTTATCCCACTCCACAAAGGGGGAGCCACCACTGAGCCTGGAAACTACTGCCCTATTAGACTAACAACCTGGTCTGCAAGGCCATGGAACATATCATCATAGAACTCATAAACAAAGACATTGGTAACCTCCAAACTCTGGACCCCACCCAGTTCAGGTTTGTGAAAGGCAGATCATGCCTTCTGAACCTGATTGACTTCTTTAAGGCAGTCACCAAAGCTGTAGATGAGGGTAAGATGGTTCAAACAGTCTATCTTGACCTCACCAAGGCTTTCAGCACCATCCCCCATTCTGGAATTATAACTAAACTCACTAAACTAAGTATAAATCCCTACGTCACAAGATGGGTTGCCAACTGGCTCACTGACAGAACACACACTGTAAAAATTGAGACTCCAAATCTGACTTCAAACCAGTGACAAGTGGAGTACCACAGGGTTCAGTCCTGGGACTTCTCCTGTTTGGTATCTACTTCTCTGAAGTACAGGCTAACACAGAAGGCCTCTAGCTAATGAAGTTCACAGATGGCTGCAAACTAGGAGCCATAGTTGAGTCCCCAAATGATGTGGGCACCCTACAGAAGGGCTTCACTGAGACAGATGCCTGGTGTCAGAGGCATAGCCTCAAGCTCAGTGCCAAAAAGTGCATTGTCATCCCCTTTGGTATAAACTCTGTACCTATGAACTGCCACATAAATGGCAGTCTACTTAATGACGAATATGTGATAAGAGACCTTGGGACCCAGGTGGACAGTAGTCTCTCCTTTGATAATCACATTGCCACAGTAGTCAGGAAATCCTTCTATGTGGCACATCTCATCACAAAAGGGTTCTCATCCAGGAAAAAAAAGGTAATTGTTCCCCTCTACTCATCACTCATTAGACTCATTATAGAGTACAACGTCCTTTTTGGAATGTACCTCACAAAACATCTGCAGCAGCTGAAAAGGCCACAGAAGTACCTCACAAAGAGGATTACTGGCCTCAAACAGATGCCCTACACTGACCGTCTAAAAAAAAAAAAAAAAACAGCTTTTCTCTGTAGCATATCACCTACTCCGAGGAGATCTCTGCCTAACATATAAAGCTATGTTAAACCCAGAGCTGTTGGACATGCTACACCTAAATAAATCCGAATCCCTCCAAGCTACATGCTCTAGGGACCTAAACCTTGTCACCACAATAAACAGGACAAGCTGGAGAGATAGATTCCTGTCCCAGAGACTTTCTATACTCTGGAACAAGCTACCTATCTGTATCAAGCAAAGTTCCTCATCAGCTCTCTTCAAGAAAAATCTTGATGAGTGGATGGCAAATAGGAAATACACCCCGGGGATCACTTCTGTGGCTCTGCTCGACAAAGGCACAGGAAATTAACTTTCTTGGGTGCCGTAAGCCAGGGAACCTTGTTGGCTAGGCTCACATAGGCCCTTGGGCCGATAGCCTAGTACCTACCTATGAACATATGTATCACATGGGCCTAGACAGAGAAGAATATGTATTGAAGGGAGGTACTTGGACAAATACCAGAAACTGCTTGGCTTTGTAGATTTGATGAACAAATGGCAGAAAAAAGCTGAATATACATTTTACTCTAATAAATTCAGGATATGGGGAAGATTAGCTAGGCACTATATAACAAAGGAACACCTGCTAGATAGGTACTATATAACAAAGGAACACCTGCTGTATAGGTACTATATATCAAAGGCACACCTGCACTTGGTCCAGTGGTAAACTACCCACCAACAGTAATATCCAGTCACATCCCTATTACAATGGATATAAAACAAGAATTGGAGGAAAGGGAAGAAAGACAGTGACAATTCCAGATATATTTAATGAGGGTAGCTCCTTTACAGTTTAGATAAATGACAGACTAAATATGGAGCTATGGGCGCTAGAGGGTTGAGGAAAAGTAGCTAAAAAGTGGGATAATGCCAAAGAAAGTAAAGGAATTCAGAATTAAGGCAATGAGGGATAGCTGTAAACAAAAATCTTTAAAGGCCTTGTAGAAGACAAAAAATATAGGATTTACTAAAGATCAAGGATGCACACTGCAGGTTAGAGCAAATGAACAAAGCTGAGAAGGAGATAGTAGATTGCAAAGACAATCTAAATGAATTCAAAGCTAAAGCCATGCAACATCAATGCATTAAAACATTAAGGAGGAGTAAATATCTGGTGCAGAGATTAAGGGAGCAACAGGCATCTCATATATCTATATCAGGACTCTCAATACTCCTATGAGGCCAAGAAACAGCGAAACTTAAAAATGAATGTTGGGATGTAAGAGATATCATGGTTAAGTATTACCAAAATGTATATAGCTGTGACTAGGAAGTACAAAGGATGGAAAGAATTTGTTTTGCAAAGCTTGAGCTTACCAAAACTGGCCCCTTCTGATAGGGATACATTAATGGAAACAATTAGCGAGAAGAGTATCTGGGAAGCTGTTCAAAACCAAGCCACACGGAACTCCCCAGGTACAGATGGTATTCTAATAGAAGTTGGGGAAAAAAGTATTCTATCGGGTGGCAACATTCCTCAGTCCTGGACGAACGTATTACTGGTAGTTATATCTAAAGAAGGGAAGGAACCAACAGACACAGGTACCTATAGACCCATCTCATTATTAAATTGTTTTTATAAAATTTTTATGTTTATTATAGCACATAGGGTTACAAAACTTCTTCCTCAGTTAACTGATTTCAACCAGTGTGGCTTTATTGAGGGGAAACATTTGAGAACATCAGCAGGGCATAATTGATACTACAAGATGTAATTACAAATACAAAAATATTAATGTGTATCAGCTTAGATGCTGAAAAAGTCTTCAGCGGAGTAAGTTGGGTATTTATGAGAGAGGCTCTGTACCACTTTTGGTTTCTGACACAATAAATAAAGGTTATTTTTAATATAGAGGGTCAAAAATAAGAGTGAAATGAGCCAGCAGCCTATCTGCAGAAACAGAGTTAACAGAGCACAAGAAAAGGTTGCCCACTATACCCATTGATGTTTTCTGTCAATCTGAGCCATTAGCCCAAAGGTAGCAGGATATGACTGGAACACAACACAAGAAAAGATGGCGCTTTTTGATGATGTTATTTTATATATATATATATATATATATATATATATATATATATATATATATATATATATATATATCAAACCCAGAGAATGACTTAGCTAGTTACATACGTAGGTTTGGAGACATCACGAAGATAAAAAAATAAAGTTAAAACCAATGTGATAGTAACCAATTACACAGCCATATGATTTAGTCCAAGCTTATTTATTTATTTTTTATGGAGACACTAGATGTTCAAATATCTGGGCATATTGATTAAATAACATATACATCAAAACAGCTAAACAAACGTGAACAGAGACCAACATGAGATCTGTACAGTATTTGAGAAAAAGAAAAATGGTCCACATAGATGAGGAACAGAAGACACAAGCAATAAAGATGTTCATAGTTCATAGTTCCTAGTTCTGTACATGGGCCAGTATTATTTCTATCAACCTGAAGAAGATGACAGGACAAAATTAAAGGCAGAAATTAAAGACTTCTTCTGGGAGGGCAAATCAGAAAGGTTACTGAGGGAAGAGTTAACTTTGTCATTAGAAATAGGAGGTCTATTTATGCCAGATTTTGAACAATAAGGTAATGCAAATTAGGAAATTGTAACTACTGCAAATGGAAAAACATAATGATAAGTGGAAAAGTGGATAATGCGAGGCCTGTATGTACTTGGAGAGTTTGGAATTTAATAGTGGGACCCATAACTCTAAAGAACATTGATTGCATGACTGTTTGGCTAAAAAAGTATTATGTTTCTGAATGATTAAGCACTGGCAAAAACTGCTTATGCCAGTTGGGTATAGACTTGGGAGTACAGAGGAGTGAACACAAGACAGACCATCAGACTCTTGGAGAAAAAAAGAACAAAAATCCTAATTACTGGGAGCAACTAGTGCTTGTGCAAGATGCTAATGCTAAGGACAGGAGGCAAATTAAAAAGCAGTTTAACATAGCTGGAAGGGATTAGATAGATTATTTAGGGTTTATGTTAGATTACTGGGATATCCAAAAATATCCTCACAGCAAAATTCAAAGGTGAAAATAGAGCAAATCTTCACTGAGGCTATATCACAGAACCCAGTGCATAAAAAAAATAATAAGTACGGTCTGCAAAGCTTTGTCAAAGATTTTTAATCATAGCAATGAAAAGGTTAGGCTAAAATGGGGGTAGGAAATTGTTCCTAATGATGGAAGTTCAGGAGTGGACACAGATTGCTGTGGCACTGGGATATGACATGCAATCAAGAAGGATTAAGATTTTTGCTTGGAGGTACTTGCACAAATATATGTTTTCAACCAGCTAAGATTAATAGAATGATCCTTTAGGCTAAAGGAATGTGTTGGAGATGTAACCAGTGGGTGTGGTGCACTTGGATATATGTATTTTGGGATTACGCTGCGCTACAGTGTTTCAAGTTAGAGGTTCCTAAGATTCTGGAGAAGATAGTCTATTTTACCAAAGAACGATTTTTGTTAAATTGGTCAAGAAAGAAAAAACTCAAACATGTGATGGCACTCCTATAGTAAAGAAAAGTATCATTGAACTGTGGTAAAAAAGGAACATCTTAATGTAGGGGAGGTTAAGAGGTTTATTGGAGAAGTTAAAAAGATGAAAATGTGAAAGGGACTTCAGCCAATTGAGAAACCAATAACTTCAAAATAAGAGCTGTGGAAATGACAAAACATGGTCAATTAGAATAACAGTGGAAGATAAAGGGAAATGGTTTGGTAACTTTAACATCTATCTTGTCTCATTTGATGTGTGGTGGATGATTAAGAAATGAGAAAGCAAAATCTTAGTAATGTCAGCTGACCATTAGCCTCATTGCAAATAGTTATATAAAGCATTGTGTTGGGTTTTCATGAGGGCAAGCAAGAAAATATGTGATTAGTGTGACAGATAAATACATATCTGTACTCTAAAAGAAAAGTAATATTAGCTTACTACAAAGTTAAGTTGATTCAGATAGTATAACTTGGTTACATGAAAGTTAAATGTTGTGATTGTCAGTTATTCTACTAATTGCACAAGGATGCAAAAACCAGTATTTGTTTACAAAAACATGAAAATGTAACCCTCTTTAAATGTGACTAAGTGCACCATGCATGAGGATCATGCCTGTAGTTATTAAGGTTGTTTGCTTGTGTGTGTAAATAAATGTATTCATTGATAAAAATGATGGTTGACTGGCTATGATAAATTACTTATTTCTAAGTTCTTGCCTTGTCACTTCTATTCCTGAAATAAATGTTTTCATTAACTTTAATTGTTTACCCCCTGTGTGCTACGATTAATACATTTAATGTTCTTATTTTACATGTATTATCTTTACTTCAATTGTAAGGCACAAACAGTCCAGTCTCATTTTCTCTCTCGCTCGCTCGCTCTCTCTCTCTCTTTCCCTCCCTCTCTCACTCTTTCTCGCTAGGCCAGGTAGCTTCATACAGACTGTGTTCAAGACTAGTGAGCCACAAAAAAAAAAAAAACACACTAAATAAAACACCCAGTTTTCGTCTCACCGCTTACACTTTTCCAAGTGCAGTTAAGTCAGGATACTTCCCTTGCATACTAAACTCAACTGAATAATGCTGAGCTGCGGTCACATAGCTTATTTTTAACACTTTTACCTATGAACTTCCATTTGAGTAGAATGTTTTTCCCTCTCTCTCCATCTGGATCTTGATACAGTGTTTTTTTTCTTCATTTTTCTAACTTTTCCTGGCTAGGACCCTACCTTCTGAGAAAAGGTGAGAGTAAGTATCCTCAAAGTGGGCAATTGTTTAAGGATTCTAGAACTGCCCAAGCATAACTTCACTCTGTTTTGAGTGTAACAAGGCAGCTCTTTGATCCTCTCCATTGCCCCATCCCACCCACCTTATCATTGTTACCTTTATAATTATCTTAACCCCCTCCCTCCCACTCCGTCCAATTACATCACCCCCAGTCTCACATCTACCCCAGGTGGCCATATTACCTCCTTCCCTCCACCTTCCCTCTTATTTCCTCTCTTTCAGTCAGCTTCTTGACATTTTGCTATCACCTACATCCCCTATATCCCTACACCTTTTCATAAAATCAGTTAGAATACTAGCCTCTAACCTCATGAACATTTTAGGATTTCTGTTATATTACTAGAATTTTAGGATTTCTGTTATATTACTATATCACTAGTCATAGGTGACACTATAGTCAGGCACACTGATGTCCCATTTACCAGGCTAAACAAGGAGAAGGTTACTGTCAGCTGCCTGTCGGGTGCCAGGATCTGCCACATAACCCATGTACTCAGGTCACTCCACAACAAGTATAAATATGACTCTGTCATTGTCCATGTTGGTGTGAATGACCTGAGATGTATTTCCCTGGACTACATGAAAAGAGACATGGAAGAGCTCTCCGATCTTGTAGCCCAGGCAGGTATGACGCTAGCCCTAAGTAGCATCCTGCCATCACCCAGAATTATGCTGCAGTACAAGGACTAAATTATTGACTTCAACAATTGGCTAAGCTTCTGGTGCCATTCAAAAGGGATCCAGTATCTGTCTGCCTGGGATGACATGGTCAACAGACCACAATGCTTTGCCAGAGATGGCCTGTGCCTGTCACCCCTGGGATTCTGGATACTGGCTAACGTTCTTAATGCCCCATAGTGCCTTTTTTAGGCAAGGTTCAAATGACAAATTCACCACCGTAACAGGAACAGGCAAGCAAAAACTGAGGGTGATGCTACTCGATCTTATAAGTCTAAATCTCAAAATGTACTTACTCAAGGCACTCCTTAAAATGGAGAACATCGATATCTGTGCAGTGACTGAGACCTGGTTCAAGGATCCAGAGAGCACCCTTGCACTACCAGGCTATAACTCATACCATAGTTTTCGGCCATGTAACCTGGACCGGAGCACCAAAGGTGGAGGTGTGTCCATATTCATTAAGATTATCCATACCTCCAGGCTAGTTGCGCAGCATAATGCAGCCGAGGGTTATCCAAGTGCAACTAACTCTGGGCAAAACTGCAATCCAAATTGTTGCTTGCTACAGATCCCCCACCATGCCCCAGGATTCCCACTCCTCTTTTCTTGATGTACTGGAAAATATTAGGGTTCAACCAAACACCCTAATAATGGGCGATTTTAACTACCCCACCATCAACTAGGAAAACTACTCATGTACCAACTCCTTCGCTAAACGCTTTCTGGAATTCATAAACTCCAGTTCCCTGGATCAACTTATCCACACCCCCACCAGGGGCAACAATATCCTAGATTAGTCATTCCCAACATGAGTGACCGGTGTTACACATCTGAAGTCAATGCCTCATTGGTCTGATCTGACCATAAGCTAATTACCCTAGATATCCACATCCTGCCCCCACCCACCATTAAGGAAACCATGGTAAAAAATTTCTCCAAAGCCAACTTCATGCTTCTTAAGACAGAAGTGGTGAACGTCATGACACCCATGCAGCTGGACAATGCAGTTACGACTACTGAATCCTGCACAATTGCACTTTATAAGCACTTAGATGAGTGCATGGATTGTGCTATCCCAAACAGAACCAAGACACTATTCACCAATAAAAGGAAGCCAAGCTGGTGGTCCCCTGCCATAAACAAACTGTACAACAGAAGGAAGAAACTGTTGCAAAAGAGAGAAAAAACCCACGAGTGGAGGAGCTCCCTGGTCAGCCTCAGTAAGAAGCTGCGATCCCTGATAAAATCCTCCAAAGTTAGTTACGAAAACAAAATTGCCACTGATTCTAAAGACAACCACAAAGCATTCTATAGCTATGTCAAGAATCTCAATGGCAACACTCAGATCTGCTCTGAGTTACAGCACAATGGCACTAAATACATAGACCCAACTGATATTGCCAACATCCTGGCAGATAGGTTCAGTGCTAACTTTACCCCCCTCTTACCTCCTAAAGAGCCCATCTCTATACCGGAAGAATGCAAAGTTCCTGTAATCACGGCTGCACAGGTAAAAACCACACTCTCAAAAGCCAAGAACACAGCATCCATGGGACCAGACAACATCCCAGGCTGCGTTCTACATGAACTACAGAACAAACTGGCACCCCACCTAAGTACCATGTTCAATCATAGCCTCACCTCAGGCTTTGTGCCTGCTGAATGGTGCACAGCAACGGTTATCCCACTCCACAAGGGGGGAGCCACCATGGACCCCGGGAACTACCGCCCCATTAGCCTGACGAGCCTGGTCTGCAAGGCCATGGAGTGTATCATCATGAAACTTATAAACAAAGACATTGGTAATCTCCAAACTCTGGACTCCATCCAGTTCTGGTTTGTAAAAGGCAGATCATGTCTCCTAAACCTGATAGACTTCTTTGAAGCAGTCACCAAAGCCGTAGACAAAAGTAAGGTGGTTCACACAGCCTATCTAGATCTTGCCAAGGCTTTCGACACCATCTCCCACTCTGGAATTATAGATAAACTCACTAAACTAGGTAAAAATACCTATGTCACAAGATGGGTTGCCAACTGGCTCACTGACAGAACCCACACTGTGAAAGTAGCAGACTCCAAATCCGACTTCAGACCAGTGACAAGTGGAGTACCACAGGGTTCAGTCCTGGGTCCTCTCCTGTTTGGTATCTACTTCTCTGAAGTACAGGCTAACACAGAAGGTCTTTGGCTAACGAAGTTCACAGATGACTGCAAACTAGGAGCCATAATCAAAACTCCTAACAATGTGGACATCCTACAAAAGATGTCTGGTGTCAAAGCCATGGCCTCAAGCTCAATGCCAAAAAGTGCATTGTCATCTCCTTTGGTAAAAACTCTGTACCTATGCACTACAACATAGGCGGTAGTATACTTAACACCGAAAGTGTGATAGGAGACCTTGGGACACAGGTGGACAGTAGTCTCTCCTTTGATAATCACATTGCCACAGTAGTCAGGAAATCCTTCTACGTGGCACACCTCATCACAAAAGGTTTCTCATCCAGAAAAAAAGAGGTCATTGTTCCCCTCTACTCACTCATTAGACCCATTATAGAGTACAATGCCCCTTTTGGTATGTACCTCACAAGCCATCTACAACAACTGGAAAGGCCGCAGAAATACCTCACAAAGAGGATTACTGGCCTCAAACAGATGCCCTACGCAGACCGTCTCAAAAAACTCCAGCTTTACTCCGGCGCATATCGCCTACTCAGAGGTGATCTCTGCCTAACATACAAAGCTATGTCAAACCCAGAGCTGTTGGACATGCTCCACTAAGAAATCAAAATCCCTCTGAGCTACATGCTCTAGGGACCTAAACCTTGTCACCACAATAAACAGAACATGACGGAGGGATAGATTCCTGTCCCAGAGACTTCCCATACTCTGGAATAAACTACCTAGCTATATCAAACAAAGCTCCTCATTAGCACTCTTCAAGAAAAATCTTGATGATTGGATGGGAAATAGGAAATTCACCCCAGGGATCACCTCTGTGGCTCTGCTAGACACTGGCACAGGAAAATAATTTTCTTGGGTGGCAAAAGCCAGGGTACCTTTTTGGCTGGGCTTGTATAGGCCCCAGGGCCGATAGCCTAGTACCTACCTATGAACCTTTGAACCTATTACTTGGCACTGATGCTGCTTTCTGCTCCTCTGTAAACAACAGCAGATACCCACCAGATCCACTTCCAACTACCCATCCACTGTCTTGAAAATATTCCCTTGATTTCACTTCTCTCACATCTTATGATCCCCAAGCCTCCTGATAAGAAAGGAATGCATTGTTCAACTTAAACTTTTACTTACAGTCTTTCCTCTTATACCAACATGGTTTTGAAAACTCTCACAGCTCCCATACCATTTACAACTAAAGCTTTACATTTCTTGGGACGTAAACCTCAACCATGGCTCTTCCTACCAGATTAATCCCTTCCCCCACCTCCTTCATCCTCAACTATCCCATATGTAAACGATTTTAATAATACTCTCCACTCCACCACAACTGAAATAGCATCTATCAATTCAAACATAACACTAACAACTACCCCCAACCCTACTCATATCATCCATAATATCTGCAACAAAGGCTTAACATTTTCCCATATTAATTTCCAAATTGCTCTGAACAAACTCGACTGCATAGAACTTTGGTTACACAATACATTATAGCAATCTTGGAGGCCCAACTCAAATTTCTGACACTCCCTTCTACTTACATTAACAGGTACCATACTTTCCTAGACAACCACCCCGGTCAGAAATCTGGTGGCGGTGTCATGTCACAAATTAAAAAAAAAAAAAAAAGTTCTACTAACATAACTACTTCATCACTTGCTAAGCAACTCCTTATGTACAGATATTGGGTCCAATCCAGGTCCTTGTCAGTGTCATTATAATGCAGACCTCCTTGTAGCAGTAGTATAAATCCATGCTCTCAAACCTTTTTCTAAAACAGTAATGCCAGTATTATGAAACAGACTAGCAAGACCAAGAAAATCATATTCATGAGACACACCAACACTGACATCTTTCTAGTAAAGGTTACAACCTAAACCCCTTCCTCTCCCAATAGAACCTTACTCAAACAATCAAAATTCCCACCAAAGCCAGTTCTTCACGTATTACTTATCACCATCTCTCATTGTTTTATATACATCAGGTGCCCTAGAAATGTAGCTAGGTCATCTGGCACTCTGCTGGTACTCCCTCAACTCAATGCTGAGGAGCAAAGAAAACATCTGTGCTGCTTTAACTGTAGGAAGCACAGGCACATGCTATAGTTACTACCACACACACAGAGTTTTTACCATAACTGTGAACGTGGGACCAGCATTCATGTATGAAGAGGTGAACTCATGACTTCATTGCACTCCCACCCCATTGGCACCACTGCTTGTCATGTCCCCATCAGCTTGTGCCTGGGGCAGCCACCTTCTTTGCCCTTCCCTAGTTAAAGCTCTGAGATGCCTAACTAATGACATGAGTGACTACCTTCCAGTTCACAGGATACTGTCTTTTTAAACCAGTCATGCTCTACCCATTACTGTTGAAGCTAGATCAGTCACAAAATCTAAATAGGGTGAAGTGCTAATTGATTTGGACAGACTCCTCTGGTCTTCTGTTTATCAAAGTGATAACCCAGGTACAGTACTTAACACCTTCAATGGGCTTACCAACTCTGTCATTGACCAATGCTTTCATTCTAGTAAGCAATGTGTTAAAGTACAAAATCACCCACGATTCAATACCTCCTTAAGGAAAATAATAAAAGACAGAAAATCTTGACAGTCCTAGAAAATTTCTCAAAAATAACTATGACCTCCAAGCCTTCTATGTTTTTCAACATTCCAGCAAACTAGAATTCAAAAAGTAAAGTCCTATTACCTTTACATAAACCTGCAAACCTCAACTTTCAAGCTAAAGTTATTCTGGAGAGCATTACAGAGAATTGCATATGACAACAAATCTATAAACAATAATAACTCTTCTATCACGACTCATCCTTTCATTCAAAATCACCATGGCACCACACCCTCTCCTCTTCTTCACAAGTCTACTCCATTTGAATGAATTATTTTGAGAATAGCATGCATTGCTGTACATTAGGAGGGCTTATAATATGCTGAAGTTGTAAAATACTTCCCTGTAAGAAATAACATCTGTCAGACCATTGCCATGATAGCAACAACATTGTAGAATAATCAAACAATAGATTAATACAAACAGACTAATTGTAATCAGAAATGGCCTCTTCTTATTGGACAAATATGGCCAGATCCCAGATTGGGTGGAATCAGACTGGGAGTGGCTTACACAGATATATGAGGCCACCCCACCTTAATGAAACATAGGTGTTAAGGCAGGTGAGGCTACTTATCATAAACCTTCAAGGCTTCAAGATCTTGGCATGGGTGCCCCTTCCAAAATTATTTCCCCCCCTCAAGTTACCCAGAGAATGAGCATGATATAAAACAGGGCAGACCACTGGTAATCATTATTTTATGTGGTGACTTCTAAATGAGCAGGGGACATGTCCATATGGAAGTATCCAGTAACCTAGATGAGGTCAGGAAATGCCAGCAAGCTAAAGTGTTTGAAAGTTAATGATGTAGACTGTCTCACTTTTACACGGTTATTTAGTATGAATACCAGGTGAAGACATCCTTGTTGTATAAATCTGTGCTGGTCCCAATAGGCTGCTACTCTGACCTTCTTGGGATTGTACCTTGGATGCTCCATACTGCTTTGCACTCTTTATCACTTCTTGAACCTATTGGGCCAGACAATGGCATTTTAAAACACAATTTCATTATTGATAGAAATGTTCTGTTGTGTAGAAATATTATAAATGTTGGTTCATTTGATTATACTATTGCATGCACTTCCTTTTTCACCTCCTGTAATTCCTTTGATCATCCCATTGTCTCCCAGGCCCCATCTCTACTGCGTAGTTGTCAGAGAGTATGTCACACATTTTGTTCACTTGTCCAGCAATATGTTGTCACAGAGTATGTCACACATTGTGTTCCCTTGTCAAGTGATATGATGTCACAGAGTATATCACGCATTATGTTCACTTGTCAAGCAATATGCTGTCACAAAGTATGTCACACATTATGTTCACTTGTCAAGCGATATCCTGTCACAGAGTATGTCACACATTTTGTTCACTTGTCAATAGATATGCTGTCACAGAATTTGTCACACATTATGTTCACTAGTCAAGCGATATGCTGTCATGGATTATGTCACACATGCTTACTTGTCAAGTGATATGCTGTCACAGAGTATGTCACACATTATGTTCACTTGTCAAGCAATATGCTGTCACAGAGTATGTCACACATTTTGCTGAAGAAAGACTGACCGATATGACTACGAGGGACATTTCTCAGTCATATCCTAGTTATAGCTAATGTAAACAAGCAAGACAAAAAAAATGAAACAGCTTAAGAAAATAACCTGACACATGGCTAATGAAAGGAATCAAAACTCTTTACAGTAAAATACATGTATCTAAATGTCTACAAGGACAAATGAGGTTTGGAACAGACCATTTTGTCCTGGGACATCTTCAAATGGGGCCAGATACATAGATTAGTAGGAATTAAGTGAATAAGGGGAGGATAAGGTTAATGAGATGGAAGGTTAGGAGGAGATGAGGTAAGGGTAGGGAGGGGATTAGGGGATTTTGTCAAGTGTAACTGAGGCAGGAGTCACATTTTTGGCGTGAACTTGCTATTAGCATGTTTACGTCCCAGACGACCTGTAGGTAACTTGGTGGAGGCTTTAGGTGAGTGAAGCTGGTATGGAGGAGGTGGATGGTGATTATGTAATAAAATAGTGGTGGAATAATTTATTCATTTATTTTCCGTACTGCGGTGGTGGTGCTGCAGTAGCGTTGTCGCCTCACAGTAAGATGTTGTCCTGTTCGATTCTCAGCTAAGAGCGTCTTCTGCGTGGAGGAATGCGTGAATGGACGTACCTTCATTGAAGGTTGTGCGTCAGGGTCAGCAACTCAGCACGTAAAAATCAACTGCCAATCATTAACAGACCGGAGTTCCACTGTGGCGACCCCTAACTGGGAAAAGCCGAAAGACACAACAACATTTATTTATTTTCTGTCTTTTGTGTTGGTTTGTCTATAGAGTGGTAACAATAAAAAGGAAAGAAAGGGAAAAATAAAGGGGAAGGGAGGAGAGAAAGGGAAAAAAAACAAATGTGTGTATATGTATGTATATATATATATATATATATATATATATATATATATATATATATATAGGTATATATTAATTTGTTTGAAAGCAGTGCAGCAGGTTCTCAAAATTGCGAACCGGAGATATGCAAAACACACAATACCCCCCCCCCCCTTTATGACCCATGGTAGCACTTGGTTAGTCGGAAATGTCATATTCGGTGTTTTGTACTACATTCCGACCATTCGCCACTTTGAAATTCAACATTCCGATTCGGCATTACACTCGTTCGAGATTGGTGTGGACGCTCAAATGAATGTACACCTAAGTGTGTGTGTGTGTGTGTGTGTGTGTGTGTGTGTGTGTGTGTGTGTGTGTGTGTGTGTGTGTGTGTGTATGGGTATATGTATGTATATATTTATATCTATATATATATAATATGTGGAGAGAGAGAGAAAGGTGAACAGTGTGAGACCGAATGTGTTGAACTTGAGACAGGCTTATGTGATGAGTCCAACTTCATTATTTGATGCAGCTACTGAGGAATTTAATAAACAATGATGGGCATTTGGGTTCAGAATTAGCATGCTGACACAGATTTTGTTAATCTTACCCTAGCAGATGGAGAGGCATCCCCTAGTTTAGGCCATTGTTTCGCATTGCTTTATGCTTTGCTGGATTTTTGCACTAAGGGGCTGAGAGGTTTGATGAGCGGTTGGAATGTTTCACAAGCTTTGGACACCAGGGTGTAATGGCGCTACTTCTGCTGCAGGTTTGACATGGATTCCCTACAGTGTGGAAGAAGTACTCAGTGCCTGTTTTATTTATTTGTGGTTTTCTGGTGGATTGGTGGCAGGTCAGAGGAAATTGTTTCTCTTGAGTCGTGGTTCGGGTTGTAGAAGTGGCTGCAACTATTGGTTATTGTGGCTGTGGACCCATGAATTGCATGGAAGGTCTAGATTTGCCATGGGTTTGCTGTTTTGTCATGGGGTTGCACTTTTCGTGTGGGTTGGCGGCAGTCATGGGAGACAGAAGTTAGGAATTGCTGACAGCCAGGTAGGTTTTAGACTTGGTGCCCTTCAGAGGTTTCATTCTACTACAAACCTGTATTTCATTAACTCTCTGGTTTTGTTGGAGCAATGATTTGAGACTTCATCTCATTGTTTCTTTATGGCTTTGTCAGATTTCTTGTTTGAGAGGTGTGATGTGACCGCTCGTCAGTTGATGTCTGGGCTCATCTTTTTGGTCTGTTCCTCAAAGGGTTTGTGGTCTCCTGGCTAGTTGCTGACATGATGTGAGGTTTGGGGTCACTAAATAATGAGGTTTTTCAGGGGAGGTATGCTGGAACAAGCTCGGTTGCTCCAGCTTGGAGGAGCTGTTTGCTGCATGCCTTTCAACTCTTCAGACTTTCCTTGAATGGCTGCATTTTGAGTACAGGGTTGTTGCCAACAAGTGGCAGGTTGTGTCGATGTGATGTTGGTGGGGGATTGTCGGTCACATTGGTGATTATGGTCCAGGGGAGTGTTCATTGTAAAAAAAAAAATTCTAATTAATACGTTTTTTGTTTTTTTTTCTGGGGCTGTGAGATGCTCTCAAATGATGGTCGTTGGTCGCATATGCACATAGCAGGACTGCAGAGGAATGGGAGAGTTGATGTAATACGTTTTAATTTTAGACTCTAGGGTCCTTCTGGGAAATGTGCGTTAGCACAACCCTGTGGCACTAGTAACTTTCTGAGTTATGGGGAATAGTTTCTCCAGCTTTCCTGCACTGTGAGGTTGACAGGTGTGGTTTGCTGTCGGCTGACAGGTAACTGTGGAGTGGGATGAGAGCTAAGGGCCATTTGCTGTGTACGTCTCATCTGTCCATATTGTCGCTGAATGCCCATTTTAGGTTACACTGCCCTAGTGCTTCATAGTTTGAACTGTTCCTCATAAAATTGTGCTTCCTGGCAAATCACGGGGATGATCTAGAATTGGAGTAGCTAAAATGCCAGAGGGCGTTCTCGGCCACATTCTCTACATTTGTACTGGGAATTTAATAATTCCCTGCTTTAGGTCTGGGGTGCATGTGAGGAGGATGACTGAAGTTAAGAATAAAACTACAAAAAAAAAAAAAACAGAAAATTGGTGATAAGGGCTTGTTTCCAGTGATTTGTTATGGTGTTTTGCTTTGGTCATCCACTGTACCTAATTGAATAATGTAAACTCAGCTTTGGCAGCTCAAGTCCCAAACAAGTGGTTATGACATGATAGGGGGGGGAATCCACGTTTACAGGCCAAGGTGTGCAGCGGCAGCTGTGAGGTGGGAGGTATGGGAGGTCTGGTATCCGCGGTTTGGATGTTGCTGCATCATACCCCTCAGCTGTACAGATTTTGCAAGGTGTGCAGATTGTGAGAATATTGGGTAACTGACTTGGTAGACCCATGCTCATTACTTAGAAGTGCATATTCCTGTTTGTCTGGGGAAAGCAACCATTTTGTAGATTGCCGGTTCAGTGTGGGGAAGCCTGAGTTGTGCCCTTCTTGATTGTGGTTGGTGCTTTGGTTACTGGAGCACGGATGTGGGTTTTTTTGGCACCTCAATGTTGTGGGAGAAGGGCACGATGCATTTGTTTATATCATGGAAGTGACAATTAGCATTTATGTAGGTGACAGTCTGTTCAGCATGCTCCCTGATTCAGTGATCAAAATGGCTGCTATAGTGGTAAACAGCATTTGTGGAGTGTGCAGTGTCAGGGAGCATAGCATTGGAGATGTGTTTCAAGGGGTGGCTTCAAAAAAAAAACTTCAAATTGGACATGAATGAGGCTGTCAGTGTTACTGTTCTGTCTACTCTGCAAATAAAATGATGACTTGTTTGTTTGGGATTTTTCAGCAATGGTGTCATTTTTACAGAATTGTTAAGTTGTGCAGAGTGTTCTTGGTCCCTGGGTCTGAACGAGCAGCCTAGTGGTGACTCCTGCAGCCATTTGGTAATGTGGGGACAAGTGCTGTAGGGTGATAGCAGGGTTTTATGTGAGTGGCCATATTATCTTCCAGGATTTTGACATAGAGCGCAGATGTCTGGTTGATTTGGGATGTTCGGCATGGGATTTGGCGTGGTATTGGTGGTGATGCTATAGCCTGGTGTTTTCGGCAGTTGGAAGGTTGAGAATATCGCAAGTTTTTTTGCGGATGTTGGGCTGGCAGAGTCGGGATTTGATTGGGTTAATGGGTAGTTCTGTGCATGCATGGGGTTATAGAGGTCAGGTCATAACAATGCTAATTATAAATGGAGGCTGTCTTGCTTAGGAACAACATGCTAGGTGTGCCAACGTGATGTCCCAAAGTTGTATGAGATTAAATTTTATAAGGAAAGGGAAAATTGTTGGTGTTATGTTGTGGTGGTTTTTTACCATGTCATGGCTTTGAATCCATGTAAAGTCAGGGGGTATCACAGGGCATTCCCCTAGCCTTTCACTGGTTTGTATTTCAGCTTTCAGACCTAACTGCTTTGTCTGTGGTGTTCTACAGTCTATATGTAGACAGCCGGATATTGGGTAACTTGATTACATGTGGTACAGACAAGGCATGTCTGCAACATAATTTGACTAAATTGTTCATTTGGTCTCAGGAGAATTATGCATTCATATATACATCTTAATCTAAACATATGAGGTTTGGTAGGAATAAATTTGAAGGTGTTTAGTTTGATCAAAGGGGAATGAGTACAACGGAAATATGCCACGAGTATACATGGAAGTGATAATTGAGGAAGTTTGGAGAGAGTTAATTGAGTTTTTGGAGATGGATACCTAGAAACTTTGCAATTTCATGGCAGCGCTATGTTTAACTTGTACTTTGCAGGTGGGGAAGAGCAGTTGGGACATCAGTCAGTGACCTGGGAAGAGGGTCAGCATTGGAAGTGCGGGTACCAGTGGCTGTCTCCGTGGATAGATTGGGGTACAAAGGTGCTCAAGTAAGTAATAGTCGCATGCCTGTTGGAAGTGGTCGGATGTAATTGAGTCTGTGGTCTGGAGGCTTTGGGGGTTGGATTGGGGTATGAGGAGGTCACAGGTAAGTTTTTACTCACGGTTCTTTAGGGTATGTATTTTGTAGTTGGTGCAGTTTGGGTAATGTGTTGACAAATGAAGGTGTAGCGAGGGCGGTGTTAAGCAGGGGTGGGGAAGTTACGAGGGGTCTGGGGGTTATTGCAGGTGGGTTGGAAACACAGTTATCATAGGCATCGGTAGTTGCTAGGTTGCTGGTTTAGGGTTATTAAGTCGGTTATTTTTTCTTGTATCAGTATAGTTATTGCGCAATTTTAGTGGTAGGTAGGTTATGCTGTGGGGGGTGGCTGGTTTGAGGTGTTGTGAACAGCATGATGATAAGTTTAAGTTAATCGGTACTTACGGGTATTCAGATAAATGGTTTTAAGGTTTTCATGACTTAGCCACGTTCAGGTGAGACTTCATTATCTAGAGTGCAGTGCATGTTGCGCTTTAAGACGGACAAGGGTGAATCGTGTCCTTGTCCTAAGGGCACATAGGTGGAGCCTTTAGGGGAATTTGTATCTTAGGTGTTTTCTAAGTGGCGGTATAATGAGATTGTGTACAGTTAATTCTCTTTCATGAATCAGTGCTTTTGTTAAGACCCCCTGTGTCAGTAAAAGTTATCATTTTAGCTATAAAATGAGACTTTGTTATTTTGCAGGGCTATCTGTTGTACTGTTACTATGTGAGTTTGGAGGTAATTTTATGGGGATTTTTGGTAGGTCAATTTTATTTTCAGGGTGCTGTGCATCTGGTAGTGTCATCATTTTATGCAGTAGTTGAATAAGTAATGCCCTTGGTGGTATCATGGCCAGTAGGAATTTGGATTATGCGTGTGTCCATTATTTACACTCATTTCTTTTTCAGATCACTCTGAGTGCTGATGAGGACATGCAGAGTTGGTGTTATTTGGGGGATTGAAGAAATGTCGACTGGATGGGAGTGAGAATACCACAAAGAAGGTTTTCGACTGGCAGAGTGGTGTGAAAGGAGGTCACAGGTTGCCCAGCTGAATATGGAGTTGTTGCTTTGTTGTGTTTTTCTTCCCGGTAGTCGCAAGATAATGTCTTGTTTTGGTTTAGTCTTGAATGGGGTGCATCAGGGTTGAATTTTACATTGTTTTATTGGTAGCAGGGGTCATTTTGGAATGGGTCAGATATTGTTGTACACATCAAGGGTAGGGGATTACAGGCTTGCACTATGTAAGTTAGGCTTGTAAGTTGGATGGGGGGATTGATGGGGGGATTTAGCTTTGAGTTACTACATTTTCAGGTGCTACTAGGAAGGGTTGAGTCACAATATTCTGGACAGTCGTAGTGTGGCACAGGTCTTGGGGATTTGGTGGCATCAGTCACTCTCCAGTTTGTTTGGCATATCATGTTGGTTAGTTTGCTTGGCTTGGTATATTGTTGGTGGTGTTTGGGGTCATACTTCTACCAGCCATGATGGTGGTGTAAGTGTTTTTATTGTTTATGGGTAGTTGGTGTGATACCAGCATTTTAATGAATGGAATTTAAAGAAAGTTAAGAGGGGTGTTACATTCATTAAGGAAAAATAAATAAATAAATAATAAATAAAATAAAATAAAAAATTCACTTTTTCATTGGGCGGGGAAATGGGTTTGCAATGTGGCAGGGTGGTAGGCAATTGTATCGTCATGGCTTCAGTGTCAGTGGGTTTAGTAGTGGGTCCATTGGCTGGTAATGCTTTTGGTGTCATTGAGAGGTTTTCATTGGTTGGATGGTACAGTTTAATTAGTTCATGCGCAGCAGTTATGTAGTTGATGAGGCTATGATCCACTACCTTAACATAGAGTGGGGTCAGTAGTTTGTGTTCAGCTGTTAGGTTCTTGACTGTTTTGTTAGTTGTGTATAGGGTTAGGTGGTAAGGACTTTGATTCAAATTGGTTACATGAGATTGGGTACACCGAATGATGTTTGACTTAGTGCCTTATTGGTGATTAGATTGCTGAAGTTGGGCGGAGAGAAGGGGAACAGCCTGGTCAGGCTGATGGGCGGAGAAGAGGGGCAGGCTTTCTCTCTTCTGTTCCCCCTCTGATGGTGGATGTGCAATTCAATAAGTTTGGAAGGAAAGTGAGCGGTTGCTCTGGTGGACAAGTTAATAAGCAAGCTGAGCTGCTTATTTGGATGGTGGTGTAATTCAATAAATTGAAGGTGAGCGGGATAACGCTGCCTTGTTAGTGAGTCCAAAGATAAGTGAGTGAGTGGGGGACGCTGCTTATCAAGGGTGAGTGGGTACGCTGCCCTTATGGTTATTTATATTTCTTTCATGGATGTTATTTTACCTGTGGCATGTTTTTGGTGACATTTGTAATTATTGGTCAGCAATCATGTGTATGAAAGTTCAATAAAGGTCGTCAAATGTCATTCGGTGTTGGGTTTTTATAGAAGTGGACCAGGACAAATGATTTCTTTGGAAAAACAGCTATTCATATATGTAAGTTATAGTCACTGACAATAGCATCCTGCAGAAACACACCTTAATCAGTTAAGTGATAAAAGCCGGGAAAATAAATCATTTGTAAATAGTTTCCCTTCATCTTGGTCATGTCATCTCACAAAATAACTGCACATACAGATATCAGAGGTATCAGGGTCTAGAAATAACCATTTAAAACAAGTGTGACGTGCAAATGTGGTAGAACTCATATGCCGTAAGAGGAATAGCACAATACTCAGCTCTAGAAAACATTTACCAGACTTGCATCACCAGTAATGTGTAATTGTTACAGTTGTCTGCTTTTCTGTCTTGACGGAGAGCATGTGTGCTGGTAGGTAACTGGGTGCTAATTAAGTAAATAAACAATAGTTTGCAGCTAATCACTAATGAGCAGAGACCTAGATTAAAATATCTGCTGCAGATTTCCTTCCAAAGGCTGAAACAACGGTGCATTTATTGGAAAGAGAACAAAAAGATATCAGATGCATCTTCAGATGAGTGTAACTCATTTTGTTCAATACTAGACTTGATGAGGAATGTTATATAATATTTTTCTATTCTTTCCGCCCATACAAACCAATCAGCACCCTTTATTTATGTACATGACACATAGTAAGGTCTGTATTTCTAGTACAAATTAGCAAGGATTTCAATCAGTTTCTGTATTTTATTATAGGATTTCATCCAGCCATTATGCACACTTTCATTTTTCTCTCAGTCTTTAAAGTTTGCTTGCTCTCTCATTATAATACATGTTCTTTCTTTCATAGGTTCATAGGTTTGTACTAGGCTAACGGCCCTGGACCCTTTACAAGCCTAGCCCATAGGATTACCCTGGCATCATGCCACCCAACCTTAGTTTCCAGTACCTCTGTTGAGTAAAGCCACTGGAGTAATTCCTGGGGTGAATTTTCTATTTCCCATCCACTCATCAAGATTTCTCTTGAAGAGGGCCAGTGAGGCCCTCCGCTTGACATATATGGGAAGTCTAATCCATAGCATGGGCAGTCTCTGGGTTATGAACCTGTCCCTCCAGCTTGTTCTGCTGATTGTGGTAATGAGGTTGAGGTCTCTGGAGTGTGTAGTGTGGAGGGATTGGGATTTCTTTAGATGTATCATTTCTAACAGAGCTGGGTCAGACATGGCTTTGTAAGTCAAGCAGAGATCGCCTCTAAGTAGGCGATATGGGACAGAGAATAGTTGGGAGTTTTTTGAGTCTGTCCATATGGGACATTTAAAAGTGATAGATTTTGTTTGGTTGATAAAGTCAAAATAGTAGTCACAAGTAATTTGCATAATTGGGCATTTCATAACAACCCTAAAAAGTACTTATAAATTGTCTGTGCTATTTTAAAGATTACTAGCTAATGAAGCACTCGCGGTGGTGGTGCTGTGGTAGCGCTGCCACCTCACAGCAAGACGCTGTCCAGTTCGATTCCCAGCTAAAGCATCTTCTGTGTGGAAGCATGCATGAATGGGCATACCTTCGTTGAAGGTTGTGCATCAGGGCTGGCAACTCGGCATGTAAAAATCAACTACCAGTCATTAGCGAACCGGAGTTCTGCTGTGGCGACTCCTAACTGGGAAAAGCCAAAAGGCACAACAACAACTAGCTAATGAAGCAATTACACTTTTACTTGGTAACAGTAATGTATGTAACAAAACTTTGATTTCTAACCAACATGCTGATGAAAATGTGCTCATGGAATTTAAGGGTCACTAGATTGTGAGAGTCTGATCACACTTATTAAGGAACCTTATGTCTACAACATCAAATGTATGACAGAAAAAAAGGTGGAAGTAACTTGTTAGCGGAGACAAACAGCACATGTACAAATTCAGGCATTGTTGGGTGAAGTACTATGTTATGTAGCTTTTGTACTTAATTAAGGAAGACTATCCTCATTTTAAAGCACTGTGGAAATTACAGGGCAGGCACAGTTAAATATTCTGTGGTCAGAACCCATCCATCCACAACCCCTTTTTCTGCATTTTTGCCCATCGGGTCAGGTTGTCACATCAAAAGGGACAATCATCTAGATACCCCTATGGCCAAATTAGAGAGTGTCCAATTAACCTACTGCATGTCTTTGGAATGTGGAGGGAATCCTAAACAGCCATAACTATGCAATATACCTTAATAAGAAAGGGTGGGGAGAAATAGCAACCTAACACACTTAAGACTAAACAATCCCGAATCCCACTCTGATTTCAGGAGCAGTTTAATGACATCTCCTCTCTCTGGAAAGAATATATAAACAACATATAGGATAGCTGGATCTCAAAGCCTAGTGCAAGCTATTGCACTACTTTTTGTCAAATTATTACTTTCTGAACTGTGCTGAACATGCACAACAGCACACAAGGAGGAAATCTCTCTAAAAAATCTTAACTGAGATCTAAAAATCCAGTTAATTTATATGACATTGACATTTTGTTATAAATCAAAAGTTTCTGTCACTACCTAAATGTACCCCACCCCACAATGAGGCATCAAACTTCAAGACTTCGGAGTGTAAAACAGATGGTTCACAAAGACAAAGATGGAGAGGGAATCAATCATTCTAGTTCTTTCCATAAAAGTCCAATGCCATAAACAAAAAAGTCTTAACTATTGACCACTTTTGTCCTAGGTCTTGCAATGCTTTGATACACATCACTGGAAAAAACACACTTGTAATAAGGGGACCAGCAAGCTGTTGAGGAACATTTGAATCAGAACAGGGTGGGAAGGGAGCCTTACTAAGAGGCCACACACTGAATTAAGTGCACAAAACTGCATCTCGTGTGTGCAGCATGCAAAGGGAGACAGTGTTGTCAGCAGTGCTATTCTGCAAGTGCAATTCTTCTCAAAGGACAAGGTGCAGGCAGAAATTCCCAGACCTCAGAGGACTTACTTTGGTCAACATCCCATAGATCCCAAGTGTTTCTCAAAGGGACTTAAAGATTATCACCTGCACAACCACTGCCTCAGACTTTTTTCTAACAATAGTACACATTAATTGTCACTCACAGAAGATCAGCCTCCATTGCTTAGAACCTCCAGGCTAACTGTTACATGCTACATAGCACTTGCTTTAAATAGAACCTCCCAAGTCATATCAAGGCTAACTGCTACATGCTACACACTTGCTTTAACACATCTCCACACTTGTTAAATGCTATTAACTACCACCATATTCCTCTCAAGAGTATATGCTTTGACTATCTGTATGTTACTTCACCCCAAAATTGCCCTCAAATGTGAGGTCACCCAGTTGTGCCAAAGCACAAGCTGAGAGCTGCAACTGGATACTGAATGTCCAACTTAAGAATTATTTTTAAGCTTATATGGGTACATTTTGATGAAATGTCCTCTGCAAACTTGGGACTACTGTCTACAATCACATTTTCAATAGGACAGGCATTTCTAAGTTACTTTCCTTAATTCTGATAATTTTATACACACTGCTACTTTTCTCCCCAGGTCTCTAAAGTAGAAAAGTTTTATCTAACCCAGTTAAAGGACAAAAACATAAAAAATAAAAACTTCAGTCCCAGAGACTTGCTTGCACTATGGATGTCCATGGGCATCCTTTAGCAGCAGGTAGACAGGACCATACAGCCTGCATTATATAATGTTTCACTAACTCATATTTAATGGGGAACAAGAGAGGTGGATATGCATCTCTCATCTCCACTGCACAGCACTGGACTGTGATACATAGTAACACTGTATCACTCACTCATTCTCTCATCCCCAGTGCACAGCACTGGACTGTAACACTGTATCACTGTCTCATTCTCCCAGGCAGCAAAGTTACTGCTGCATTAGCTACATGCTGTAGCCTGACAACAGTATCAAATTTTCTTTTGGCAGGGGAATATCACTGTGTGCTACTTCTATTCCTTAGCCTATTCAGACCTGTAATATTCTACTATATAGAAATTAAACACACACACACACACACACACACACACACACACACACACACACACACGTGCGCACACACACACACACACACACACACACACACACACACACACACACACACACACACACACACACACAGACACACACACGTATGTTTACAGCGGTTAGCAAACCTGCTTATACTGCGTAGGAGAACATCTTAGATGTCTAGTATGTAAAATGACATTGTGGAGTTTAACTGGTTTTTGATTATGTTTTTTGGAATTTATTTGACCTGTATAATCTCAGGTTCTTTCTTGATCATTTGTTGTAAAAATGAGTTAACAGTATCTACACTTTACAAAGTTTTTAAAAAGTCCTTCCATGGACAAACTTGGGGGAAAAATAAATCTCTGCATTGCACCCTAATCCCCAAAAAAACCTTTCTTCCTCAACCATTTGCTCTAAAAAGAGATCAAACACAGGTTCTGGGCTTTAAACATTTTAAGAAGTTCTTAATAGAACATTCTTGGGAAAAAATAAATCTCTGCATTGCAACCTCTCAAAAAAAAAAAATCTTCCCACATTTCTCCTTGACCATTTTAGGCTTTAAACATTTTTAAAGAAATCCATAGGCTTTAAACATTTTTAAAGAAATCCATACTTGAAAATTCTTGGGAAAAATAAAATCTCTGCACTGTACACTCCACTCCCACAAAATCTTGCCAAGAACTTGATAATTTGCAGTTGTTGATCACAGCACATGGAGAAAAGACAAGCGAATACATGTGTGCTGCGGCCAGAAATGCATACCTAATACATATATCCTTCTAATGAAATTTCCACTGAAGACAAGATCATGACCTGCTAGAAAAGATAACAAAGTGCCTTGCTCAATTGTAGAAGTTCCCATGTCAGCCTGAGTTTGTTGCATCCTTTGGATTCTACCGCCAGCTAATTTATGCTTTTAGCAAACAAACACATGTCATTTAAAGTGTGAATATGGGACAAACACTTGTGTATGTATTAACTCTTCAACTGTTTATTTATTTGTTTTTTCTTGTTGAACTTGTAGTCCAACTAGGCAATACAAATACAGTGCAGACCATAGAAGAAAGGCTCCAAATGTGCAAGCTTTACTAACCATAAGTCCACAATATAAATATAACATCCACAAACACAGAACTGAGCATATGCATTCCAATGTACAGCGTGCTCTTGACAGTCAGGAAAACAGGTATATGTCAGCAATATATATTTAGTAGTTGAAGAAATGCATATGTACAGTATTTATATTGCAGCAACTGCACTTTGACCCTCCATATGCAACAAATTTAATTATGTTTGATCCAATCAAAAAAAGCAACATGTAGTAAATGTACTCTTTAGTGTATGTATATCCCTGGGCCTCAGCTGAAAATAATGGGCTCTGTCAGACTTTCCCAAGAAACAAATGTTAAATAAAGAAATATATGCATATATATATATCTGTATATGTAATACCAATGGATCAAAAGAAACCTGAAGTTATATCTGGTTAATGCAAGTAAACAGAATACAAATTAGATTCATTGGTAATACTTATAAATGCAATATAGTTTGTTGAAAGGGAAGATCTGATATACCAAAAGCAAGACATAAAAATCTTGGGTCATCTAATACAATATCATGATATAGACTTATGGATAAAAACATCTTATGAAGAAAATAATTGCAAGATAAGGAAGATTGGGATATGACTAGAATTTCTAGCTGATTTTAATAACATGTGAGGGCTTTTTGCATGGTTTTCCTTGATGCAAGAGTGATACCAGCTCATAGACATTATTTGCTTAGGCATGTTACATAGTGTGGTATGCTTTGCATGCAAAAGTATTCATAAGCACATGGAAATGATCTACTGCAATCAAATGAGTGACTAATGTAATTTAAATAAAGGAACAAAAAAGTCACAATTTATAGACATCAGCACAGAAGCTTTTATGCCTCACTGCATGTCCTTATATGGAGAAAAAGCATGCCAAAATGTTAGTGCTATGACTTGTAGCTGTCTTGTTTGCAGTTGCAGCAGTTTGTGCCCAGAAGCATTTAAATGATTTAGTCATTGTCAGTGTTGCCCAGGGGGTGTACACTCACAGTATTAAGGCTTGGAAATGATACACTCAGTAAGTGATGTACCATATCCTGAAAAAGTCCAGATAAGAGAGTGCTACAGAGTGGATCAGGATATCATCAGGGGCTTCAGCAACATATTTTACCCACATGCTGAATCTAGAGGAATGCATGGTTCTCCTAAGTCAATGGACACCAAGGTGTGTATAGCTCTTACCATCTTAACTATTGGGGCCTTTTAGAAACCTTCATGGGTTAATGTAATCCTCAATGTCATTCTGATGCATGGGGAAGAGCATATATAGTTCCCCAGGACTGTGCAAAAGATAGTAAATTATATCTGCCTTATACAACATTGCAGATCTCTGTGTAGTACTGGGTGCTGTATTTATTTATTTATTCTGTTTATTTGCTGTTTGGTAACTGTGTAGGTGGACTAATCCAGAGACCCTTTTCAGCTGCAACCTGGGTTCAGAGGCAATAAACATTGCAAGTAAAGTTAAGTTATGCATTTTAGATATGATAGAATGTTAAATTTACATACTTGCAAAACTTTAGAAAAATTCATATGCAGTTGTTATACACTGTTTATAAACTAGAACGTTCTACAGTTTTATTGATATATATGACCAGGGAGCATAACTCAGAAGTGCACTGGGTAGACATATGTCCATAATTAGTATAACATGTACTATGTAGCATTAATTTCTCATGCAAACATTGCACATCTGTGCGGCAAATGTCTGTGAATTGCTTCCCATGACAGAAAATTTCACAAAGGTCAGGGAAAGTAAGACTTAGTAATTGTAAAGACTCTGATAATGATAATAGTACATGTCATGTAAGCAAAACTTCAATGTTAATAAATCAAGCAATGCCCTAGATAAGGCTGGCCGCAAAATCTCCATAAACAGAACACCACAAAAACAACAATGCTGAGACATACTATGTAGACAGAGTTGATTGTCTTTTTCTCTACATTAAGTGAAACACAAGACCCTATGACAGATTTAAAGGATCTCCACTTGAATTTTCTGACCAACCACATAGTTGTGTAGCCAGTTGCCAGACATGGAACACCTATCAAAAATAAAATATTTGTCCTCATGTTTACCTCAGAATTCTAACAGAGAGCACACAGAAGTACAGTTGTGTAAGTAAACTTACCATAATGGCAAATGTTATGTGATGCTACGACCAAACCTGGTCTTAATGATCACATTAGTATTAAACCTTTTCTTATTTTGTAAAAAGTAAACCACCAAAGTAACAAGACCGATCTCTGCTGCTCCTAGCTCGAACAGGGCACGATCCACACAGACTGTCCACTGATAATCCACCAACTGGAAAAAACGTAGCGAAACACTGATGCAAATGCAAATAACTGTTTTATTCCACAAAGGCACAAATGCTACTAGTGAATATTTACATAGGGAATTATATAGTTATACATTCAAGTGGAAATTTAGTGAAATTTAGTGAGATAAGTATTTTTAATATCATCTGTGTTAAGGGCATTATATAATAGATATGTATTATATATATAATTTTGGACATTGTATATTTATAGAACATTTATTTATTTAATTAATAGAAATTTTAAATGAAGTGTTGTTAAAATATATTTTAAAATACAAGTTGAAAAGATACAATGTATACACTGCAAATATAATGAAGTGTTGTTTAATTAATTGATAGATTTGGCACCAAAATTAGTATATAAGTTGAATCATTCCTGTCATTTGTTGGTTCTGAGGAAGTCTGTTACGGACAGATGAAAGCGCTAAACCTGTTCTATTAGTTCTTTTTTGTTTTCGTGTGCTAGTAGCATTTGTGCCTTTGTGGAATAAAACAGTTATTTGCATTTGCATCAGTGTTTCGCTACATTTTTTCCAGTTGGTGGATTATCAGTGGACAGTCTGTGTGGATCGTGCCCTGTTTGAGCTAGGAGCAGCAGAGATCGGTCTTTTCTTATTTTGGACAGTTGATCCTTGTTACATTTCCCTTTAACTGTACTTATTCACCCTCATTTATTATTCATACATATTCATTTGTATCTATTTTTATATATATCCATTTTTTACACATTTTTACACATTTTTACATATTTTTTATATATACATACATAATAGGGTAATATATTCTAGTTCTCATTCACACAAACATCATTTTTTAGTATGTGGATTTCTTATGTATGCATTTTTAGTATTCATTTATCACTATGCCTTTAGACATCTACTTGCTTCTGGACCTTTATATGATTTTTTGAATGTATATTGGCAATTGTACAGATTTTTTGAATGTATATAGGCAAATGTACAGTTATTAGTCTAAGTTGTTATTAGGCAGTTCATTTATGAATATATATGAATTTTTAAATTAATTTTATGAATTTGAATTTTAACAATGCATTTTTATTATGTATTTTTGCATGCAACTTAATAGTTCATATTTTATATTAGCTTATATTAGTTTTTGTGTTAAATTATGCTTTATATTAAGTCAATTAATC
This sequence comes from Protopterus annectens, assembly GCF_019279795.1. Lineage (NCBI taxonomy): Eukaryota > Metazoa > Chordata > Ceratodontiformes > Protopteridae > Protopterus > Protopterus annectens. The sequence continues at coordinate 1,162,375,606 of NC_056743.1, forward strand.
AACTTTGGCACCTAATTAGCTATATAAGGGCTTGTGTTTAGTGTCTTTTGGTTCTGATGAAATCTGTTACATGCAGATGAAAGCGCTCAACCATTCTTGTTTGTGGATTTATGTGGAGATCTCTTGGTTACTTGTGTGGAGTTTGTGACGAAAATAAACTGTTGGAGTTTTAACTTTTCAAACTTTGAGTTGTGTTTCTCCTTGGGTGCCCAGCCATTTCGTTGTTGCAACTGTTCGTTTTGATTTTTGCTTGTTCTTTGGTTACTCTGTGATGGCTGAAGTTCCTGAGGTCACGCCAGCTCTTACGGACTGAGAGGAGCTTGTTTCTTTAAGGGCGGAGGTCACGTCACTGCAAGCCGACGTTGGAAAGCTGTTAGATATGGTAAGCAAGCTTGCGTTGCTTACAAATACAAGTAAAGAACAGGTACCAATGGTTTGTAACGGACCGGATGAGTTAACAGCTAGCAACGGACCGGATGATTTTGCAGAGGCAAACGACCGGGAAACGCGTAGGCGGAGAACTGATTCTACTCTTAACAGTTTCTCTGAAATACCAAATGCTCAACCCCACAATCCTAACAGTCTTCTTCCTGAAGGGGTGGCACCAACGCAGTCCCAACGGTTGAATTTGAAGGTAGGAGCCGTGGAGGAAAATCATTTGAACATCTCATTAGATGCTGACTGCACATTCGATTTCAGTTTGTTTCACCTAGACGACGAATCGCAGAGATTAGGGGCCAGACCCAAAAGGAAAGATGTGGTTAAAACTTATTCTTCGGTGGCTAAGCGCTACGAGTCTCAGAAAGGTACTGTTAATAATAAAAAAACAAGATCAAGTCCTAATGATTTACAAAACTTGCAAAATAAGAAAAAAAGTTGTACAGTTGCAAAAGATAAATGTTTTAAACAGTTAGATATTGACAACTTTATCAATAGAGATGTTGTTTTTAAACAGAACGATTGTTGCAATGATTTTAACAGAACTCAGACAAAGTTTGATGATGGTAATATAAAGCAAAAGATATACACACTAGGTAAGAGGCTATTACAGGCCAAAAGTATTAAAATTGACAATGCTTATTTACAACAATGCATCGATTTAGGCATTATACCTAAAGGGTTACGATTTCTTAAATTACCCTTAGGTTTAGATTATACAGAAAATGTAATGCATGAATTCAATAAAATGTTTGATCATTTTGGCATTTTATATATGGAAAAATTAATTAAATGTAATGAGGAGAAAATGGTGTATATAACTAATGACATTGATATACTTAATGAAGAAATATTACAAGATGAGCATATTGACCAGTGGTATGATTTATACCACAAACAATTTAGTTCTGTGGAAAATAGAGTGTCCACTATTATTCATAGAAAGAATAGCAAAATTGATAGAGACATGATGTCGTACAAACAGCAGAGAGCATATATATGGCCCCAGAGTAGAAAATACGGTATTAGATTAACTAAAGGAAATGAGAAATTTAACAAGGAAAGGAAGGATACATGGACAATGGAAGACGATCAAAATTTTCAAGGGGGACGGTTTCATCCAGCCCCCAAAACATACAAAAGGAGGTACTAGAAAAGGTTCCCACCCCATTGATTGGTCCAAATAATGCAGAACTTAGTGGCCCCCAGACAAATATCGAAGACTTTACTTTATGCACCAGCACTTTAAATGAACACAACCCTGTTGTTATACATTCTTACAGGGGTTTGAAAGTGTATAATTACACTGACACTCCTATTTCTGAAGAATTTTGTACCTTATTTTGTAAGGGAATGAAATTCATCCCTACAGCCAAGTTCAATATTTTTGACACTATTAAGGAGACCAAACTTTTCTGTAGAAGAATGAATTTGGCTATTCAATATAAGGACACCAATAAAGAAGATATTAAGGAGCAGGACGATGATAGTCAACATGTTATACTGAAGAAGAAAAGTTCTTATGTCCCTGGATACCACCCCACAGTAGCTCAATACGAAAAACTGGTTGCTAATGATATGTATTGGTTTTATTACCGAACCAAGAAAAATATTCAACAGTCCCCCACTAGTTTTCAGGACAATTTATCTGCAGTAGAAAGGGAGTGTTTGAACAAGATTATAGGCAATAGGGACCTTAGGGTCATGAAGCCGGATAAAGGGGGTGGGATTGTGTTATTCAATACTACCAATTACAACCAAGAAATCTTGAATATTTTACATCAATCTGGGAATTATGAAGAAGTGTCCCTTAATCAGGTCAATATTGGTTACAAATGCATCGACCTTGCAATCGAGGAATTCTTACTTGATAATAGGATTTCCAATGAGACCTATGAGTTCATTAGAACGGAATTCCCCAAGATGGCTTCTATCATTGGGATTCCGAAAATACATAAAAATCTTAAAAAAAACCCATTTAGACCAATAATTTCGGGCTCCAAGTCCAAAACCTACAATTTGGGGGTCACTATTGATACTTGGACGAAACATGTATGCAATAACGTCGACCATCTCACTAAAGATTCTTGGAATTTTTTGAGTAAATTAACCTCTATGATTTGGCAAAAAGGGTTAACTTTTCTAACAATTGATGTTATCGACATTTTATCCTGTATTCCCAGGGAGAAAGGGTTGGATTATTTTTTTAACAGTTTAAAAAGATTCTCAGGTTTGAGTTTTGAGAAAATCAATTTGATAGTAGACATGATGGGTTTGGCCCTTGACCATAATTATCTGCAATTCCAGGGGGAACTGTTCAGACAGAGCAGAGGAGTAGCTATGGGGGCTTCATGTGCCCCAGTCTTCGCAAATCTGGTAATGCTTGAATGGGAATCTTTGTTTATTTTTCCTAGTGTATACTACAAATATATATCACATTACACTCGATATTTGGATGATTTATTTGTCCTTTGGAATGGACTGGTTCAATTGATACCTGAATTCATTGAATATTTGAACAAAACAACTGACTTTTTAAAATTTACCTATAATGTGGAGTCTCATGGTATAGCATATTTGGACACTTATATTTATACCACTGACACTGAATTTCAGTCTAAGATTTTTAGGAAAAAAACTTTTTCAAATGATTATCTATTTTATGACAGTTGTCATCCACCCCACATTTTTAAAAATGTTTTTAAGGGTCAGTGTATACGTGCTGCTCGGATGTCTTCCAATAGGGAGACTATGGAAAGTGAATTGAGCACTATACATGAAATGTTTTCTAATAGGGGATACCCTGATGAATTGATTAAACCTATACTAGGTTATGTTATGAAAGAATGGGGCAACATATATCCTGCCCTATTAGGTAGACCCTTTATTTCTAAAGAGAAGAAGAGAGTACAAGGAGGTTGCACTTGTGTACTTATGTACAGTCCCTATGTTAATGTTTTGAAGGAGATTTTATTGAAACATTGGAATCTCTTCAAAATTTCAGAGGATATTTGCAACGCAGTTGGACATGCCCCAAACTTTGTTTATAAAACTTCATCAAATATTAAAAGGATGTTGGAAAGAACAAAGGACAATCATAGAGAGGTGGTAGGATTAAGACACACTAGGAAATGTGGTACATGCAAGCAGTGCAGGTTTATTAATGAAGCTAAGGTTGTAAAACTGAATAACATTACTCGAAACAGTTTACATAGCTTGGGGGGGAATTGTAATACATCTAGAATAGTCTATGTTGCCACCTGTGTGGCGTGCGATGCTTACTATATTGGAAAGACAGAAAGGAAACTTAAGACTAGAATTTATGAACATACATATAGAATAAGGAAACAAGATCCTAATAATGCATTAAGTAGACATATTCTAGATAAAGGTAGCGAGCATTCCTTTCTGTTCAGCATCATAGACTTTATAGATCAAACTGCTACAGGTGGCAACTGGAAATGCTATTTAGCACTTCTAGAAAGCAAATAGCAAATGTTATGTGATGCTACGACCAAACCTGGTCTTAATGATCACATTAGTATTAAACCTTTTCTTATTTTGGACAGTTGATCCTTGTTACATTTCCCTTTAACTGTACTTATTCACCCTCATTTATTATTCATACATATTCATTTGTATCTATTTTTATATATATCCATTTTTTACACATTTGTACACATTTTTACATATTTTTATATATACATACATAATAGGGTAATATATTCTATTTCTCATTCACACAAACATCATTTTTTAGTATGTGGATTTCTCATGTATGCATTTTTAGTATTCATTTATCACTATGCCTTTAGACATCTACTTGCTTCTGGACCTTTATATGATTTTTTGAATGTATATTGGCAATTGTACAGATTTTTTGAATGTATATAGGCAAATGTACAGTTATTAGTCTAAGCTGTTATTAGGCAGTTCATTTATGAATATATATGAATTTTTTAATGAATTTTATGAATTTGAATTTTAACAATGCATTTTTATTATGTATTTTTGCATGCAACTTAATATTTCATATTTTATATTAGCTTATATTAGTTTTTGTGTTAAATTATGCTTTATATTAAGTCAATTAATCAACTTTGGCACCTAATTAGCTATATAAGGGCTTGTGTTTAGTGTCTTTTGGTTCTGATGAAATCTGTTACATGCAGATGAAAGCGCTCAACCATTCTTGTTTGTGGATTTATGTGGAGATCTCTTGGTTACTTGTGTGGAGTTTGTGACGAAAATAAACTGTTGGAGTTTTAACTTTTCAACCTTTGAGCTGTGTTTCTCCTTGGGTGCCCAGCCATTTCGTTGTTGCAATTATTCTGTTTATTTGCTGTTTGGTAACTGTGTAGGTGGACTAATCCAGAGACCCTTTTCAGCTGCAACCTGGGTTCAGAGGCAATAAACATTGCAAGTAAAGTTAAGTTATGCATTTTAGATATGATAGAATGTTAAATTTACATACTTGCAAAACTTTAGAAAAATTCATATGCAGTTGTTATACACTGTTTATAAACTAGAACGTTCTACAGTTTTATTGATATATATGACCAGGGAACATAACTCAGAAGTGCACTGGGTAGACATATGTCCATAATTAGTATAACATGTACTATGTAGCATTAATTTCTCATGCAAACATTGCACATCTGTGCGGCAAATGTCTGTGAATTGCTTCCCATGACAGAAAATTTCACAAAGGTCAGGGAAAGTAAGACTTAGTAATTGTAAAGACTCTGATAATGATAATAGTACATGTCATGTAAGCAAAACTTCAATGTTAATAAATCAAGCAATGCCCTAGATAAGGCTGGCCGCAAAATCTCCATAAACAGAACACCACAAAAACAACAATGCTGAAACATACTATGTAGACAGAGTTGATTGTCTTTTTCTCTACATTAAGTGAAACACAAGACCCTATGACAGATTTAAAGGATCTCCACTTGAATTTTCTGACCAACCACATAGTTGTGTAGCCAGTTGCCAGACATGGAACACCTATCAAAAATAAAATATTTGTCCTCATGTTTACCTCAGAATTCTAACAGAGAGCACACAGAAGTACAGTTGTGTAAGTAAACTTACCATAATGGCAAATGTTCTAATGGATCACCACTGCAGCAGCCTAAGCTATGTAGATTTACACATCTGCACTTGTCAGTTTCCAAAAGCTTTGGGCACTTTCCTGACCTTCCCCTTGCCAGAAGCATAAGAAGTGCTCAATATAAAAGGCAGGAGGAGAACTAAAAGCTTCGGAGCATTATTTTATGAGGAAGAAGACAAGAACTCAGAATATGTGTGCTAGAAAACATAAAGAACTGGCTATATACAAATAGGGTCAAAAGGAACCACAGACTGGCAACCAGTCATAAAGAATAAGAGGGAAAGAGGGGTCTTGAGGAAGGGATGGCTACTGAAACAGGACCTATCAGAACATCTAATGTTATGTTAAGTTTACTTACACAACTGTACTATGTTCAAAATGAATCACCATTGCAGTAGCCTAAGCTTTGTGGGTAGATAGCTTGGACAGGCATTGATCAAAAATGGAGCAGGCCACTATCTAAGATTCCAGAGGCCTCTAGATAATGGATCTAGCAAAGTTAATCCTGGACCTGGAAAAGGATTCAGATTTGTAATACTTTCTAAAGGTATGCCCTGAGAATTAATTTGCTGCCTCTAGAATACTTCTACAGTCCTCCCATTTCCAGAAAACCAAAGCACTTGCTGAATGAGCTGTGACCCTGGAAGTAGCTTGTTGTGGTGACTATAACAAAAATCAATAGCACAAGACAACCATGAAGAAACTGTGAATGTTGACACTGGTTGCCTGTTCCTCTTACCTTCACAGGAAACAAACAGTTGGTCAGCTTTCATGAAAGGCTGAGTTTTATCTCAGTAGCATCTGAGCTGCCTATGTCCATCCAGAGTAAGGGTCCTTTCTCCCATCTTCATAGGTTCAGGAAAGAAGACAGGGAGGTTAATAGTCTGACAATGTAAAGACTGAAACTATTTTAGGCATAAATGTTGGATTTGTTCTCAATTAAACCCTGAACTTATGAAAATTAGATAAGTTTGACTCACCATAAGTACCTGTGAGTACAGGTACTCACCTAGAAGATGTCGGAGAAATAAGAAAAACAGTTGTCAGTGTTAAGAACCTTAAATCTGTCTGATGAGCTGGTTCATATGGAGATTACAAGTTTTTTGAGCACAAAATTAAGATTCCAAGGAGGAGCCATCTGTTTTCTGGGTTTTCAAAAAATGTTTTACTTGAGCTTTGTTAGAATGGAGGACATACAGCCAGACAAGCAGAAATGACTGATAAATGTATCTTTGTAGAAGAGTACAACAAACTTTCAAGAACCAGAGGCACCCAGTCCAGACAAGGATCTTGGCTGGTAAAGTGTCACAAACTGGAAGTCTTTTCCACTTACTCCTATATGATTTTCTAGTTGCAGGCTTTTTTTGCCCCCTTAAGTACTTAATAGTTTGCCTTAACTCATTCTCCACTATATTTTCAAAATTTTTTAATTGAGTATGCATAGGGGGATTCCAAGTACTTTTTTTTCTTTTCTATTAGAAAAAATAGATTTACCCCCAACCTTACACCAGAAGAATCATTACTACTCAAAGAACTAAGGGAGAATTTGAATTTGAGAATAATGAAACCGGATAAAGGGGGTGGAGTGTTTCTTATGAATTCTATTATATACGAAGGCAAAATGCTTAATATATTACTGGAAGAATCAAAATATAGCACTGTTTCCCTGAATGAAATTAACATTGGTTACAAAAGAATTTATACTACCTTATATGATTTGTTCCTGGAAGGATTTATTGAACATAGTATGTTTGAATTTTTACATAATAAAAGTAAACCAAAAATTCCATCAATATTTGGTATCCCCAAAGTGCACAAAAATGTGCTGGACCCCCCCTTACATCCTATTGTAGCAGCAGAAGGATCAGTTATATCACCCTTAGCAAGATACATCAACATTAAATTAAAGAATCTTATGTTTAAGGGGAAGTCCTATTTGAAGGATTCTTGGGATTTTTTAAAAAAAGTTAAGAATATCAACACAAACAAAGATGTTACTTTGGTTACTATAGATGTAGTGGACTTGTTTGGTTCAATACCGCATGAAACAGGACTTGAGTGGTTTGAAGAGGCTATAAGATCTTTCAAAGAACTAAAAGATGATGACATTTATACTTGTGTCAATCTGATGGAATTAGTTTTAAAACATAACTATTTATTCTTCCAAGGAGAATATTACCATCAAATAAGTGGGGTAGCTATGGGAGCAAGATGTGCTCCCATATTTGCCAATATGGTTTTAAATACATGGGAAGACAAATTTATTTATCACAGTGTATATAGTGAATGCTGGAGTTTATACAAGCGGTTTCTGGATGATGTTATCATTTTTTGGAAGGATAGTACAGAAATGTTAGATGAGTTTATCGAATATATTAATGGTACTACCTCTTTTTTAAGATTTACTCATGAAAAGAATACCCAGAGTATAAACTATTTGGATGTGACGATAGAAAAAGACGGGGATAGATTCAAGTCTAAGGTTTTTAGAAAAAAACCTTTTCCAACTCATATCTCCACTTTAAAAGTGGACACCCTTTACATCAAAAGCGTAGTATTATAAAGGGTCAAATGGTAAGGATCTCTAGGATGACATCTAATGACCAAGATTTCATGTTAGAACTGGAATTTTTGGTGGATATGTTTTTGGAGAGGGGTTATCCACTAAATTTATGTAATCAAATTAAAAAAGATATTATTCAGGGGAGAAAGAATAGGTTTGCACCTATATTGAATTATAGTTTCCAGAATATTGGTGACATGGATGCAACAGATTCAAAAGATGTCAAAAAAGGAAAAATTTATAGTCAAACATTTATAACTGACTTTAGTGGAGATGCGGGGGTGATTTACCAAGTATTTGAAAGAGAATGGAATAAGTTCCTCAACATTACTGATCTCAATTTAAACAAAACAAGATACTCTTTCAATATTATTTTTAGAAAGGGACGGAATATAAAGGATTATTTGACAGTTCAACATCGAGGGAAGAAAAAAAGTACAAAAATAGGGGGCACCTACCCATGTGGTATGTGCACGCAATGTTCATCTATGTTTAACTCACACAACATTTACATTGAAGTAAGAGATAGGGAAGTTGTTGGTAAGGTACATAGTAATTGTAATTCTTTTGGATTAGTATACATTGCGGTTTGTCAAATTTGTTCAGCTTTCTATATTGGAAAGACCGAAAGGAAAATAAGAAGAAGAATATATGAACACCTGAATGATATCAAAAACAAGAAAGAATTTAACGCATTATATAAACATCTAAATACCTGTCCCTTAGCAAAATATAAATTTTTCATTTTAGAAGAAATTCAGAAGGATGAGAGAGGAGGCTTGTGGGAGACACAGATTGAATACCGGGAATTATATTGGCAGATTATTCTAGAAGCCAATAAATTCCCAGGTTTGAACGATTACATCTCACTTGCCCCAGTTCTCAAATTAAAGGCAGCTAAATTGTAATAAGATCAGGGTCGTGTTCATATGCACCTTAGATATTGTACATCCATATTTTGTATACTATATTACTTTTTTATATATCACCTTTATATCATTCATACATTAAAAATTAATTTTTAGGTATAGTATTCATTATTATATATTATTATACATACATTATTCATGAATACATTTTTTTGGGGGGGGTTCTAATATTTTATATAGTATATATATTAGGGGTTTTCCTGTGGATTTATGCTTGATTCATGTTTTCTGTTAATGTGGAATTAGGTATCCATTACCATTTTTGACCACCAGATGGGAGTATTATTGCATTATTGCATTGATGAATGTACTATGGTTTCAAACGCGATTTTTATAATAATATGAATTATACATGATTGTATATATAACAAAAGTTTTTAGAAAACATATTTACAAGTTTTGAATTAATTATTCACTGTTTTCAGCTTTTAAAACGTTGTTTTTTAAAATATTGGTTTTTAAAAACACATGTATTTATAAATCAGCGATGCATTTTAAATTGTATTCCATTCTATGAGATGAGAGTTTCTTCATATATATTCATGAGAATTGGTTTTAATGAATTTTATTGGTTGATTCAAATTGTGTCAATATATAAAATGAATGTTAATTTTATTGCGATTTGTCTGATGAAGTCTTGAAGTTGTTGACGAAAAACGTGGTGGATTGTTCAACGTTTAACCTAGAAAATAAAAAGTTTTTATACTACTCGGCTGTCCGGTGCGTTTTGTCCTTGCCACAGTGTTTGTTTCATTTATTAGTGTTCGTTACACTGTGCTTCACATTCTAGTTTACTAGTTTGACCAAAAGGAAGTTACCATTACAATTTTTGGAGAGTTCTTCTGGATTTTTAGAAGAACTCCAGGTAATTAATAAAAAGGTGGAAAGGCATACAGGAACTTTGCTGTCCATGAGAATGAAAAGGTATCTGCCTTCAAGGCCTGTCTTCAAGGAGTCATGGAGCAGAATGTTTTTAGTTGTCTATTCTGAAAGGAGCAAAAAGATCTATTTGAGGTGTTACGCACAGATTGATCAATTCTTGGAAGACCCCTAGGTGGAGTTTCCATACGTGGTGGTCTATTCTGTTCCTGCTGAACTTGTCTGCAATAAGGATTTGCTTTAATTGAATGTTTGAATCTTGAAGAGTCCGATTGAGCTGAACTGCTAATTTTAAGACCATCATAGCCAGACTGCAAAGATGGTATAATCTGGTATCCCCTTGTTAGCTTATGTACCACATCACTGTGGTGTTGTCTGTGTACAATAGCAAAGATCCTAGAGACCAGAGATGATTAAAGGTCTTCAAAGCTTTGATAACAGCCAACATTTCCCTGACATTAATGTGCTTCTGTCTGTCTACAGGATACCGCAGAGACTATACTTTTATTCCTTTTAAAATTGCTCCCTAACCCAGATTTGTAGCAATCTGTGGTGATTGACTGCAGTGGGGATGGAGAGGATGAAGGAAGACCTAAATTGCAGGCAATCTGGTTTACCCACAATCTAGTCTTCCTTTTTGCAAATCTCAGAACTGGAATATGAAAAGTCAAAGGGTGTAGAGTGAGGTCATACTGAACTGAGGTGCCACTGTGTTTTCCTCATGTGTAGTCAGGCAGAGTAGCATGACAGTCATCAGTGCCATGTACTCCAGAATCCTGAGGAACTCCTCTGCAGTTGCTTGGTCTGGAAAAACACAGGAAAAAACATTGAGTATTTCTACTTTGTCTTTAAGGGGAAATGCTTTTCTGTTGGTGGAGTCCAAAAGACATCCCAGGAATTCCATCTTGTGTTTAGGGATGAGAGAAGGCTTCTGCTAATGGATTTGAAATCTCCAATTAAGCAGATGTTCCTGAGTAGTTTTTACAGACTCTTGACAGCTGGAAAAAGAGTTTGCAGAGATGAGACAAGCATGTAAATATAGCAAAATATAAATATTCTATAGTCTGCAATGAGCTATGACTGGAGCCAGGCATTTTATAAATACCCTTGGAGCAGTGGATTATCCAAAGAGTAAAAAAGAGAACTGATAATGTAAGCCAGCTACAGAAAATCTTAGAGATGACTGAAGTGTTTCATAATAAGAATGTGGTAATAGGTGTCCTTTAGGTCTAGTTTTACCATGAAAGCTGCTCCTTCCTACAGCCACATAGGATGTAGCTATTATCAATTCTTTGCTGGCTGCAACTTTTACACCAAGAGGACTGGGGAACGATGGGTGGTCTGATGAGCAAGTCAGCCACAACAAAGACATGCACCAGTAACTGAGGGGAAAGATGGAGCCAGAATTACTTCACTGGATTTGTTTGAAAGATTTGTCTTTTTGTACACTGTGGCAGATAATACTGAGGAGGCCCGTTGTTACTCCATTGGTAAACCAAGGAGGAAGAAGCAAAAAGAGGTAGCTTAGCCTACATGGCCCAGTAATTATATAACTGAGAATAATAACAAGTTGAAATGTATGTATTACACTGACAGTATCTCACAAGCACAATATCCTTTCTCTATCAATTTGATCAGTAATTTCAGAAAGGATTTTAGGTATAAAATAAAACTTTTCTTCACAAAATGTTCACTCAAGCACTTAGAACATATACCATCTAATAAACATCTGATGCCACACTTTGTTTGCAAAAGCGCACAAACACACACACATGCACACACACACACACACACACACACACACACACACACACACACACACACACACACACACACACACACACACACACACACACACACACACACACACACACATATGCTCACACACACACATACACCTGACATTTTAACTTATGTTTTCCACAACTTGTATAAATTATAAGAAAGGCTTTCCCCAACAGGGACTTACCTGACTTAAGCTTGAAGATCGCAGAAAACTGACAAGTGGACCACCAAATGAAGCTCTCACTTCGGCAGAAAAAAGCTCTGAAGCTTTTGGCATGCTTTCTGCCTTTCATATAGAATGTTCTTGCACTCCAGCAAGAGGAGTACCAGGAAGGTGCCCAAAGCCTTTGCATGCCAGCTGGTAAAGGTAGGGTAAGCCCACATAGCTTAGGCTATTGCAACAGTGATTTATTCTGAACATTACTGTTTAGACTAATGAATACACGTTGTATAATAAGACCATTAAATTACTCATTTTACATATTAGTTTTACGTAATGGATACACCAATTTCACCTGCTGACAGCTTGTAACAATGCTCTCAAATAACTAAAACATTAGACTAGCTCCAAGGTGCAGACCAGTGGAATCCTGACTATGCCCCAGGTGACTAGGTTTCAATTTCTGGAGCCAGCAAGGAGGGAAAGGAACAAAGGTACATGGCCTGTTCACCTCCCCTGGGGGTTGAGTGGAGGATGTATGCAGACTTGAGGAGCACACAAACATGTATGATTTCCCCAGTGAAGACTAGGAAAACTACCTACCATACTTTATGATTTTGAGGAGGGGTTGCTTGCTGGCATATGTCACTTGTGCAAATGAGGGAGTAGCCAGCATGACCAAACCATTGTAGGTCTCACCTTCCTCACTGGAACTGAGTATAAGCCCAAAAGAAAGAAAAATGCTGTTTCATCAATGAGACAGCATGATAAAGCCCTGATTGTGGATCAGGCAACCTGAGTTACAATAGCGGCCCAGACACTTGATGAAGAAGAAAGGGAAGATGGGTATGTCTATTCTGGGGGAAGGGAGCATGTGAGTGTCTCTCATTCAGCTCTGGCAGAGGCTGCATTTCAAAATAAGTTGAAACTGGCCTGGACAGGAGTACAGAAAAGGTGTGACCACATTATGGGACCTGGATGGGCACACATCCTTATGCCCCTCTCTGTTGCTGGCCATCCCAATGATGACATCATATGCTAGGGAGACAAAAGGCTATAGAAAACTCATCAGGCCTCAACATGATGGCTTCTTGCTGCAGTCTTAGTGCCCCAGTATCTTGTAATCCTGAAGAACCCAAATGTGTGATTGGGGCACCCCATAGGTGAGAACCTCTCATCATAAGGAGGAGACCTTCTTGATAAATAGTTACACTGGGAAGACATCAGAGTTCAGGGATCTGGGAGACATACTGATTGGGACAAACTATGAAGAAAGCCTGAAGTCATATGTGGCAGTGAGAAAAAAAAAAGAAAAACGTAAGGAAAGTAAAATAAATTCCATCCCTCATGGCTTCTTAAGCAGTGACCCCCGAACAGCTGACTCCCACCCTTGTGGGAATGAAGCAAATATGTCATTAGGTTAACAGGGGCCTGATGATCAGCAGGCAGTGGAGACAAAAAAAAGCTAAAAAAAGAAAGAAAACTAACCAGAGGTTGTAGTGAGTTGCTGTTCATAAAGCATCTGCTGCAGGTCACCTGGCCATCAAATCAGTGGAAAATCAGGCAAATCATGTGTTGCTGCTAGCAGATTATTGAACTTTGTTTTGGTAAAAATTTTAAAATAAATTTATGACCACATTCATTTTAATGGTGTTTTGATGGCCAGCTTCAATGTGAAGGAAATAATTGTAAAATTGAGACTGGAAGTAGGGGATGAGCCAAGATAATGAGTTATAAGATATTAGTGGTGGTAGCATGTGTGTTGGTGAGTGTGTGTGTGTGTGTGTGTGTGTGTGTGTGTGTGTGTGTGTGTGTGTGTGTGTGTGTGTGTGTGTGTGTGTGTGTGTGTGTGTGTGTGTGTGTGTGTGTGTGTGTGAGTGGAGTGCTGTTTGTATGTGATAAGAAGAAGGATAGGAGTGGAATGATTTGATAGGACATAGGTGGATATTAAATGGAAAAGGAGACATATACATTGGAAAAGAAGGGTGAAAATTCTGATTATTTAGCAATATGAGTAACCCCACAATCGCAGTAGCAGTTACTGGCAAGATGAGATTTGATAGACAGTCCGAAGCCTTGCTTGGAGGAAAGTTCACATTTGCTGAGGAAATTTATTTCATTGTTTTATTATGAAGACACCATAGGTTAGTCATCTGGTTTATTATCACACAGTTCAGTTGTACTAACAAAGCACCTGTGGAGAAAAGTAGCCTTGAAGTAGACATACAGAGTCAATATCTTGGGAAATGCTAGGTATTAAAGTGAAACATACTAGGAACCATTATTAGCCGAGTCATCTTCACATAATATAGAAGCGTATGATCTGGTTTCTGTTCATAACCTGCTTATTAAGTGTTTGAGACATGGATGCCATGAAATTCACCTCAAAAGTGAAGCCTGAGACAAATTCTGTAAACAGCAGGCAGAAACAAAACTGCTTTAACAATTGTTAAGCACCCTTCTAAGACTTGTTTAGATTGGGTCTTGTGCTAGAATAGTGCTGAACTAGCCCTGTGTTTTTTTAACGGATACGGCAGCATAATCATGGTGTTTCGTGTGCTACAGGATAATTCTAACCCGACAAGCTTGCTTAAGCTCTTACAGTAGTAACAGTAAGAGGGCATACAAGCAGCAAAGCATGCAGTCGTGGTTAGCCACGGTTTACATACAGTGCTTGTGAGAACGTTAGAGTGGGGGAAACATACAAGAAGATGGGCAGTAAAAAGGAGCTGTATTTGTTCTGGTATAATAGTTCATAAAGTTTTGGCCTTTTATAGCATATCAAGGGATTCTGCTAAGATAGGCTGGCATGCTGACATGGACTGCTCGCTCCCATCCCATCCACGGTGGCTATCCCATTACTTATACCACTAATGCACTACTCAAACCAAGGTAATCAGCAGCATAGCATGTGTTTCATCCCACTATACTTTTCAGCAGACTGATACAGAGGTTATTGATCAGTATGACCAGAAGAATTTATCAGTTCACATCTTGAATGGGTAAGTGACCCAAGCAAGTCTGGAGCAGGGGAAAATCAGGTGAGTAAACATCCAAACAGCATGTGTTTTGTTTTGAGAACATAAGCTCCATTTTGTTTCACTGCATCTCTTGTAGGATAGAGTGTCAAAGGTCATTCATCCCTAGATTCCTGGTAACAAAGTTGTACTTACATTTAGGATAGTGAAAGGCCCTAAAGGCCCTTGTTTCCCTGATCCTAAAACTACAAAGACAAATGACTATGTTCTGAATACAGTTTTACTGTTTCTGACAACAGAATCATCCATTACAAGAAATTTATGATCCAAAGCAGGTCTGCATGACCTTAGGGGCTCAAGCAAAGCTTTGATGATTCCCAGTAAAGGTATACGAATATGCAGGTGTGAGTATAGATATTAGTGTCCCCTTAGATAGGCGAGATTTTCTAGGAAAACAATTGGGAGGAACGGGCAATGACTTTGTCGCTACCTCCACATAGGTTCATAGGTTCATAGTTATATGCTAGGCTAACGACCACCAGGAACTATATAAGCCTAGGCATGCAACCCAACCCGATTATGTCCCTATGTATCATGGGTGTATATTAGAGGAGGTATGTTAGGAAGTTTCTAGAGGTTATGTGGGGGGATTGGTTTGGGCATTACCATTTGCCTCTATCAGAGACATGGGAGCCAGACACTAGGTGAGTTTCCAATTTTCTGTCCATTAGTCAAGGTTATGCTTAAATAGGGTCAGGGATGGGCTCTGCATCACATAGATGGGGATTCTGTTCCAAAGTACTGGGATCCTCTGGGAAGCATATCTGTCTTGCTAACATGTCCTATTTATGTCAAAAGCAAAATGTAAATCCTTTAATCAAGTGATTCTGATGCTATTTATTTTGTGGATTTGCAAAAGGGCCATCACAGCTGGATCCAAGCATACCTTGTATGCCAGGCATCGATCGCCTCTCAGTAACCTGTAGGAGACAGAGTACAGAGACAGAGCTTTAACTCATTCACTCCAATGGAGCTCAGGAAGTTTGTACAGTAACTTCCAATGGGCGGAGCCTAAGCGTTTTGACAGACTCAAATTATGTCCTCACATTTCAAACAAATTATCATATCTCTGGGATAATAGGGGTTACTAAAGAGGTTTAAATGTCAAACTGTTCAGCACAAACTTTTTTTTACAGTGGTCATGTTCGATAGGTTCTAGGTCTTAAACCGAATTTTATAAGTCACAGTAAACACAGTAACTATTACATTTGTAATATTTTGTAAACAACTTACATCTCAGCAACCACTTAAGTTACAAATATACTGTTAGCAGCATTTTATTTATCTAGCTGAGAGCTTTCATATGAGGTTAAGGAGCTCTGTTTGTGTTTCTTGGTTGTTGAGATATTTAGAATAATGTGAGAATTATATTTACATAAATTAATATAATAAAAACAACAGTTAATATAGCAATAACCCACGTATGGGTGTGGGTAATGCTGGATTTACCCATGGTTGGTGTGGTTTGGTCATGAGGGCGAAGCCCGAGTGGCTAAACAAAAACAACCATGGGTAAATCCAGCATTACCCACACCCAGAAGTGGGTTATTGCTATTATAAAATGACATTATTTAAGAAAAAAAATTATTATTTTTCTTAAATAATGGCATTGTATAATGACTTTTTGCTGCCCTTCTGCAGCTGTCTGGTATTCTGTGGCAGTTCTGATGTACTGCTCATGCATATGCTTATGCAGTACATGACAGCTGTGGGCAAAAGCAACGGAGAAAGCAAGATCTCCATTGCTTTTTACAAACTGTCTCGCTATGTTAAAGGAGTTTAACATAGCGAGACAGCTTTAAAAAAGCAATGGAGAATCTCCATTGCTTTTTTTAAAGCTGTCTCGCTATGTTAAACCCATTTAACATAGCAAGACACCTTTAAAAAAAGCAACAGAGATAGGAAGATCTCCATTACTTTTTTAAAGCTGTCTCGCTATGTTAAACTCCTTTAACATAGCGAGACAGTACAGCAATGGAGATCTTGCGTTCTCCGTTGCTGTAAAAAGAATTATACTAATGGAAAAAGTCCGGGCGACTGGACCTTTTTCCATTACTATAACTCTGATTTACAACATGCACACTGACCAATCAGCATGCACGTTTTGGAATATTAATGGGGGGTCATTGTATAATATCTATTTACCTGCACCTGACAGAGGTCAAATATTGATGCAGTTCAGTTTGTTGTTGTGTAAGGTTTAAGATAAAATATTTTAAAACCTTGTACATAGCATGGTTTTGAAATTATCGATTGAAATATGAACAAACCATATTTGATGCCTAGGGGCATCAGTAGGTGTTAACTACAGATGCACCTGGAGGCACCACTTGGATGTAATGAGTTAAGGCGATCCATATAGGACAGTGTGCTTATTCCCTGGATTCTCCTGGTAAGAAAGCTTTGTGGGCATTCCAACCATTGCATATGTCTGGTCAGTGGCATGATAAAGGTGGCATTATACTCAATGATGGGTCACATAAGGGCTGAATAAAGTGGCACTATGACTTCCAAGTGAATATAATGGTATACTGTTATTTACTAACATCATTTGAAGTAGACAGATGGCTTTCAATATGAGTGCACAAAACTGAATGCACCAAGAATTGAAATCCCTGAATGGCATTTGCTGAAAAAATATCCAAAAATACACTTTTTAAGTGTTTTTTTGTAGAAGTGCAAGCCCCTCCCCCCACACCCCCTGAACTTATCTACAATCGCACAAATCTGAAAAGGGGAAAATTTCTCTGGAAAGGACCTGACTGCTGGCAGAACTCACAGACAGTGATTGCCTGTGAAGGATCTCCAGTTGTTGACAGGTTGAACCTTGGGCTAATGATGCTTGAGAGTTCAGTCTTCATCCACCCTTAGGTTACCTTGGCAGATGGGCCTCCAATCTGAGTAAGTAATTACATCTCTTTCAAATGGAGTTAGAAATATCCGGAAGTAGGGGATTGTCAGTAATCATGTGACTCCTTCTATATTGCCTCAATGTCTAATGCAGATAGACTGGCCAGATGGGAGGTAAGAGCAGTCAGTAATTCCATGATGGTAGGTGTTAAGTTAGGGGTTAAATTAAAGGGATGTATTCGAGAAGCAGTGTTAAGACAAAGGCATATTTAGAGAGTGGGGTGGTGAGAAAAGAACAATGGTACAGCTGGGGAGGCAATGGGGTACTTGATAAAAACAGGGAAAAATATAATGGAGAATGGTCTTAGCTAAGACTATTAATACATAGTTCTGACAGTGTGGTTAACAGTAGTTTGTATATTAGTTAAGCAATTTGGTTTAAATGTAACAACAAAGCAGACATTAGCCAAAGCAGTACTATATTTGCAACAGACAGCTTAAGAATCAAGGTGAAAGCAATGGAAGCATAGAACAGAAAGACATGCCATTTTCTTGATCTCATCTTTCTGCCTGCAGTCACTAACTTATTGTAAAGGGAAATTGTTTTTATTAGACTTCTAACTAAAATTTACCTTATTGGAAACTGGGGGACAGGGCATCTACTGATGCAATATTTTAATTAGTAAGTCCATCTGGATGTACTGACAATTAATGGAAGCATGCCTTAATTATTTCATTGAACAATTGCTAAACAGTTGCAAGCAATTAGTTATCTGCCAAACCATTAATTAAATTAACAGTCTGGCAGAAAACTAACTGTTTTATAATTATTTAACAAACTTTAGTGTACTGCCTTTCACACTTTTTTTTCTTCGGGGGTGAGGGACGGACACTGAGGCTTCCAACCATTGACAGACAGTTTGGCTGCTGTTTTGTGGCCAGCAAAATGCATCATTAAGGTGATCTGAATATCCTATCAACAAAATGTGATGGAAGACATTCGGGCTTCAGTTTTTTATGGATTTGTGAGACTTGCAAAAGGCTGATAACAATAATTTTCTTTTACAAAAAAACAATGATTGCAGGCATAAAGATGCAAGCAACAAAATGGTTAAGTCTTTTTGTTCTGTATTTCCATTGCTCTGAGGTTGACTTTTAAGAGCTGAAAAACAGCAAAACAGCTGAAGAGGAAAACAATCTAAGAGTATAAAAAACGAAGAATACTCTAAAAGAAAAATAGCAGAATACCATCAGGAAGAGTAGAATAAAACAAGAGACGCTTACCTCATTTCTGGCAGTTGTTTGAGGTGACACAGCTATAGTCTATATAAAATATTACCTGTTCAGGTAGATGTGGAAAGTAGGATTGATATTCTGATGATATTACCACTCTGTAAGTCACTTCAGAATACAAGGAAACTGTGGTTCATGCAGGACTGAGCAGCAGGTTAAGGTTATTCCCTCAGAATGGTAAATCTGAAGTGTTGTATAGATACAAAAAACAGAGTTCAAAGCATCTCATCTGAGTATATTTATAATCTTGTTTATACCATGTCGGCTACTGTAGGAAGGTTGTATTAGCTGATATAGATTTCATAAGGGAAGAGATGGTTTCCTGGTGCCAAGAAGTACTAAATAGCAAATCAGATCAATAGTAGAATAACATACATATAATAACATACATATAAAAAAGATAGTGGTTGATGGGTCTTTCTTGAGCTGACCTGTGAAGTGTTGTGCAATGTACAGCTCAGCCAAAAAGAAGGCGTAACAACCCAAATTTAAAATCCAGGCAGCCACAGATGAAACTACAACCAGCTAATCAGTGAAGGTTCAAGTGGAATTCACCCCTCACAAAAAGACATCTGCAATGAAGTTTACCCTCCCGCTAACAAATTGCAAGTTAATACTCCAAGCAAGTCTAAGTAAGTCCATGCAGGCAACTCACACAGGACTCCTTACAGAAGTACACTGCAGAGCCAGATAGAAAAGAGTTTGCAGAACAATTGCTTTCTCCTCCTCTTCTCTTCCTTTTCTTCTTCTTCTGTCTTTTCAGGACAGTTAGTGTTGCACAGCTAACAGTCCAGCCAAAATGAAGTGACCTAATAAGTATGATGGAGCCAAGTTATGTAGCTTAAAAAGGTGGAGTTACTAACACAATGACAAGTAAAAAAATGTCTGGACATTTGTAGGATCCATGCACATTCAGTAATGAAAATGAGAGACAGTGAATTATAGTCTTTAAAATGTAGTAGAAGGTAAAATCTAAATAACTGCCCAGTAAATGGTAAAAAAATGCCTTATCAAACACAGAACAGAGACTTACAAATCATTCTCAGATTTTAATATTTAAAAAAACATAACAGAAAGTTTAATAAACATGACACAAACTTCTAACCAAAAGAAACAACTTTCATAATTTAATACAGAGTAAATCCACATCATTTACTGTCAACAAATAGTGAGTGAGTGAATGAATGAATAAATAAATAAACATAAACATCTGTCTGAAGAGGAAAACCATTTATGATGTATCAGGTGGGAGCAGTTGTTTTGCTAAATGCTATTTACTTTGTACTTTTTTGCATTTGGCTTGAGAGTATTTTCAGTACATCAGGTATGTGCATATTGTAGCCTTTGGTGAAGTTCTTTGGTACCAGTTGAAGAGTGAATAACAGTATGCAATTTTTAGTCATCAGGAAACTTGCTCAACCACACTTCTGCACCACTGTCTTGGACGTTTGCAAAATGAATGCTAAATAGGAGAGACTGCAGCACTGACCCCCCGCCCCCCCATGGTGCTCCACTAGCTGCAACTCTGCAATCTGAAAGCTTACCAGCAATATCCTCAATGTGGGATCTGTTGGACAGCCAATTTGCAATCCAGTGTACAATGCCAGGGAATACATCACATTTGTGTATTTTTTAATAATAGCATCTTGGGGACTAATGTCAAAACCTTGAGCAGGTCAAGATAAGCAATTTGCATGACATGACCACTCTCTGCAGGCAAAGAAGCACTTTCAGAGAAGCCTCCTAGGTTCAGAGAAAGGACCAGACTGAGTGGGGTCCATTTCAGTTATGCTGTCTATGTCTGCATAAATGACTTATAGTATGATACCCATGGCTTTACATATAAGGCTGGTGAGACTAATAGGACTATAATTACCTGGGTCAACAGAGGGACCACCCTTGTGTAGAGAAGTCATAACAGTTTTTCTTCAGGCATCAGGCACAAACCCTTTGGATAGGCTGAGGTTCAACAGTTTACGTAGATAGTACATAATTGGGACCGATGAGAATGTAGGCTGGTATGTTGTCTGGTCCCATGGAAGTATTACTTTTAGCCTTTGACAGGGATTCACACTTGTTTCAAGGTAATTTCAGGGTAATCTAATTTTTTGGGGATATTGCTGCCAACAACTTCTGTAGGTGAGGTAAAGTTAGTATGTCTGCTTAACATATTGGCTATTTCCATCATAGTACGTATGAACCTAGTGCATTATTGGACATTATTCCTCAATATCATGGGATAACTGAAGAAATATCTTAGTTTCTTTTGGCTTCTGTAATGATCCTGTTTTCATTCTCTGCTTTATATTTTTGATAGCGCTCTTAAGTTCCTTGCTGGCATATTTCAGTGTTGTATTGAGGTAGGGGAAGGTAATTTCATGCATCTGTTCATTATTTTCCTTCTTTTGTTACACAATTTATTAACACAGGAAAGAGGTTTATTCCCAAATGTATCATTATGTTTAGGTACTGACTTTTCTATGCAGCTGTTTAGGTGCTGCTGAAAGGTGAATGCTGCAACCGTCTCAGTTAAGATCATTTGAGGGGGATTGCTGGGAATTTTGCATAGGTCTTCTACAAGCTGAAATAGGTTAATTCTGGAGTAGTCCCAAAAGATTGTCTCATTTGGTGGTGTAGTGGTACCACTGGGCCTGACAGAATAGGACCAACTTGTGGTCAGATTTTACCAGGGATGAGGAGATGTGGGGTAAGGTACAGGTAGAGGAGAGGCTAGCAAAAAGCAAGGCTAGGACATTACACTCCAATGGATATTTTTATATTTTGTTCTACTGCAGTTATATTAGCAAAGTCTAGGAAATGCTGAGCATTTCCACTTTAGATGTTTAAGTGTGTTAATTAATGCTTGCATAACTAAGTCCCCTACCAAGAATACATTTGTTTAATATTTAACCCTTCAATGGTGTTAAGGTAATTCCAGTGATCTTTAAGGGACATTGATGTGGATTTGTATCTAGTAATGATATAATAGCTGGATTTATTAAGGGTGATTCGTAAATCCAGGAGCTCCAACTTACAATCATGGGTAATTTGATGAGAGGAGAGGGTGTGTCTGACAGATACTCTGCCCACAGCTATCCAAGAGTTTGAAGGAGTGATGAGTGCTAAACTATGCAAATATGAATGGATTTGAGTTGTAGGAGGACTTCAAGTTCTGACATCTTTCTGTTTAGATTCTTAGAGTAGCACCACCATGATGTTGTCTGAATCTGAGTTTGCTATGCAGGATTCTCTAGTAGGGATAGTCTACATAAAAACTACTATGAGTGCAGCAAAGGTTTTTAGCTAGTATGTGGAAGCTCTGTTGTGAAAGGTGTAAGCCATCTCTGATGAAGCACTAAATCTATCTACAATCTGTCCTTACCCAATTATCTTGTATTGATATCTTGGCATCATTCTTGGTGAAGGCACGATACTACTCAAGACCAGTGTTTTTTCTGCCTCTAACACATGCATAGTAAGTTTCATCTTCTCTCCCTCCATGTCTCTGTCTGGTTTAAAGGACCTTAGAGCTATTCTGGTATCATAAATCCTGGGACTGAACAAACAGCTTACAGTCACCCTGGAGCCAATCAAACAACATGTTATTTGGAAAAAAGCAGAATACCTGCAGAGGCACATAACGTTACATAATGAGTATGCAAAAAGCATCATAGACAATGATGAGGGACTAATGGGGAATTCTGCCAAGTAAGAATATAAATCAAAATGGCTATCAGGATATAAGGTGAGATGTGACAGAGTCCATCTATCCGTCCAGAACTACTTGTTCCCATTTTTTGCACATGGGGTTGGGGTGTCACACATTAAGCTCTACTTGCAACAACTCAGTGCCAGGAATGAGACGCAGTGGATGACTGCGACAAAATATTAGGTCCTGTGCAGTTTAGAAGGAAGGGGTCTCTTGAGGAGAGTTAATAATGAAAAGTTTAAAATCTGAAAATTAGATTTCCACTGGGGAAGGCAAAGGTTCATAAGATAAATATGGAATATGGAACACGGACTATACTTGACCCCCCACATTTATCAGTTTCTTGTTGTCCTGGAAGATTGTTTTACAGCCAAAAAGCCACCCTGCAATTATAGACAGCATGACCACACCTAACACCTGTTTGATCCTGTTTAAAGACTCTTTGAATGATTCATACGTTCTTTTAGCTTACACTGTGATACATTAACACATGGCTCGAACCAAATGATTGGTAGAACAATTCTTAACTCCAACTTCACATGTCGACCCTTATTTATATTCGCTAACACCATGGTCGCACAGCAATGCAAAAAGGAGACACTTCCCAGTACAGTACACAGTGATCTTAAACAAACAGCAGTTCTCCATAAGGGCAGCGCATGGTTCTGGCTACTGGACTGCAGCCCTTCAAAAAAATTTTTTTGTATTATTTGTGATGCCCCACCACTGGACTGGTAATCAAGGAGCCTCAGTCCTCACCACTGGCACCAGTTGGAGATGTACACTGAAATGATGACAGGTATTTCCAGCTGCAGCTCTCTGCATCAAGTGAAATTTCCCTTAAGAGCACACAGAGAGCACACTCAGTCCAGGGCTGGTTTCTACCTCTTTCTTCAGATCCCCAATAAGTCTCCCCACTGGCACAGCTATAGATTTGAGATCTCAGCTGAGTGGTCAAGTCAAGACCTCCAGCCCCCTCTCTGTCCAACCAATGCTTTTTGTCCTTGCCCAAGTAGCTGACACACACACTCTTTGAGGTTTGATTTGCACACACACACACATCTGGGAACCAGCTATCCCCCTTTTCCCAGATTATAAGGTAGTTGTCACTGCCACCAGCTAGCTCCTTAATGTTACTGTCAATACAAATGGTCGTTTGACCAACAGCAAGGCAATTAGGAGTGGCCCACAGAGTCACCAAATAAATATGCAAGTATTCTCAGAACTTAAATTATTTATCTCTAGACAGGTCAGCCACAATGAAATGGTTAAATATATTTAATAATAAATAATAAAAGAACAAGATAATACTAAATATATATTTACAGTGACATCAGAGATCAAAATTACAGGAAATATTTAAAATCACATTGCAGGACAGTCTCAGATAAATAAAGAAAAATATCTAAGCTAAGCTTTGCTATATTCCTGACTGTATCTAAGAGAATTATACTATTTCCTAATAACTTACTTCATCATAGCAAGGCAGATGTGTGGTGAATGGTTCCTGTTGTTGTTAGGTCCAAGACAGAATACAGAATAATGTCTCTCTCTCAGAGAGTCCTCGTATTAATATCTCAACTATTACTGCTGGGCTAACTTGCAGAATGACATAATTTCTTGTCATCTGACTCCTAGTTCCCAGGCCAAAAACAACCATTGATGGGAGCTGGTAGCATTTAGCATCTAAGTGTAAAATACATAGACAAGGGCTTTTCCTCAGATCTTTGGCAAATGCTGGAAGTCATAAAACAATAAAACACTTCCAAGACAATACAGAAAGCCTCTTGGCACAGACTCTGTGTATCCAGCATAACTTATAAAGTAATTAAATTTCAGCTATTTTTCTAAAATGTACTAGACTGAGGTTAACCTCCTGTATCCAAGTTTCCACTATTAAAATACATACATTTAAACAGTTACAATAGTGTATGGACATTTCTGTTCTCTTACAGCAGGGCACACTGTAGATACATCTTTAAGCTCAATACTTTACAAAATATCTTTACAATGTACAACCTTAGTTTGATATATGCATGACATGCAGTTCTAATACATTTGTAACACACGCATCCTACATGAAGCATGTTGACATTCACAAATGGCACATAACCATTTACAAAATTCCAGACAGCTGTTCTGGCTGTATCTCCCTTTGTCACACTTCTATATAAATCATGTTGATATTCACAAATGACATATAATTATTTACAAAATGCCAGCTAGCTGGGCTAGTAGTATCTCCTTTCATCACATTACTATTTTTGATATGTTTTTAATTTAAAATAAAAAAATAGACATCATTCTTGTTTTGGGAAATCAGAAGTTTGCACATGCAAATAAGTAAATAATTGTCTTACTCGGGGCTGGTTTGCAAAACAGCTCTGTATTATTTTAAGTCTGTATGTCTGTATTTCAGTATTAAATGCCTCTTCAGAAAAGGCTGACTGAGTGTATGAAGCAGCAACAGCTACCTCTGAAACTGAAATATGTGAACAGGAATTATTTTTTAAATAGGGTTTTACATGATATCCAGGGCCATAATTACACTCCCTTTTTATAGTATGTGTGTCTGAGCATGTGTATGTATGTGTACAGAATCATAGATAATAGTAATCATTTAAAAAAATGTTGTACTATTAACTTGAAGAGTTAACATAGAAAGAAGAATATAAATTATTATGCATTTTATCAAGTAAAAGAAGCCTATGCCTGTAATGATTGTCATTATTTATTAAGTGTTATCCACTGCTGTTCTCAAAAAATGTCTGGTTTTGGAAGGAAAAGGAAGCACAGAGCAGGATTTTGAATCAAAATTGTGGATAGTTGAGAGGTACAATGTGTGTGTGTGTGTGTGTGTGTGTGTGTGTGTGTGTGTGTGTGTGTGTGTGTGTGTGTGTGTGTGTGTGTGTGTGTGTGTGTGTGTGTGTGTGTATGTGTGTGTGGAGAGGTGGGGTTGCAGTGGGTTGCACTTTATGGTTTTGATTGAAGCAAGGTGAAATATATTCTTGGATCATTGTATATGTTTTTCTCAAGCAGAAATATGAGTTGGCACAGTCAAGCATGTGTCTGTAATTCTGCTAATTATGGCTGTGTTTGTGTGTGTGCCTGTGGCATGTATGTGAGTGCTCATAAGGGAGTTGCAATGGATTACACTGTATAGTTCTAACAGCTGCAAGTTCAAATAAATCCTTGTGCTGTTATTAATGTATTTATTTAATAATGTGATCACAGCCAGAGAGCTGAGGTGTTCACAGACATGCAGGTGGCTGTAATTGTGTGTGTGTGTGTGTGTGTGTGTGTGTGTGTGTGTGTGTGTGTGTGTGTGTGTGTGTGTGTGTGTGTGCGTGTGTGCGTGTGTGTGCGTGTGTGTGCGTGTGTGTGTGGGTTGCAATGGGTTGGACTGTATGGTTCTGTATCATCAAGCTGAAATACATCACTGGTCTGTTACTTATAGAGTTATTCATTCATTTGTTTGCAAACAGAGATCTGAAGTTTATACAGTCATAGTAGTGGCGCTATGTACAATAAGAGAATGTCTGCAGTGTTCTGGGTACGATACATGTGATAGCAGTTGATCATTTGCACAGTGGCACAGTGAGTAGCTTTATCATCTTTTAACATGTGATGCTTTGGTTGAATTTGTGGCTGAGATTACTTCTTTGTAGAATCTGCACATATTGGTGTCTCTGTATAGGTTTTTATGCAGGTGCTCTGATTTCCTCCCTCTGAACCTCAACTAAATAATATATGCCTGTGGCCATCTGTACTATAGCAATAACCCACGCCTGGGTGTGGGTAATGCTGGATTTATCCACGGTTGGTGTGGTTTGGTCACGAGGGTGAAACCAGAGTGGCCAAACAAAGACAACCATGGGTAAATCCAGCATTACCCACACCCAGAATTGGGTTATTGCTATTATACAATGATATTATTTAAGAAAAAAAAAACTTACTTTTCTTAAATAATGGCATTGTATAATGCCTCCTTGCTGTTCCTTCCGCAGCTGTCTGGTATTCTGCAGCAGTTCTGATGTACTGCGCATGCGCATGCTTATGCAGTACATCAGAGTTGTGGGTGGAAGCAACGGAGAAAGCAAGATCTCCATTGCTTTTTACAAAGTGTCTCGCTATGTTAAAGGAGTTTAACATAGCGAGACAGGTTTAAAAAAGCAACGGAGAATCTCTGTTACTTTTTTTAAAGCTGTCTCGCTATGTTAAACCCATTTAACATAGCGAGACAGCTTTAGAAAAAGCAACGGAGAAAGGAAGATCTCCATTACTTTTTTTAAAGCTGTCTCATTATGTTAAACTCCTTTAACACAGCGAGACAGTATCTAAAATGCAACTGAGATCTTGCGTTCTCCATTGCTGTAAAAAAAGACATACTAATGGAAAAAGTCCGGGCGACTGGACCTTTTTCCATTAGTATAAGTCTGATTTACAATGTGCACACTGACCAATCAGCGTGCATTTTGGAATATTAATGGGGGGGGGTTGTTGTACAATTTTACTTTAATAACACCAGAGGGGCACACAGAAGGTAACTGTCTTTTTGGGGGGTTAATGAGGCATCCCTAGTCCCAGATAGGCATTATATGGCTTTTCAAGCACTTGTCTTCTTGGTTTATTGGAAACTATTATTTTGTCAGTTTTAAACATTAATCTTTGAACTGAACTTATTTTTTCCTGGAAAAAAAGAAAAATAATAAAACTACATTTATTCCTTTATTCACAATTTTTGTTCAGGTCATCATTTGAAAAAAAGCTAAGAAAGATTAGATGCACCTCCAATCATGTAGAACCTTATGACTTCTTGGAGGCTAGTGACCCTTTTAGACCCCTGGCTTAATTTAAATACTTACACCATATTTACTAAAGTATAGTCTTAGTCAGCTAAGGTATGTTGAAAAAATGGAGGAAAATGATCAAAGGTAAGACCATAAAATAAAAACAAACCCCACAAACGACACAACTGTTTTGTATGGTGTTGGCCTATGATTGTAGAAAACAGGAGAGAGGCACTGGGGGGATACAGAGTGGGTCAGTTTGCAACAGAGGGGCCCAATGCTGTTGGGGTATAAGTTCACCTAATGCAGGCTCTTTTGATGACAGACATCTGGGGTGCATATAAGCAATAAAGCAACTAGAATGAGTGGGTAGTGAGGTAATCTGTGAATGAAAGTGACTGACTACATGTGTTTTGTGCTTCCAGATAAATGAACATTGACCTGCTATTACAATTATCCTTCCCCATTCAGTTGCTTCTTACACCTCCTTCCTTGCTTTGAAGTCTCCAGCCATCACTGACTCTGAACTATGGACACAACAGTAGGAAAGGTTTGATGAAAAGATACATGGAGTAAATATGATGAGGAAGTTGCACCCTCACTGAAAAGCTCTTGGTAAGTGGTAGAGTTGCCATTCTTCTAAGACTAAAGTATACAGAGGAGTGAAGATCTGAAAAAAGTTTCCAAATACAATAGAACACAATGTGCTCTATGGTTAAGGCTAAATAAAATGACTAAGGCAAGTTCTTAAACTTTAATATGCAAAAGTATTCAGTGTGTGAATGCTTAATTTTAACCATATGGGAAAGGTTTCAGCTGTGAAACAAGTCAGTTGAAGGTGGTATGTCAAGGTGAAAAAAAACTACTGCTCATGACCTAGTAGGTTCATAGGTTCATAGGTTCATAGGTTCATACTAGGCTATCTGCCCTAGGGCATTTATAAGCCTAGCCAGAGTGTGTTTGGCTTTCGCCACCCATTTTAAATTAATTTTGCTATGCCTTTTTTTGAGGTTAGTATACTGTGCCTCTGTCTAACAGTGACACAGAAGTGATAGCCGGGGTAAACCTACGATCTCCCATCCACTCATCAAGATTCCTCTTGAAGAGAGTCAATGTGGGACTCTGCCTAACCTGGACTGGGATTTTATTCCAGAGTGAAGGGAGCCTCTGGGTTATGAATCTGTCCCTCCAGCATGTCCTATTTATTTCAGTGCTGAGGTTCAAGTCTCTCAGGCGTGTAGCTCGATGGGATTTGGATTTTCTGAGGTGCAGCATGTCCATTAATTCCGGGTTGGACATGGCTTTATACGTCAGGCACAGATCGCCTCTGAGCAGGCGGTATGCCACTGAGTAGAGCTGGAGTTTCTTTAACCGGGCAGCATATGGCATCTGTTTGAGCCCTTTGATCCTCTTGGTGAGGTACATTTGGAGTCTTTCCAGTTGCTGCAGGTGTCTGGTAAGGTACATCTCAAAAGGGGCATTGTACTCAATTATGGGCCTGACGAGGGATGAGTAAAGAGGTACGATGACCTCCCCTGATCTAGATGTGAATCCCTTCATGATTAGGTGGGCTATATAAAATGTTTTTCTAACCACTTTGACCACGTGGTTGTCAAATGAGAGATTGCTATCAACTTGGGTCCCCAGGTCCCTAATGACTTCTTCTGTACTTAATGGATTACCACCTATGTGGTAATTTGTGGGCACTTTGTTTTTGCCAAAGGGGATGACTATACACTTTTTGGCGTTTAGCTTGAGGCCATGGCTCTGGCACCAGTTGTCTGTTTCTATGAGGCCCTTTTGGAGGATGCTTGTGTCAGCTGGAGAGTTGATTATGGCGCCCAGTTTGCAGTCATCTGCGAACTTGGTCAGCTACTGATCCTTCCGTGTTGGCCTGTACCCGAAATATATACCGAACAAGAGAGGTCCCAGGACTGAGCCTTGTGGGACGCCACTTGTAACTGGTTTGGAGTCTGACATGGCTCCAGCAATTCTAACCATGTGGGTTCTGTCCTTGAGCCAGTTTTCAACCCATCTAGTGACATAGGGGTTTATATTTAAGCTGGTGAGCTTATCTATAATGCCAGTGGGGTATTGTATCGAAGGCTTTTGCGAGGTCCAGGTAGGCTGTGTGGACCACCTTCCCTCGTCAATGGCCTTGGTGACTGTTTCAAAGAAATCGACCAGGTTTAAGAGGCAGGATCTGCCCTTAACAAAGCCAAACTGGGTAGGATCCAGTGTCTGTAGGTCCCCAATATCTTTATTTATGAGGTCCATGATGATCCTTTCCATAGCTTTGCAGACCAAGCTAGTCAGGCTTATGGGGCGATAGTTTCCAGGATCCGTTGAGGCACCACCTTTGTGGAGAGGGACCACTGTTGCTGTATGCCACTCTTTGGGTACATATCCTGTAGTAAGGCTAAGACTGAACAGTAGTTTTATGTTTGTGTTTAGCTCTTCTTGGAGTTCATGCAGGACGCAGCCCGGGACACCATCTGGTCCCATTGATGCTGTGTTTTTTGCTTTGGAGAGGGCGGCTCTTACCTGAGCATCTGAGATGTCAGGGGGGCAGCACTCTGTTGGGATAGATATTTGCCCTTTTGGTGGGGAGATGGGGGAGAATTTTGCACTGAACCTGTCAGCTAGGATGTTGGCAATGTCTGTGGGCTCGGTGTATTTTTTGTCATTTTGGACTAATTCTGAGCATATCTGGGAATTCCCACCCAGGTTCCTAACATAACTAAAGAAAGCCTTGTGATTATCCTTAGTGTCCTGTGCAATTTTTCTCTCGAAGCTGGCCTTAGACGATTTTATGAGTGCCCATAGTTTTTTGCTAATACTGATCAGAGATGCCTTCCCTTTTTGGGATTTTGCTCCATCATGTAGTAGCTTCCTCCTTCTATTGTATAGTTTGTTTATGGCTGGGGTCCACCAGACAGGACGTCTGCCTTTGGAGGATTGGGTCTTGGTTTTATTTGGGATTGCATGATCCATGCATTCCTGAAGGTGTTCATAGAATGCGTTTATAAAGGATTCTGCGGTCTGGGCCATATTTTCCACAGGCCGGGGCTTTGAAGGATTTCACTCGGTTTTGAGGCATGTGAAATTTGCTTTAGAGAAGTTTTTCACTGTGGTTTTCTGGTCAGGGGGTGGGGTCGGGATGTGAATATCCAGTGAGATTAGTTTATGGTCTGATCTTACCAGTGAGGGATACACTTCTGGTCTGGAGCATAGTGTCCCCATGTTGGTGATGATCAGGTCCAGTATGTTTTCCCCTCTTGTGGGAGTGGTAACAAGTTGTTCCATAGCATTTGAGTTTATAAATTCTAGGAACCTTTGGGCTAGGGTGTTGGAGCTAGAATAATGCTCCCAGTCTATGTTTGGGTAGTTGAAGTCGCCCAATATAATGGTGTTTGGAGAGACCTTCATATTTTCCAGTATTCTCAGGAAGGCCAAGTGGGGTTCCTGTGTTTGGGAGGGTGGTCTGTAGCAGGCTATAAACTGGAAGGAAGTTTTACCCACAGTTAGTTGCACATGAATAGTCTCTTATGCTTCGTGCTGTGCCACCAACCTGTAGGTGTGGGTATCTTTGATGAATATTGATACCCCCCCTCCTTTTGTGGTTCGGTCCAAGTTTTGGGGCCGAAAAGCATGGTATGAGGTATAACCTGGTAGTGCTGGGGTGCACTCGGGAGCCTTGAACCAGGTTTCTGTTACTGCACAGATATCGATGTTCTCCATGCTAAGGAGAGTTTCGAGTGCGTGCATCTTGAGGTTTAGACTTCTGGCGTTGAGTAGCATTACTCTTAGTTTCTTATCCCTTGTGATACCTATGGAGGTGGGTTTGTCTTTTGAGCCTTGCCTAAAAAAGGCACTATGGGGGCAGCAAGAGCCTTTGCCAATATCCGAAAGCCCAGGGGTGACAGGTGCAAGCCATCCCTAGCGAAGCATCGTGGCTTGTCGAGCATGTCATCCCAGGCTGACAGGCATTGGATCCCCTTTGAATGACACCAACACTTAAGCCAATTGTTAAAATTGATCATCTTGTCTTCATATTGTGGCATCATTCTTGGTGAGGGTAAGATGCTACTCAAGGTCAGGGTCATACCAGCCTGGGCTACATGCTCAGAGAGCTCCTCTATGTCTCTTTTCATGTAGTCCAGGGAGGTACGTCTCAGGTCATTCACACCAGCATGGACAATGACTGAGTCATATTTGTACTTGCCTTGGAGTGACCTGAGTGCTTGTGTTATGTGGCGGATCCTAGCGCCTGACAGGCAGCTCACTGTGACCTTCTCCTTGTTCAGCCTGGTGAGCGGGATGTCAGTGTGCCTGACGATAGAGTCACCTATTACAAGTGTATCAGGTGTGTTGTTTAGCCTTAAGGGCTGTGACTGTTCGGCACACTGGCTTTGTGAGCTATGTGTTGCACGTGTTTTGTTTTGGGGTAGTGGTTGCTTGGGTGTCTGCTTTGGAGGTCTCTGCTGCTTAGGCAGATTTTTATTTAGAGCCTCCAAGTATGTTTTTGTGTGTTTATGTGTTTGGTTTGTTGTCGTGGTAGGTCTATGTGAGACTGGAATTGTAGTGAGTGTGGTTTTCTTCTCCTCCTGACTGGTTACGCCAGTACTGAGTTGAGAGAGCTTAGCCTCCAGTTTGTAGCCAGTGAAAAGACTAGGTAGGTTGATGGTAGCCACTATCTCTAACCTATTAAGTGAGTAATATCCACAGATGTGACCTGATCTGTAGTTTGAAGGCTGTTTCTTGAACAGAGACCATATATGCCACTGTCAGTACTGACTCATTGAAGAAAGAAATATAGGACCAACCTCCAGACTTTCACCAAGATTGTCCAGGATATATCCTGTGCAGGAAGGAGGTAGTTATAAGAAACAGGTTATCCATGTAGTGGGGAATATGTAGGACTTTAATGTCCTCGGCTTCTGAGCAAGTAACAAAGGCCCACAAAATGGGGCAATTCAGAGAGACAGATTATGAAATGAAAATGCTTCTTCTATTGAACAAGTTCCTGTAAAATATCTGCCTGAGAGGAGACACACAGAGATGAGTTGGTGTGTTGCCTGTGCCAGAGTAGAGCTATGGATGTAGATTCACAAGTAAATGAAAATTCTGAAGAGAGAATGTTAACAAATTGTCACTTTTTTGTACTAGAGGCTGTAAAGGCCTAATCTTGGTGTAAAGTCTGCCACTTACAGGGGAACCTGGAAAACAGTAAAAAGAAGAAATTGTTTTGTGGGTTCCAGCATAGTCAGTGTTCCTCTTAAAAATTCACCTTGGTTCTGAGAAAGGGAAGGAGGTCAAAGAGAGAACTTTGGAAATGTATTCCATGTTTACTGCAAACATTTCCTGAGTTTAAGTCATCTGCAGTATCCAAACTGTGCCCAATGAGGAATGGATGCTGCCAACCATCACCTTGGGACTTCTACTCAAATGAGGTCAGATAGAGGCTGAACTTGCACAACATCTAAATTTGCTCTCTCTAGTCCACCTGTCTTCATCCTTAAGTATTACAAAAAAAAATTACCTGACTGTCCCTGCTAATAGTCTATTGTGATCAGAATACTACCCTAGCAAGCAAATTAAATAAATAAATAAATAAACATGGATTGCAGCTTCTTCCAACTGCTTTAAAGTCAATGAAGAGCACTGATATTTTTATGTAGCAAAATGATATGGCTAGTTTTAAGGTCGAGAGGACCCACACTGCCTTAGCAGGCCATTGCATTAGCAAACAATTATGCACAACAGAATGAGTGTTACTGGAGAAATATCAAATTGCCCAGCGGTGTTGTAAAGCCCAACACTGCAAGCAGTTGGCCTCTTCATCCTTGCAGGCCCATTATTTCCCCTATTACACCCACCCCATGAAACTTATTACTCTTAGAAAGTGGGCTGTCTTTTAAATTGTTTTGTATTTGTTTTATTAATAGAACGCACTTATTTTATTATATTTGTAATGTAAAATAGTTCTTCAACCTAACTTTTCAAAGTTGCTGTAGGCCATGGCCAATTTTGTGGCATAAAATGAAAAAAGCCTAACTACAACACAGTCACCTGGGAACATTAGCAGCTGAAGTGACTGACAGAGCTGTAGGGGAGGAGGGATAGGCATGCCTTTCCTAGGTGGAGGGGTCCTCATTGCTGACACTCCCTTAGGGAAGGTGTGGCTCAAAGTGGGAAGTTGCCCTTGATCATAAGACGCAAGCTTGAGAGCAGGTCAGGGAAGTCAGTAGAGCATATAAAGAAACAACCTCAGGACAGAAAGAGCAATGGTCTAGCCATTTGTTGTTTTCCAGGAGCCAAATTGTAACCATAACCTAACTTGTTATGTAGACAGCTTAATGAGTTAAGGGCAAGACAAAACAGCAGCAGTAACAAAGGGCCACCAAGAATACCCTCCTTTGAATTTTTATCTCTGGGATAGTTCTTTATCGTGGGTTAGCTGCAAAGTGGTTTGCCACTCTTTTATGATTACTGTCATATAATTGATCAGTGTAGGGTGTATCTTATACATCTGTAAGTACTCCTTTATCCATGATTGTGGGATGCTGCCAATGGCTTTTTTTATAATCTATTCATCTTCCCCTTTACAATTCTCCATTATGACTTTATTTAACAACAATGATCCTTTGTTCCATATGACTTTCTTTTATTACCATTTTTTTCTGTTGCCATGATTGAGGCTTCTTCTACATTACTATAAACTCTATTAACATCAGCTCCAGTATATAGTTTATACATCATCAGAACACAAGTTATTGGTCTATAGTTTTTAGGATAGCTTGCAGGTTCACTCTTAAGGAGTATAGTTTTTCCTGCTGTTAACCAGGTTAGTGTCTGTTTGTGATGTGTATATAAATAGTTCTTAGGGCTAAATCTTCTTGTAAAGATATCAATACTTTTAGTCAGAAGTTAGGTACTGCATCTGGGCCTGGGGTTTTCCATTTAGGAGTTTTTCTTAATTTTGTTTCAGTTTCTCTGTCTGTTACTTCATTCCATTTCATATCCTGTATAGCTGAACTTCTTACTGTTTCTTTTACTTCTTCTTTCCATTCATCTTTGTCATGTTCCACTGTGTCTACATAGATATTAGTCCTGCACAGTTATATGTCCTATTTACTTCTGTTATATCACATGGATTTCCGTTAATAATCATGAGTACTGTTATCATTTGTTTTATCAGACTTCTAACATTTGGGGTCTTATTGACTTTCCTTCATCTATTTCTTTAATCAATCTTATTATGTCTATCCATCTCAATTAAATCAAGCAACTCTTCCCTTAGATAATTTTCTTCTAAAGTGAGGGCACATTCTTAGTTCTTCATTTCCTGCACACATTGTAGAGGAAGTTCTAGAACATCTTCCTGTGACATATTCTGTTTAGCTGCATCCGCATCATCCATTGCTCTTCCATATGGGAACTCACTGGCTTATCACTCCACAACACTGACGGATTCAGAGTTGCCACTGTTTCTGTCTCTTGAAAATTGTTAGATGTTCTGGTAAATCTCTGAAGACAATTGTCAATCAGTAAATTAAGCTAGTATAGTTGTATAGGTTTTATTGCTCAGCAGATGCATATTGATATAAACCCTCCTGCTCTATCTTCTTTTTAAATGAGTTAGCGCAATGGCAATCATCCACTATTTTGCATATTTGTACCCCTTTACTATTGTACAGATCTTTTGACCAAAGAAGTTGAGAGGTTGAGAGGAATGTGCACTTACTTTGTCTCTTTCTTTCTCTCTCTCTCACATACACGCACACACACACACACACACACACACACACACACACACACACACACACACACATACACAACTGTATGATTTTGTTCTGCATTTTCCCCATACTTACTAAATGTAGTTGTTAAGTTGCATCTCACAAAGGGGAGTAAAATGTCAAGTTCTTGTTACTTGCTTCATTTTATTATTTTCTAATTACTTTTTTATGCTTACTAAACTGCTAAATTTAACTAATGCAAGCAAGATCGCATCTTTTCATATGCATTTTATTTTTTTGCAAGAGTGCTTCTGGTTATAACAGTTTCAGTGGCTTAACATGTAGCACACTCACTTGTGGTGCTGGAACATCAAAAGAATGTGGGTTTTAGTCCCATACCAGGTAGCATAAGGGGGATGCTGCACTCCTGAGTGTGCCATCCTTCACATAAGATGGTAAACCAAGACCCTATATACCTGACTTGGTGGGAGCTCAGAAGAAAGTAAAATATTCCATGGTATTTGTTGAAAATAAAAAAAACAGTAAGATTTATGGATGGCGCAGAGGTAGCATTGTCATCTCACAGCAAGTGGTTCTCTGGTTTGATTCTCAGCTGGGCTGCCTTCTTAGCGGAGTCTGCATGTCTTCCCTGCATTCATGTGGGTTTCCTCCAGGTGCTCTGATTTCCTTCCACATTATAAAGACATGCACAACTGAAGTGTTTCTCCCCAGGCCTCCGCTGAAACTTGGCTTCGTTCTAAGTCAGACTTTCCCAGTTAACAAATGTTAAATAAATACATTTATACATTCTTTCATTTCCTACCATAACTCATAATAACTCAGATATTTACACTTTCAATCTTTTTGCATCCACATTAAACTATTTACACATAAAATTAATAAACAACTTAGTTTTTCATTCTTGTCCACCTTTTACATTTTTCCTCTGCTCCCAGAATCTTTTCTTTCGCAACCACCTTCTCATCTCAGCAAAAAAAATCGTTGTCATTTTTATTATATAACAAGTCACCATACCTTCTTTTCAACAACACCCATAGTGCAATAGACAACATTTTGTTGCATTTATCAGTCTCACATTTCTTTGCTCTTTCATACTTCCCATGTAATATTATCTCCATATTTATACATCTAAAGATCTCCTATCTGCATTTATTTTTAAAATTTTCCCAAAACATTTTATTTTTACAGTCCAAAAAAAACAATGATTTGTTGTTTCTTCTTTACTAAAATCAACACACTTTCTTTCCTCCATTACCTTAAATCTCATGTTTCCTTTTTACTGGTAACAAATTTCCTGCTTCATAAAACTATTCAAACACCTTTCTTATATCTTTTATTTCTTTTTTAATCTTCTTTTAACTCTTTACATGGGTCCACTAAATATGTTTTTCCAAAATAATTGTATAGTAGTCATTTCTTTTTATATCAACTTCATTAATTTTTAACTTCCAAAACCTACCTGGGGATTCAATAAACTTCGTGTAGGCTTAGTGTGAAGTCTGCATGGAGTTTACATGTTAGCGCAATGAGCAGCAGCACTGATTGTATATGCATGCGGCACATTGCGCTTACACAAATACAAGAGTGGTTTCATGGTCAGCAACAATGTTGCTGGCCTGGAAACCATGAAAAGCAGCATGAACACCTGCAGATATGCATACCTGTTTACAAATGGGTAAACTAGTTCTGCAGGATTGCGAGGACAGCCTCAATGACTACAGGGTTTAATATAAAGCAATGTATAAAGTTCTAACTCATTATATGAAAGTGCAGAGTAGTATGCAAACCTGCTTTAGGCATACTGAAAAAAAGTTTTGGCAGTGATCAGCAAGGATACATATACTGCATTATAAGTAATTATTCTGGAGAAGTGTGTGTATTGAAAAGGGCCACACACATGAATTGTAGGAATGAACACAGGAGAAGAGGACAGGTGAAACATGGTAATGTGCAACAGATGAGGACATGTTAATGTATGTACACCACAAAGACAAGACAGTTGTAGTATGAACAGTAACCACACGTCTACATGATACAGTACATAGTGTTGTTTACACTTCTGTGTGGGTATAGTCATATCATCATGCAGTTACAGTATACTATGTGACTGTCACACAAAGTGATATATCAGTGGAGAAGATGTTTTGTGATATAAGCATCCTGACATGATTACTAGAAAGGACATTTATCACTGACAGTAAATACAATAGGAGGTAGGTGGATATCGTGAAGATGTGCAAAAGGAGTTCTTTGAATATGAATGTAATATCAGCATAGGTCTCAGCTAAGTGAGACACATAGCAATAGGCTCATGGACAACAACAGACAGAAGCACACATAATCATGGACAATATCAGAATAATACCACCATCAGTCTGTGTCATTGACATAAAATATGTGATTGTGAGTTATTATACATGGCTCTGCAAGAACAGACTTTTGCAACTGTCATGATTTGTCAGTAATATAGAAGGGGAAGCAGTCACACCTTCCTCAAAAACTAACATCTTCCAGAGGTGTTAAGATGGACACTGTTACATCTGTAGTTTAAATTATGTGCAATCCTGTCAAGCTGACAGGTTTGCATGGCATATATATGTCCCAATCCAAACTTTCACTAATGTAACCCACCATGCCATCAATGTTGTTAATCAGCTATTTATTTACTGTGTGCATCACAGGAACATGTATCGCACATGTATCTTGTTTAACACCTTGAAGGCAGTTCTGCAGTGTCAGCTCCTACTGGTTATGCATCAGAAAGGATACTTAGGTATGGCTGATACGATGTGTGGGAGCTCACTGTGTCAAAAGTGATACACTTGAGCAACTCATCCCTGGAATATGTGTCGGGAGGTACATACAAAAGGGTGCATTGTCCTCAATTATTGCTGTGATGAGGGCTGAGAACAATGAGGCTATAATGCTCTTTGATGTAAATGTCATGTGCATACTCATGCGTTGTGCTACATACAAGGAATTAGTCACCACTGTGGTCACATGCTGGTGGACATTCTGCATACCATCTACCTGAGTACATTGGTCCCATACCACTTGGTCTGCTCATAGGTGTGTTCTGTTTATATTGTAATTAGCTTGTGCATTGGCTTTCATAAAGGAACTAATCCCACCATGATTTTTGTTCATCTACTGTGTCACCATGGCTCAGGTAACAATCCTTTCTTTGTGTTAACACTGTCTGCATTATACCAATGCAAATCTTGGATTCAGTGATTATCCACAAGTTGCAGTCCTCCACAAAGCTGGTTAGACAAAGGATGTGTAAGTTAATTTTTACCTCTGAAACTTAAATACTGAACAGGAAAGGACCTAGTACAGAATCCTGAGGTATGGACCTGGCCACTGGATTCTAGATAAAGATGACTTCACACACTTCAACATTATCTGTCATATATGTGATCCATTTGTCTAACCACTTGGTGATATTGGTGTCAAATACCTTGTCCAGGTCAGGTTATGCAGGATGATAGTGTTTTCTTCATGCCCTTGGGGTGTCCTTCTTGAAGACATCTAACAGATCCAACAGGCATGATGTAGCCTTGATAAATCAAACATGGGTTTGGCACACAGTCGGGAGATTACCTGTGTCCTTTTTGATAAGGTCCATGATGGCTCATTGGCCTGCCTCACAGATGAGGAAAGTCAGTAGTATGGGTTTATAACTCCATACATCAAGTGATGGTCCCCCCAGTCAGACAAATGACTGTTGCTGTACACCCTTCTACAAGAACATGGGGTGTCTGGAGCCTAGTTTGGAGAAGGGATCCAACTTTGTCTGGTAGGTGAGGTTTTAAGTCATGCTACAGTCAACCTGTGATACTGTCAGGGCCCACTGATTCTGTGTTATTAGCTGTAGACAGTACACAAATGAGCTGCCCTTTTGAGAATAACAACTAAGTAATGTTTGCATGTATACTTTGGCTCATAGCCAATGGCAACAGGGGTGTGAAGTGTGAGACAAACTGTCAGCTAGCAGATTGTCTATTTTCTCCAGTTGAGTATGTCTGGTGGCATCCACAATCAGCTCTGTGCTTAGTTGTGTATTCCCATTAACATTTGACATTTATCACAATAAATAATTTGTGAAAACACTTCCAAAATGTCATGCATCACATTTTCCACTTGTACTGTTCACACAGTCATACAACTTATCACTGCCACGTAATTACATCAATTGCACAATGTATGCCTATATGTGTTTCATGGGAAAGCTGTGTTTGAGTGCCCTGATGCCTTATAATGACACAGTACAGATCAGTTGTTTGTGTCTCATGCAGAACATTTCCTGACACAAATGCTAATAATCACACAATGGTGCTGCTGACCACGTCAATAATCCTAGGAAATAGCAACAGAACTGCACATACAATGAAATCCACAAGCTTGCAATTGTATCAAAACATGTTATATTGTGCACATCACAGCATTACACCATGTGGTTGAAACAAGACTCACTCCTCCTCTGTTGTTTCTTAACACATCTCTTAATTTCCCATGTAACCTACTCACACCTTACTACTCCCTGTTCCTACTAATTTCTACTCCCCTGTATCTCCCTGCTGTTAACATTTTTCTGTTATTCCCTTTTTCATAGGCCAAGGCCCCTGTAATCACCTACTGATACCACCTGCTTCAAATACCCAGCCTGAAGTATCAGTCTCTAAACAAATAAAGGACCCCAGAAAACATACACAGTTCATTATCTACTTAATTTATGTTAATTCTATTTTTCCTACACTAACATCCTAAACTTTATTCAACCTCATAGCTGCATTGCACATAACCGTTCCCACCCCCACCTCCACCCCCTGCTATTCCCTGGTAGCACTCTCCCTTTCAACACAAGCTAGCAGTACATTATCAGTGGCCTAACCTCACTGTCCCTAGTGTATTGCTCCCACTCTTCCATCCTTTTCTAGCCCTTTATTGAAGTTAACCATATTTTATCAAAAGACCTCCCATTACTCTCCAATTTCTGACCCCCTTTCCTACCCCTGCTCTTCTCCCACCCATACTATCCCAAATACTACTCTTAACAACATACTTTATAACTGAAGCATCTTCCTTTTCTATCTTTACCCATTTCTAGCAATTTCAAGCCTCCAAACCTCTCCACCAGCAAGCCTTCCCTGTAAACACAACCAAAAGACTCCCTGCTAGGACACTTATAAACACTTATAAACATAGATCTGCACACAAGGTGTAATATAGGTCACAGACATCTAGTGACCTACCCACTGCCTAGATCATCCCACTCTGTTCACCATCACTTTGCTTCCCTAACCTAGCACCATTCCCACCCACCCCTATTATTCTTAGATTTATACCAATTCTAACTCCTCCTCCAACTATCACATTATCCAATAACACCCACTTCCACTCGAAGTCTAACCACGCTGAACCATCATTCCCATCCCCTCTAATTTATCTCTCAATATTTTCCATTATCATCTTCCTCCCCTCCACTGTTCTCTCAAAAACTCAAATTACAATATGTCACTAACTTTATACTCCCTTCTCTACATAATGCTTCTAACAATATTTCTCTGCTTACTGTTCCACTCCACTTCCCTCAAATATGCACTACATCCAACAGCAGCTAACTCTTAAATTCTAGCCCTAAACAATGAGAATTACATAGACAGCTTTAGTAATATATCATCCAACCTAATGGAATGTCACTTTATACATTTCTCAGAACTCAAAATCCTTCCTTATGATATTGCCAATAAATCTTCCAACTACTTACTCATAGCAAATACAAAAAAAAAAAAATATCTCAAATACTTCCTCTCCATCCAACACATATCATCCCTGTGTGGGGACATCCACCCCAACCCAGGGCCTCCACATAAACCATCATTCAATCAAGCCCTCCCTCCTAAAAAAACTTTTCTTGGCTATATTAAACACGCATAGTATCTGTAACAAAATTACAGGATTTCAAGCTTGGCTAACACAATACAACCCTGACATTTTAATAGTCACCGAAACTTGTCTAAAATCACAAATCCAGGACACCAAAATAACATCCCTGAGCTATAACATACTAAGAAATGATAGACTCAATAAAAAAGTTGGCGGGGTAGTCTTAATCTATCCTGGTACCCTCACAATTTTACCTTTCTGTGAAACAATTCAATCTTTTAATAATGCGGAAATCCTGATTGGAATCCAACAAATTAATAGTACAAAACAGTTATGCATAGCAGGACTGTATATCCCCCCCCCCCAGGTCAAAACGTGCAAACTCTTGAAGACATCCTATCATGTATGTTACAACATATCAGCAATGATCCCATAATCATGGGGGATGTCAATATCAACTAATAAGACCTAATATCCACCTCCCCAACAAATAGCATAAACGTCTATGGCTACACCCAACTCATCACAGATGCTACCAGGATGCAAAGCAACAATACCATAGGAGCAAACCCCGACTGGATTCTAGTCTCTAAGCCACACAAATACTCAAATCCTGACACCCTACCCAATACACTTAGTGACCACTTTCCTATATTCATGTGTAGATCTACTCCACAAATATCCAGAACCCAAACCTACAAAACCACCATAAATCTAAAAAACATTGACCAACAAAAGTTTAACACCATTCTAAAACACTCCAATTGGCATCCACATAAAATGCTCCCACTAGAAAATGCCATACACCACTTCAATAAAGTATTTCTAGACACTCTCAATAGCCTAGCCCATCTTTGCACCAAAAGAACAAAGACTAACCATCCCCCTGACTTACAAAGACCACCAAACAACTTTTACAAACCAGAGACAAAGCCTGGAAAGAATGACATAACAACAAGAAGGAAGTAAACCTAATCTAATACAAACAGCTACAAAACAAGGCAAAAAAGCTAGTGAATTCAGACAAAAAAACTATTTCTCCATCCAATTGGCTAACCATAAAAACGACCAAAACAATTTTGGAAAAACATCACAAACCTACTTACTTCAGGCTCTAAACAAAATCCTTCACCATGCCCAAACAAAATACCTTCAGAAATAGCCAGCACGTTCAATACTTACTTTATCGACAACATAAGCAAACTAATAACAGGCCTTACTTCCACTACTATCTCTAGCTCCAACTTAAACCACCCTCC
Source organism: Protopterus annectens (assembly GCF_019279795.1). Classification (NCBI taxonomy): domain Eukaryota; kingdom Metazoa; phylum Chordata; order Ceratodontiformes; family Protopteridae; genus Protopterus; species Protopterus annectens. The sequence goes on from NC_056743.1 coordinate 1,162,418,067, forward strand.
ATCCCTGCCCTAACAACCGTGCTCTCACATAAATATTTCATCTCCCCTCAATAAAATGCTTCTGCATCAACTACCCCTTGCTCAGTACAATCTATTCCAACCTCATTAATCCAGAAACTCCTTCAGAAATTAAAAATATGTTCCCTCTCCTCAGACAACATCCCATCACAATACTTAAAACTCACTCCAGATAACATTGCATATCCTGTCAGCATCCCTATAAATCATTCTATCACAGAGTCCCATGTCCCCAACCTCTGGAAAAAATCTATCATTACCCCTCTACACAAGGGAGGCAACTCTAATGAACCATCTAATTATTGACCAATCTCCATACTTTCTCCACTATTCAAACTCCTAGAAAAATGTGTCCATAAACAACTGCTTTACTATCCTATGCATGACAACCTACTCACTCCCACCCAACATGGCTTCCACCCATCACACAATGCCAGTACTGCACTAATCTCCTTCATGGGTACTGTGAACAAATCCATTGACTCTGGTAACATTACCTCAGTGTTGCTACTAGATCTCTCAAATGCTTTTGATACAGTATTTCACAATAACCTTTTTCAGCAACTTTCAATTGTTGGCTAATCCCTCCTTTCCTTCAATGTTTCACCAGTTACCTATTCAACCATCAACTGTGAGTAAAATGGCAAAATAGTCTATTAGAGTAACAAATAAACAAAACTGAAGTTTCTTGGATAGCACCACCAATTGGATAGCAGCACCAAAAAAGCCCTTGCCAGTACATACTTGCTCCTCTCTCTGTCATACAGTGCCCCCATATTTAAGAATTTGCACTCTTCTCTAAAAAAATTACAGTCCTGGTACCATGAAATTGCCACATTCGTCACAGGTAACTCCTATTACTCTCATCCCTACCAAGCCCTAAAAGAATTCTCTTGAATTCCCTCACCACCTAGACCTCCTCCAACTGTATATAGCTCATAAAATGATATATATAACCCTGACAGCTGCCCGCCCTTAAAAACATCTTAAAACCCTACACCCACACCCAAGCCCTCTGGTCTGAAATAAATAACTCCTAACCATCCACACACCAAACAAAAGAGCTGGGCAATGTCTATAATCACATGCTATTGCAAAGCTTTGGAACTCTGTTCCAACAAACATAAATACCATAGACTGTTTCAATAATTTCAAGCGCACCCTCAAACACATTCTACGTAATAATCATGTCTGGCCCTGGTCTCACCCAAATAAGTAAATTCCACACATCCTCCCTGAACTGTCTTTCTACCCATCCTAGAAACATAAAACTTCCACAAAACATGATACTTAACTCCTTAACTTTGATCATCTCTACTTACTTTAACTATTATTGTCTTCTCTCTTTCATGACTTTAATTATTTGCTTCTTATATTCCTGTATTAATAATCCCTCTGTTATATCCCTCCTAACCTCTAATGTTTACCTTTCACTCTATTCTTAATTTCACTCAAAAATATATAACATGTAATATGCCATGTACTGTATAAAATTTTAACTTCTACTTGTAAGCTGTTTTGCTATCTATATTGTATCTACACCAAATATTTTATCTTTACTTCTTCTTCTTCTTTCGGCTTTTCCCGGTTAGGGGTCACCACAGCAGATCATCTGTCCGCTCATGATTGGCAGTGGAGTTTTACAGTGTCGAGTTGCCAGCCCGGTGCCCAACCTTCCACAGAAGGCACACACACACACTCACACCTAGGGCTAATTTAGAGTGTCCAATTCACTTACTGCATGTCTTTGGGATGTGGGAGGAAACCGGAGCACCCGAGAATCAAACTGTACTAAATACTTGTTGTACACCTGTTCTTGTACTAAATATTTGTGTTATTGGAGCCTTCTCCCAGGGCCTCAGCTGAAAATTGGTTTCTGACCCAGTCAGACGTTCCCAGTCAACAAATGTCAATAAATAAATAAATAAATAAATAAAATAAATGTACCCATGTAATCAGTACAGACTTATACTGATGTCTGTCACAGTACATTTAATGATGGTAGGTAGATACATGCACAGCTGTACCATACTACAAGTTTCACTGCAACGATGGAAGGAGAATTGTGTAGAATGTTGATCTCCACCACTACAATAACATGTACTAATAAGTAATCAATATACATAAAAATGTATCATAACATGTCAACAGTCAGCAGGAGGCATATTAGTACAGCTGTTATAGAAGGAGCATGTAATGAAATGGCAGCAGCCACCATCAGTACATTAGCTGACATCGCAGACTATAACACCCTCTTGTAGCCATACTGTACATCCACACCACAATATAGCTCATATCAATGACAGCAACATTGACATGTCAAATGTTCATAGGTTCATAGGACATTATTAAGCTAATGGTCAACATCACATAAAATCCTAGCCATTATTATCCCATTTAAAACAAACTCCCTATGATAAAAGATAGTAAAAGTACTGTGTGTATGTGTGTATTTGTTGTATTGCATTAAATACTGCCATTGTCCGTATGGGACATGTGCATCACACTATGACAGAATTAGCAATCACATATGCAGTGATCTGAAGATGGCTTGCAGCGGCTCATGAAAGGACTCTGCTTCCTGATGTGTGTATGCATATTTGACATGAAGACATCCTCTACTCCTCTGCAAGAAGGATGTCATATGTCCAGAAGAAAAATGAGGATGGTAAACACCTGAAGCTACATTAAAGCTTCTTCTAGGTGGTGGTGAAAGGAAGAGTAATTCTAAACATCATACAATGAACATAATATATCACTACCAACACACACAGCAGTAGACAGGACATGATTTGAACATTACACATGTGTAAGTATAGAAGATGAATGCCGTGCAGTGTAGCAGTAGCACCACCACATATGTCTGACTTTAATACTGTTATGTTGCACTTTATGGAGTACAATAGCATCATCGTATGCTGAGAAGAACATGATGGAAGGAGGGTCTAACATGGATGTGGAGTCACATCTCTGTGTAAAATTGTCTCAAAAGTAATATTTGGATGTACAGGCTGAAGTCACATGCTGTCAGACTAAAACTGCTGTATATCTTGGTAATGTAGCTTGAGAACACAGCAGTGTTACTGCCAGAGCATTAGTTTGACTTGAATACTGTCAGAGTGCATGTTATACAGGATGACATAATCTGTGTATGTGACAAGAAGATGTTCTGAGGAGGGTCTGACATAAACTGTAGACTCACATTCATTCTGAAATTGTCACCATGCTGACTGTTGAATGTACACACAAGCCAGTTGACCATGGTGAGAATAGAACCCCCTACCTGACTATCTAGAGAGCACAGTACTTCATGCAAGTGCCACATCATAAGTCTAGCTTTTATAGTATGAGGAAACACTTTATAGCTGATGACAGCAGCAGTGTCTGGGGAGAAGAAGATGGTAGTAGGAGTGTTTCACATGGTGATCTAAAATGGTCTCATGAATGTCAATGAAGTGAATAGAGACACACAGACACACACGCACACGTGCATGCATGCACACACCAGTTGACTACAGAGAGACAGAGAGAGAGAGAGAGAGAGTAGAACCTTTACCTATTTACAGAGCACAGTACTTCATGCAAGCACCACAGCACAATTCTGACTTTTACAGTGTCGCTGGACAATTTATAGTGGGCCTATTTACAGAGCACAGTACTTCACACTACCACTACAACACAAGTCTGACTCTTGCAATGTTATTGGACAATTTATAGTGGGTGTAACCATCACTGTATGCTTGCAAGAAGATGTTGGGAGGCCTGTATGACATGGATATGTAGGCATGCATGACTGTCAAGAAATTAGTTCTGCATGGGACCAGATTGCTGATAGTAGGATACAGACTGATGTTCCTCCAACTATACACACACACACACACACACACACACACACACACACACACACACACACACACACACACACACACACACACACACACACATACACACAAACACAAACACACCCTTACAAATACATAGAGACACACACATAATGTGGATGCTGTGCTAATTTAACACACACATATGTAAGTATTTTTTCCCATCTGCAAAACATAGTATTTCATGACTGCAACACCCCTGATGTATGTATTTGCTTTGCCATAGTGGTCATTACAGATTATGCCATCATCATTATATGATGTGGTTAATATATCCTGTTATGAGAGTGGAGTGCAAATTGTGGATGCACTATTTCCTGTCGTGTTTCCAATCTGCAGGTATATTTTAAGAAGCAGCTTGTAAAACTAGATGCAAAAAGCTATCAGGAATGCATGTAGCAGAAATAAAACATATGCAGCTGTTTTCCAGTATGTTGTGTACATTACACATTTGCCACATACAGACACATACATTTTTGTGATCATATTTATATGTTCATATTTGTGAAGGATCACTGTCCACATTAATACATGTATAAGACAATCTGAATGTCTATTGTCATTATAAAGGTGTACATGGTATGTAACAATGCAGTTTTAAAATTTATTTCTGTAGTGTAGTTGACATTTAGGAACAAGTACTGACATACCAAGTTTCAAGTGCATGTGTGCAGGTAACACATGGGTGAGTGTAAATATGTGTTAAGTCATTAAAAAGTGCTTTCCCTTTGGTTGTGTTCTTACATGGGTATTAATGGGTTACATACTAACTAGGCAGAAAACATAAGTAATACATACTAATAAGCACTTTTCTAGTGCACTGCCAGGCATGCTGGTTTGCGAGATAAATGACAAAGTGTTTGTGCATGTGAGATATACATTTAAGGACTCCTACTTGAACTTGAGGAGTACTTCTGCATACTGGCTATAGTAGACACAGCTAACAGATACTATGGTGTTTGTAACTAGTTTATACCAGACATGTGTCATAAATTGTATAACCTTCAAAAAGTATTTATACTGCTTTCCCCATTTCCAAGTAGTTAAGCAATGAGCAAACGTGGGTCTCTGCTTCACTGATAAAATTATAAGAGTTCTACTGGTTTGCTTTCCTCAGCACAATGGTTCTAAGCAGAGAGGCCTGACAGTCAGCACTTTAGACAGTACTGAGTGGGAGAAAAACTCCTGCTGCCTAGGCGACTCTGTGACAGCAGGTGTAATAGCAATGAGCTTGTATTTTAAGCACAGATGATACAATGTTCAAATCCAGTTTTATCTATGTTTTTACATATGTATTTATGATTCAATCAAATAATTACATGTGATAATTATTGAAAATGTGACAGAGAATGACTGCAGTGAAATATTGAATGAAAACAAATAGTACTCAAGGGATTTATATCAACAGCACACATCTGGAGTTACATATTTATATAGTCATCAGTCTAAATAAAGATTTTTTATGAAATTTTTAATATGAGTGCCTTTATTCTACTTTAGCTGTGTGTTTCTTTAGTGCAGCAGATTTAAGCAGCACTCTGCAGAGGTAACCACACCATGCCATAGGACTTGAACAGCCATTCATTGTCACTCATCATTGGTGCACGATGCCAAGCACCGCTCAAACACTAAAGGCAAAAAGTGAAGGGCTTCACTGCAGATTTATTATTTATGTGTGTGGTGTGTGATTTTATTATTTGATTAGATTAAAGGTGTGAAAATTGGGTAGATAGGAAAGTGGAGAAATGTGGGGGGCAAGCAGGGGGAAGAACAAAGGGAAAGCAATATAAGAATATGCAGGATGGAATTAGGAAAGGAAAATAGCTGTTCACTTCTTCAACAGTGTAAAATGAGCTTGGATAGAATATTGGATTAATTTGAACTGTCACTTCAACAAAGATGGGTGGCAACAATACAATCATGTTGACTAGCCAATTAGATTGAATCAAGTGTGTCAAGAAGGCACATGTGCGAAGTGGAGACCTATGTATGGGACGATTGCTTTTTTGGGGGGAACATGTGCCCATTTTTGAGTTTTTATTTCAGTATGAGACGAATGTTGGGTAAGGGACATATGTATGTCAGGGTCAGGTAAGTAGGGTAGATTTGGAAGTGGCTGCAGGCAAACAGGGCAAACAAGACAAGAGACAGGGATGGTGAGGAATACAACAAGTTGGGGACACCATGATTGGGGATAGGGAGGGGACAATGGATGCCCATGCCTATCAAACATAGTGGCAGTGAGAATCTAGACCTCACCCTCAGAACTGTCATCACCATCCCGCTCCTCAGCTTGCTGTTGGATTGCTTGACACTTCTGTTTGCCCCGCATTCTGGCAATAATCTATTCCATCTAGCTAAGGCTTGCACCAGTGGTGGTTTCCACAACCTCACACACCATGCCTAGCATCTCCTGGTGAGTAACAAAATCACCACATCCAGAGGGTATCAGTGCTCCAGCTGCCATGGTAATGCTACCTGATGTGGAAGGCCTAAGTAGTGCAGGGGACTGCAGAGGCAGTACTGGAAGGTTGGGTCCCAAATATGCTAAACATCAGTGAAGTAGCCGTTGGGAGGGGCAGATTGAGCCACATTGGTTGGCCTACCTACCTGTGCAGTAAATCATTTTGTGAGTTGTCAGAAATTGATGACATCAGAATATTGTGACAACACATATAAAAATAAAAAAGAGAGATAAGGAGTGGGGTAAGAGACAAAAAAGAAGATAATTAGTACTGTCATATGTGACATTCAATAAATTAGTACAATGGGTGGCTGTAAAAGAAAATGAGAAGAAAAAGAGAAGAGCATTATGCATACCAGTCTTGGCTACATCCAGATTTCTCTATAATTTAAAGTATCTTTACTGTATACTACAAAAAAAATCTGAAGCACTGAGTAAAACAACAAAGGCCAGTGAATACCCACAGCAGTAATTTATTTGTGAAACAACTCCAGCTCTTCAGCAACAATAGCCTTCAAGGAGTAAAAGCATAAATATCACACCACACCTTAAATACCATTAATACAAACACCTGAGCATTTCAGTTAATTATGTAAATTAAATTAAAAATTTCCAGTTGCAGTCAACATTCAAACCAGTAGGGGTCAAGGTTCTATAGAATTAAAATACTTGCTTTTTACAACAGCCTTCTTTTTGCATCTAGCCATTCATCATGTAAACAACTTGTTCCAAAATAGTGCCTCAAAGGGCTTCGGGGGCACTTCCATGACATAATTTAAAGTGCGTAGCAAGGGGATTTTCAGTTCTTACATTAACGTCTCTTATATGCTCTTTCAGTCTAACCTTGAACGCGCTTTTACTTTCTGCTATATAAAACCGCTTGCATGAGCATTTCAGCGAATATATAATACTCTCAGTACAACAATAATATTTACCACTTGGCCTAAAAGGTAAACCATTAATTTTCTCAAAAGTTCTTACAATATATTTACAGCAAGAAGAACCTTATCCCTTACAATGAAATGTGCCCTTTAATGTTGGTTTCACATACAAACTATTCTCTAGCCTGATAAACTTGCTATGCACAATAATGTATTTTATACTATGTCCCCTTCTATAGGACTATATGGGTTCTGCATAAACTATTTACAAACTCAGAAGTTGTTAGAAAGTTATTGGAGAGATTCAGTTCTTAGATCCAAGTGGTGAATAGAGGAATGTCAGGACTTAAATATAATGAATATAATGGGGGTGAGGAATGCCCTTAGGAAAATATATATAAATAAAAAAAACAAAAATATTTGATAATATTAATAACTTGCTCACTAAATACATCATTAGTAGTGACTATATATATTTTCCTAAGGGCATTCCTCACCCCCATTATATTCATTATATTTAAGTCCTGACATTCCTCTATTCACCACTTGGATCTAAGAACTGAATCTCTCCAATAACTTTCTAACAACTTCATTGCTGTAACCATTTGTCAAAAACATGTTGAATATTTTACCTAGTTCTACATCTAATTCATTTCTATAATTACATAATCTATGAGTTCTTAATAATTCTCCATAAGGGAGCACCTCAAGAAAATACAACTACATCCATCCGGAAAATGACTGCCATCTTCAAATTTCTGATGAACTTTTATTTTTATCTTGCCATCTGACAAACCTTGTAACTGGACATATAAAGCACTACTGACTCACCATACTTAAGTCCATCAAACTTTAAATTAAATCTATTAACGTCTAAATTTTGTACAAAAGATTTACCAACTCATAACCCTCATTGTACACAAATACCAGGTCATCAATAAATCTATAATATTTAACCACACATGTCTATACAAATTCCTGTTTATATAGTTGTACAACCTCAAATAGACCCATAAATAAATTTGCATACATGGGGCAAATATGCCTCCATGGCCATTCCTTGTAACTGATAGTATATACTATCATCAAAATAAAAATAACTTTAGGTTAAACAGAAATGCACAAAATCTATTATATAATTACTTACAGGACCATCACCAAGATGAAATCTTAAAGCATCAATGCCAACCTCATGATGAATACCAGTGTACAAATTTCTTATATCAGTAGTTATCCAGTACATGTCACTGGTCCACTTTAAATCCATAATTTTCTCAAGAAAATCAAATGTGTCTTTAATATAAGAGGGTAGCTTCTTAACATAAGGTAAAAAATATTTATGTAAAAACAACCTTATGTTATGTTTAAAATAATTACAAGCAGAAACTATAGGTCTTCCTGAAGGGTTATATAAATCTGTGTGGATTTTAGGGAGGCAATAAAAGAATGCCATAGTACATTCATCACTATAAAACCTCTTCTCTACATCATTTAAAGAGAAATACCCCAACCTATAACCTTTATTCAACAGTTCCTGAAATTCCCTTTTAGCATTTTTATATTCAATTAACACTTTCCTGTAAATACTTTCATTATTAAGATGGTCATAACACATCTTACAATATTGTGTATGGTGCATCACAAGAATTTTGTTCCCTTTATCAGATGGCTTAAAAAACAATTCTTTTTGTTTTCCAAGATCCTGTAAGGCCATCCACTCTAATTTAAATTATATTTAATTAAATTCCTGTTCTTAATGAAATCAAAAAAGCTGTTTTAATAGCAAACTTTGTGATAGCAGCAAATTGTTGTACCCCTTTGTGCATAAAGGGAGGTATAAAATTGCTTTTACAAACTATCTCACTGGTATCTAATTGGCAATGTGCATTACACTCATAACCATCATCCATGTCTGGTGCACAAGTGGAAAAACTTTCAACAGAATTATCAGACCCTTCCAAAGATAAATTCATATCATCATTATTATTTTCATTATTATTGGAACAAAAAGTTAATAAGATGACACTTTCTGCTTAATCTAAAATATCACATTTCAACAGATGTAATCATGGCAAAACAGTTGGAATAAATTTAAGGCCGCAATTTAAACAAGCCATTTGAACATCATTTAGAACACAACTTGACAAATTAACTGCTAACTCTGTATCATACATACCACTGGAACCACTGCCCCCATAAAAATCATTACCAAACAATAGACTAATGCAATTTTGTCATTTTTTTAACATTGCTGGAATTGTTCCTCATTATTACTTGAACCAGTCCATTCATTCTGTGTCTGATCCTTGTGTCTATCATATTCCATTGGTCGTTTCCTGTTGTGAAAATTCTCTTGAAAATATTGAGGTTGTTGAGCTGAAGGAAGGGGGGGGGGATTATTATCACTTTCACAGTCAGTTGAACCCACTGTAGCTGCTGATGAAGCCCAAGATGTCCCTTGGCGTCCTCGGTTCACTTGCTGGTTCTTAAAACGCATCCCCTGCTGTCGTCTTTTCTTATTGGCCCACCATAAAAAAGCCTTTCCATTGTAATAATCGTGGATATCCTGTTGTAATTTTGTTTTTCTTTTTTTGGGTTAAGTCCTTCTGCAGACTAGACAATTTCTCACTAATATCTCCCAACTGTTGCTCTAGTCAAGAGGTACTCAACTGTAATGACAGCATATGACAAACGGACAAAATTTCTTCCTTCAGTTGACGCTGATTCAATAAGCCCCTTTCAATTAAAATTTTGACCCAGTATAATGAACGATGGGCAGCAGACACCCATCTAGTTTGAAATTTTCTATCCTCCTCATCAGTTGGATCAAACAGAGTAGATGGACTTTTGAATACCCTCAACCCTCTAGGAGTAATAGCCAGTTCCAAGTATGTCAGCAAACTTAAAATATTAAAATATATAGTAGTTTCTTTCACCATAAACCTTCCCATTTTTCTGACAGCTCAAACAATTCAAGGGAAAGGGAACTGGTGGCACACTTACCCACAGAGTTGAACAGATTGATAGTTCTTTTGTTTTGTCCTTCCTCCAGAAATTTCTCCCAAAACCCAGGTAGCCCCACCAACATGATATTTCCATGATCCAGAAAACATTTTCTTCTAGGAACAACATAATCCATAGTCCTCTGTTTAGAGTCAATAACATCTTCTCTAAAAATTCTCTGTATGTGTAAAGATGGATCACTGGCCATAAAAAATAGGAAAACCACTACAAAACCACAGCTGAAACACTGAATAAACAACAAAGGCCTACCTACCTGTGCTGTAAATCATTTTGTGAGTTGTCAGATCTTGATGAAATCAGAATGTTGTAACCACACATATAAAAATAAAAAAGAGAGATAAGGAGTGGGGTAAGAGACAAAAAGAGAAGATAATTAGTACTGTCATATTTGACATTTAATAAATTAGTACAATATAAATAAAAATAATTTTACTTTTGCATTAAGTATACTTTTTAACAACTGCAAACTATGACTGATGATTGTTCCAATTAGCCTTACAATATGCATGTATTGTACATATGCTTAATCAAATAATACGGATTAAATTAACAGCATGGCATGTATGCCAATTTTGTTGAAATTCTTCTTCTTCTTTCAGCTTTTCCCAGTTAGGGGTTGCCACAGTGGATCACCTGTCCGCTCATGATTGGCAGTGGAGTTTTACGGTGTCGAGTTGCCAGCCCAGCGCCCAACCTTCCACAAAAGGCGCACACACTCATGCCTAGGGCCAATTTAGAGTGTCCAATCCACCTACAGCATGTCTTTGGGATGTGGGAGGAAACCGGAGCAAGCCCACATGACCACAGGGAGAACATGCAGACACCGCACAGAAGGCATCCCAGCCGAGACTCAAACAGGTGAACCTCTTGCTGTGAGGTGGCAACGCTAACCACTGCACCACCATGGCTGCCCCTTTTGTTGAAATTATTATGTAATATTTTTAAATTATTTTACTATATATTTGTTACCTGTGGGATTTGAACACACATCTGAATACATTATTACTATTGATTCCTACAGCTGACTTGAGCTACAGATTAAAGCATGCATGCTTGATTTTATAGTTAAGATATGCATGCTTAATTTGCTAATAATGTATAAAAGAGCAATACTTCAGATAAAATAATATTCTTTTGTGCTGCACGCACACCCTTTGTTTCTGTTAGTCTTTCCAAATGGTTGGCATGGGCATCTCTGCTACTAACTCCTAGGTGGCTGTAAAAGAAAAAGGGGAGAAAAAGAGAAGAGCATTACACATACCAGTCTTGGCTATATTCAGCTTTCTATCTAATTTAAAGCATCTTTGTCTATATACTCACACAACTGTTGGATGTCAGCAGTCTTAGACTCATCCAGCCACTGGTTGAGTTGTTCCTGCTTGTCCCTTTTCAGGTCATTAGAGTAGTACCTGCATTGCTCTCCAGAATCTATTCTAAGCCTCAGATTTGTATTAACACCGTAGTAAAGCCCCTCTGCAGTAGCCTATGGCCATACCTCTCAACTGTCTAGATTTTCATAGAATGTCCAGATTTTTTCCTCATTTGTTTGATCTGTTCCTCATAAAATGTGTAGTTTTCTAGCAAATCATTGAGGATTGAAGTCACTAAATAATACTAAATAATGACAGACATTTGAATTTCAGACTTCATATCTTTCAGAAAATGCATAATAATACAAAACCTGTTATTCTATCAGCTTTCTAGGTTTATATGAGCAACATTTAAAATCTGTCCATATTTCTGGCCTTTGTCCCCTGATTATTTCTGGCTTTGTCCAGATTTCTTGTACTGAGAGGTTCGGAGGTATGCTTATGGCTGTGGTGTTTTACAAGGAGTCCAACGAATATTCTGGATTCCTCTACACCCCATCTTTGAGCCCTAAATTTGGGCATCTTCTTTTCTAGCTTCTGCCATGTTTATACAGGTCAAACAGCAACAGTTATAGTGTTTTCCTGCCAATTCATATCACATTTTACAGCTAGTGCACAAAACTGAACAACCTTCAACTGCGTTTGTACAGTGTTAAGTGGAGTGCAACAGTGCTGCTCTTGCTATTAGTTGATTTAACTTTGCAGACATGTATAAATGTTATGACATGACACATTTTTGTGTCTTTACACACTGATAAAAAGTAATTTGTACAATGTGGGATTCAAGCCTATGTAAAATGGACAAAACACATTCTTCCACATAGGTGTTTTTTCATCCTTGCAGAAGAAGTGCTTGTCAGACATGCTCATTAATTATAAAAATACATGACAGAGTATAGGGTTAACCATGTATGTGTGTGTGACCTGATAATAGGTCCTGATTTATACATTCATGTGTGTATGGCTATCATTGATGCACTGTTCAGTATTTATTTCTCTGAAGTCCAGGCAAATTTGGATATTCTGTGGCTGACCAAATTCGCTGATGACTGCAAATTGGGAGTAATCACTGAGTTCCCACAATGATGTCAATATACTGCAGATAGGGTTAATGCAGACAAACTACTGGTGCCAAAGCACATATAATTTCTGTTTTCACCTTCTTACACCACTCAGTTATCATTAGCCCTCTAATAACATTCTTAATACTGTTTGCTTTAACAATAAGTATCTTTATGTCATCTCTTTATAGGTTCACAAGTACTTCAGTGTAAGGCCTATCTATAAACTTCCTTACTACAGGGACCAGACTCCAAAGCAATTGCTCTCAGTATAGGTGTTCACTTACACTGAGAAAAGTTTCTTGGATCCAGAGCCCCTTTCTTTTCATTATTATATATTATACCTCTCTTAACTAGATTAAGCCTTGATGCCATATATCATAAAAAACTTTGAAGTAATTCTTTCTCTTTCATACTTGGAATCATGTATACCCCCTCCTAAATATCTTACTTTACCTACTATACTAATGAATTAATTAGCTTTATTTTTAATTAAATAACATTCTGAACATCTTTCACCAAATAATCCAGCAAGACAGAGGGACTCCAAAATGGCCAGTTTCAATAAAAAAACTTTTATTGTCGGCACCACAAGTGCTTTCACAGACTAAGTTGCTTCTTCAAGTAATGTCTATCAAACTAAAAAACTCAGTTTAAATACCATATACTACCTCCCTTGATTAATCATGCGGCATCAAGGCACTCAGATTACTTAAACAAACAGTCTCATAAAAGCATAAGCATAACACCTAAGTACAGAAATCATAATAAATTCATAAAAATGCATATTAAAAAAAAATATATATATATATATATATATATATATATATATATATATATATACATACATAAAATGCAATAATACAAAGGCAAAAAACATTCCACGTCTTAGGTTCCTAGATTTCAGCTTAGGTTTTATAGGGACCACATCATTGAGTCCATGCCCACTATCACCTATCAGTCTAATGATCCACTTAGACTCAAGCTGCTCACTACTATTCCTGATGTCACCTCCTCTTGATGTCTCATGCACCCTCCCTATAACCAAAAACTTAAAAGTATGCTCAGTACCACTGGCAAAGACATGCTTTGCAAGGGTGTTAGTTTTATTCCCTTTGCTAATATGATACAGATGTTCCTTTATTCTTTCTCTAAGTACTCTATCCATCTTGTCTACATAAAATTGTGAATACAATAAACAGTGGGCCAAGTATCAACATGGGAGCTGCTACAAGTGGCAAAGACTTTGAACTTATATATTCTCTCCTGGTTATAGTGTGTGAAAGTAGAACTGCTGTCAATGTAAGTGCATACGCTACAAGTGCCACATGCTAAAGTGGCATAACTGCTGTATTCATGTTTATTCCTTGTGTAGCATAAGGTCCTTTTTAAGGATTTCATGTTTCTAAATACAAACCTGGGGGTGGGCTCATTCACTCTGGAAATATCCTTGTCTGTCATAAGCACTTTCCAGTGTTTTCTAGTAACATTCATGTACATAGAAACATTACTAGACTAATGTAATGGTATCCTCAGTTTACACTGATTGTCCCTATTATACATTAATTTGTCTGATGCAGGTTTTGAAAAATAAGGTTTAGCTGTGGTCTTCCTCGAGCTTTTAACCCTCTCTACATTTTCAGCTATTTCTTGGTCACTATAACCTCTCATCCTTAAACAATGCTGTGTAGTTTCTACCTGCTCTTGAAACTCTTTTTCACATACATTTAACCTGGAGGGTCTAAAGACTTGATTCTTAACCACATTACAAAAAATGTGGTTGAGGTGCATACTATGCCTATACAAAAGATGACTGACATGACATAGTTTCTTATACAATTTAGTAAAAATGGAGCCATTCCCATCCACTTCAACAGTAACATCAAGAAAATTCATACCGTGTGTTGATGCATTCATAGAAAAGCATAAATAATTAGTTGTATTATTTACATACACCTCAAACTTTCCTAACTGCTGTTTAGTACCTAGCCACAGAAAAAACAACTCATCAGCAAACCTTTTTATAAAAAGGTATAACTCCGGAGTAGGGTCCCTCAAGTATATTCTCCATTTTCATTGTCGAATGATCTCTATATCACTGCTCTGACTCTATTAAAATAATTACATTTATCATATTTCCTGTCATATTTTTAAAACCCTTCCAGAGTCCCCTTTTTATTCTCTACAAATTATATCCATATGGCTAAGTAGTCAGCAAATCCATTAACACTGGTCCACTTTCTACTTCACTTTAATTCTTTAGAAAATAACACAAATGTATTCATGTCCTAATATTCCCCCTGAAGAACATGTATGTCCTTTCCTTCAATTAACATAAATTCACATTTTTACCGGTTCTTTCATCTCTTCACATTAGCTGTCTTCATTTTTTACTTAACATGTTAATCACCACATATGGATATAATTCCTCAAATATTTTCCTCTGTCTTATTTTTCATGGTATAAGCATATACTCATGCAATTCTATAGAACTCTTCTCCTATTAAATAATCTAAAATAATCATTCTTGTCAGATCTACTACAATACAGTATTTTTGTCTTCCCCTCTTTCCATAAAACTGCCACTCATGAGCAAATGTTGGTTCCTAAACTCCCCACATTTTTTCCATCTGACTTCTTTCTCTCAAGTTTAAATTTCTTACATCTACCAGTGCAATGATGTCCTGTTTTTGTCTTTCACAAAATTTTAATATGCATAATCTCCTAACTTCATTTTTAAATACTATTCACATTGATTGACAGAATTCTTATATTTCTCTTTTCCTTTCTGTTAGATTAGGGACTTTCATTTTAAAGTAGTTATTAGACATTAGACAGGCTAAAGGCTAAAATAGGCCTAGAGACTGTGTTTCATTTATGCATAAAATACAGTTAAGCAGAAAGAAAGAATAATCTTGCTGGACAACAGTTTATTAGAAAGGAAAGATAAACATAAAGTGTGCAGAAAATACAGAAATACTGAATGTTTTTTCTTAAGGGAAAGATACAATCTTGCCAGCTATATAATGTTCCTTAATGGAATGTTAAATTAAGACCAAACCTGGAAGACAAGGAAACCAAGGCTAAGAGGGTGCATAAGGCATCACAGGGTTTTGGTATTATTATTATTATTATTATTATTATTATTATTATTATTATTATTATTAAACTATACTTCAGATACTGTTAGAAAAGTCAATTAAGGTTAGTTAGTTCATTGACCTGACATTACAGACACTCAAGCCTGAGTATAGAAGTCAGGTCAAATAAAGACTGTTTCCACTTACATTATTCAGCACAATCAGAGGATATGTGCAGAAACTTTGAATATATTTAGCAACACTGTTATTATCAGCACTGTTAATGAAGACAGTATTCGGATATTGTGAACATCTAATAAAGCCTTATTGAATAAACTGGAGAATTAATTCTGAAAAGTACACAATACGTGGCCCATAAATACACAATACGTGGGTAAATAACAGATAGGACTTTTGCCTCAGTCTCATTTCAGTTGTTTCAGGTTAGTTATGGTACAGTATAGTCTTATCAATTCTTACAATGGTGAGCCACTAATTGGGGTAAATCCCTAAACCCCATAAAACCTTGCATCAGCAGTCAGACTACATGTGTTCTACAGACTACAAAATAGCAATGTTTTCATTTTAGTGCAGCATTCCATGTTTCACTTAACTACATGTCTTCTACAAAGCAAATCACCATTATCAGCAAAACTTCAACAGATATAGCTGCAGTAAGTAACACTTTCAATTACAGTTTTACTGCCATAGCCAGCTTAACTTCAAGGTTTCATTAACAGCTTATGGTGTGTCTGTCGGCTTTTCCCGGTTAGGGGTCGCCACAGTGGAACTCCAGTCTGCTAATGATTGGCAGTAGATTTTTACGTGCTGAGTTGCCAGCTCTGATGCACAACCTTCAACGAAGGTACGCCCATTCACACATGTCTCCACAGAGAAGACGCTATAGCTGAGAATCGAACAGGGCAACGTCATACTGTGAGGCGACAATGCTACCGCAGCACCACCACTGCAGATTTCATTAACAGCTTATAGTAACAGCAAATGTTTCATAACAGACTTTTTGCAGCATACCAGTGTTTTCCATAAATAAAGCTGTGAACTTTATACAGAATAAGCCAGAAATTACGGCACTACAGTTTCTCATTACAAAAAAGACTTTTCAATAAGACAGCACTACTTCATGCAGAAAATGGACATAGCAAACAACATCTAATCAAAGTGCACAGCACCAGTGTTTACTTCAGAACAGCTTCAAACAACTTCAGCAGACCAGTATTAAATCAATGCAGTTTTCCTTCAAACCATAAAAGACATTATCCAGTTAACAGCTATCAACACAAACTTTCAAGTTTCCAGTGTGACTTCACACAGCCAAAAATCAAGAAAAAGGTTAATAAACTACAGATGATGGCACACATTTTTCCAGAATCATAAATTTATGTAAGACTTTATATGCATTTTTAAATTAACAGCTCAAAAAAGTAATTAACATATCTGTTGTATAAACATGTCAAGTAATACTGCTACAGTTAAAACATCAGTAAATCTTTAGTTTAATTTTAAAACCTGGATAAAGCAGTTGGGAAATGTTCTTTTAAAGTTAAAGGTTACTAGTTCTAGCATGGTAAATATTTCTAAACGCAAAAGGGTTAAATCACAGAAGCAAGCTGAGTCAGCTTATGTCAGTACGGTTTTAAACTTAAATAATTCTCATGTAAATGCTTCAGCACATACTACTCAACATAGAGAGTTACTTTGTAGTACAGTTTCAAATACAAATGTTCAGAATGTAATAAATTCTTGTTTACATGTAATTGAAACTACAGAAGTATGTTACAGTATTAAACATACAAATGTCAATATAGTCAATGTACATAACATGCAGGCAATGTTTCAAGTTTACATTACTTCATCAAGTTTCTTATTTTTAAAAACAAGTGCAATGTTTGCACTAAGAAAAAATAGGAGAAATCAGAGTGCAGATTTTTAATAAAGTAAATTCCAGTAATCTTTCATTGTTTAAGGTTAAAAGAAATTATAATATTTCCTTGTTTACAAACAAATCAACTTCAGTTACATATAGATCTTTATTAAAGGATACAAATGCAGTTGGGTCACGATTTAAAGGGTCAAAGACTACAGCAGCTATCAGTTTGAAGTGTAACAGATCTGTACTAGGTATAAACATGTTATTAGAGTTATATGCTGTTTTAGACTTCAGTGACAAGATTTCTGCAAATGTACAGATTTAAAAAAATTGGTTATGACAGAAACATGCAGATTTGTGGGTTAAAAATAAAATAAGTTCCAGTTCAGCTGACACAGCTGAAGTACTCAGAAAGACATATTGGGTGTGGCCAGTTTTAAAACAAGGGTAACCATATAATCTATGGGCAGGATTCACGATGGCTTGCATGGAGTCTAAGAGTCGTGTAAGACTCCATGCAGCCATAGCGATCCAGAAACAGCCCGAAATGCCATGTAAGAGACCAGCTAAAACGTCTCTTACACGGGCAGGGTGAGGATATGCTAATTACCTAACTTGCAGCCAAAAGGCATGCAAATGAGGTAGATTAGTGATCCACGAAGCTGAAACCAGCCAGTGTAAGAGTTGTGTTAGGTGCAGAAATGTACTCAGTTGACAAATGAGTACGTTTCTGCAAATAACACAATGGAGCCATGTCAGCTCCAAATAAAGTGTGCATATGTGTCAGGCAGCATGCCAATGGCCAAATATGTGGCCATTGGCATGGTAACCCGATGGAAATATGAAAAAAAATACATTTTTTTTTCGGCGATAGGCGAGGTTTAATTGCAGCGCAGCCCCACGCAAATGGGCTGCGCTATATAAAACATAAAAATAAAGGTTTTAAACCCACAAATGTGGGTTTTATGCAATGCATGGATGTACAATGCAGGGACTAGCAGACTGAAAACAACATGGCCACCGTTTAGTGGTTGCTAAGGGGGGAAGCTGAGTGTAAGACATGTAACTAAGCATTAGTAGGCAATCCTATGTAAATGAGTGGTAGGATAGTGAATCTCACTGTCACATAGCAAATGAGCACATTCCGTGTAGTGTAAGAGTTAGATAAGGGGGAGTAACAGAGTAGGAGATAGGTGACATCACAGGGGGGAATTTTAGAAAGAAATCAAGCTCATTGGAGCAAAGTGGTATGTGAAAAATGTCAGTCACACAGCACAGAGAGAGGAGTGTCAACAGATAAGCATGGGAAAGTCAAGAAATGGAAGGTGTACACTGTGGCTAACGCCAAAGTTTCTTGCTGTGCATGCATGCACGTGTGTGCACACTGGGAGGCGCGAGTAAGACAGAGTGCGTGCGTGTAAGGCAGAGTAAGCATGTAGGAGCCTGTTTAAAGATCTGTAAACCTGTTTGCACTGGTGTGCATGCGTTTTAACCCAAATAAGCAGAGTCTAGTCCGTGTAAGCATGTGTGCACACGTGGTAGCCACTGTGAGCATGTTTTCGCTGGTATGCGCGCTGCTCCCCCCTGAGGAAACAGAGAGGAAAAAGGAAGCAGAAGAAATAGTAGGAAGCTAGCAGGGAATACTGGTAGAGCTAGCAGGTGAAAACAATTAGAAGCAGGCAATTACACAGGAGAATACTAGCCCAGCTCAGCACTTAAAACACTGCAAACAGCATTGCAGTATGTTTCTCTCAAGAGACACTGCAAGACAGGAGTAAGCTATTAGAAGTGAAAACTGAAAAAGCTGCACTCAGACCAAACATGCTAGGGGCTGCCATAGCTGTTATAAGGAGACATAGGAGACTTGCTGAGGGTAGTGACAATGCAAATTCTGCCAGACAACCCACAGTGAGGAGACGGAGAAGAGTGTACAGGCCCAGGGTCACCTACCACAGGGTTACATGAGCTGGAGATAGTGGAGCACTATAGAGTGGACAGAGACCTCCTGCAGCAAATTGTTGAGCTGTGCAGGCCACGTCTCACACACAGAACCAACAGAGGGGAACCCATCCCAGTGGAAACCAAGGTATGTGTTGGCCTAAGATTACTAGCAACAGGTACCTTCCAGAGACCAACTGGTGATATGATGGGGATCTCACAGGCATCAGCATCCAGGGTACTGCACCAGTTCCTGGATGCCATGTCAGCACATGTCAGAGATCATGTATATTTCCCCAATTCCCATGAGGCATTGGCCAGCAATATGCGACTCTTCCAGCAAATAGTGGAATACCCTGAGGTAGTGGGTGCAATAGACTGCACGCATATATGCATCAAGGCACCAGCTGGTGAGTGGGGTAGGGCCTACATTAACCACAAGGGCTTCCCCTCCATCAACTGCCAGGTCATGTGTGATGCGCAGGGCATAATAACGAATGTGTGTGCTGGCTGCCCTGGAAGCTACCATGATTCTCATATCTGGCATCTGACGCAGCTGTACCAGACATTTGCCAATGGGGACATCCCACATGGTCACTTAGTGGGGGATGCTGGATATGCACTGGAGCCGTGGCTGATGACACCCACCAGAAACGCACACACACCTGAACAAGAACGCCATAATGAGGCACACGCACAAACACGAAATGTAATAGAGCGTGTGTTTGGGCTGCTCAAGTCATGGTTCCAGTGCCTGGACACATCTGGTGGAGCCTTGCAGTACTCACCAACTACATGTACCCAAATTGTCATGGTATGCGCTATGCTACATAATATGATTCTGCAAAAACAGCTGCAGCAGGACCAGCATAGGGCCGGGACAAACAGCCCCCCACCATTGCCAAGGCCATCACAGGCAGAGCGTGACTCAGAGGAGGAACAACCTGAGCCTGCCCCAGTAGGCAGAAGGAGGCATGCCCAGTATGCCCTGGCCTTGGCAAAGAGGCAACGCATAGCACATACACTTGCTCAGTAGGAACCCTGGGAATGATACCCCTCTCTGACTCACTCATATAGTAAAAGGGACGCCTAACATGACACAACCTGCTTTCAAACATGTACAGGGAGTGTAGTATGTGCATCCGACATAGACAGCCCTGCAGCACCACCTGAGGCATGATTGCCATGTGTTAAGCAATGTAACACCATCTAGTATATGCAAACACGATGACCCTGCCTAACATCTCACCCTCAACAAGCATGATGCCACACTATGAAGACAACAAGAACAAGTACAATAATTGGCTGAAGTATTGCTGTTAGTCAAAGGGGAACAAATGGCTGACAGCCTGGGATGACATGCTGAGCAAGACATGATGCCCCACCTGCTAGGGATGGCACGCACCCAGCACACCTGGCTGTGTGGATACTGGCAAAGGCTGTTGTCACCCCCACTGTGCCTTGAATAGGTAAGGCTGGAAACACATACCCACCAACATAGGTAGCACAAGGGATAACAACCTGGATGTAATGCTACCTAATGCCAGAAGTCTAAACTGCAAGATGCATGCAGACCAAACCCACCTCAGCATGGAGAATGGTAATATCTGTTCTGTAACAGAAACCTGGGTCAAGGCTCAGAAGTGCACCCTAATACTACCAGGTTATGTCTTATACCATGCTTTACAGCCCCAAAAAATGGAACAAACTACAATAGGAGTGTGGCTATCAATAATTGTCAAGGATAACAACACCCCCAGGTTGGTACCACAGCAAGAAACAGCATGGACTATCCACGGGCAAGTAACAGTGGCTCAAACTGCGTCCCAGTTTGCAGCCTGCTACAGACCACCCTCCCAAACCCAGGAACCCCAGTCAGCCTTCCTGAAGACACTGCAGAGTATGAATGTCTCACCAAATACCAAACAAGGCACACACAAATTATGACATAGGTGGTAATCCATTATGTACGAAAGAAGTAATCAGGGACCTAGGGACACAAGTGGACAGTAACCCGTCATGTGACACTCACATTGCCAAGGTGGCCAGGAAGACCTGCTATATTGCCCACGTTAACATGTAAGGATGCACATGTAGATCAAGAGAGGTCACTGTGCCCCCATTCTCTTCTCTTATCAGGCCCATACATGAGAACAATGCCCCATTTTGGATGTACCTTACCTGACACCTGCAGCAGTTAGAAAGACCCCAAACGTACCTCACCAAGAGGATAAAGGGTCCAAACATTTGTCATCTGCTGCCTGGCTGAAGAAACCACAGACCAATTCACATGCATACTGCCCAGTCAGAGGCGATGTATGCCTGATGTACAAGGCCATGTCCAATCCAGAATGAATGGACATGCTCCACTGCAGAAACTCCAAATCCAGCAGAGACACCACAGTGAGATATCTGAACCTCCACACATAGATAAATAGGATGTGCTGGAGGGACAGATTCATAACCCAGAGGCTGCTTACACTCTGGAACAGAATCCCAGTCCATGATAGGCTGAGCTCCACACTCATACTCAACAAGAGAAATCCAGTCAAGTGCATGGGAGATAGTAGGTGTACACTGGGGACCATCTCTGTGTCACATCTAGTAATGTAAACCCTAAATGGGCATAATATGCACATTGCAAGGGGTGTCGAAAGCCACACACAGTCTGTCTAGGCTCAAACATGGCCAGGGCAGATAGCCTAGTATGAACCTATGAACCTATGATGATACAAATTGTGCAGGACACAAATGATAATCACACAGCTGTCCTAACGGATGGTAGGAACCATGGTGATAATCCACAGGTATGCTCTGCATTACTCAAATATCACAAACAATACACCAAACCCACACACATTGCCAACATCCAACCTAACAGATTCTTTGCAAACTCCCCACCAGCACCAAACTGACAAATATCTATCCCAGCAGAGTGCTGGCCCCCTGACATTGCAGATGCTGAGGTAGCAGCCAGCATCTACAAAGCAAACCACACAGCATCAATGGTACCAGATGGTGTCCTGGGTTGTGTCCAACAAGAACTGTAAGAAGAATGGAACACCAAAGAGCACTACTGCTCTCTCTGTCTTACCACAGGATATGTACCCAAAGAGCAGTGTACAGCAACAGTGGTCCCTCACCACAAAGGTGGTGCCTGAATGGATACTGCAAACTATCACCCCTCAACCCTGACTATCTTGGTCGGCAAAGTAATGGAGAAGATGTTCATGGACCCCAGGAATAACGAGAATGGGTTCCTACAGACATTGGACCCTACCCAGTGTGGCTTTCATAGGGCAGATCCTGCCCCTTAAACATGTCTGACCCATGTGAAACATGCACCAAGGCCATTGATGAGGGGAATGTGGTTCACACAGCCTGTCTGGACCTTGTTAAACTCTTACATACAATACCCCAGTTGTTCAGTACAGATAAGCTCACCAGCCTAACTATAAACCCCTAAACAAGTAGATGGGTTGCAAACCAGCTCAAGGACAGAACTTACCTGGTCAGAAATGCTGCACCCATGTCAGACTACAAACCAGGTACAACTGGCTTCCCACAAGGCACGGTCCTGGGACCTCTCTTGTATGGTATATATGTCACATAGGTACAGGCCAACATGGAAGGACTGTGTCTGAACAGGTTCACAGATGACTATAAACTGCCCACCATATCGGACCCTCCAGCTGACACAAGCATCCTACAAAAGGCACACATAGAAACAGACAAGTGATGCCACAGCCATGTCAACAAGCAAAATGCAGAATAGTGTATAGTCATCCCCTGTGGAAACACAGTACGTGGCCACAAATTACCACATAGGTGTTAACCCATTAAGTACATCAGGAGCAATAAGAGACCTGGGGACATAAGGTGACAGATATCCTGAATGTGACAACCATGTGTCTGTAGTGGTTACAGAAACATACCATATACCCACCTAATCATGAAGGTAAGCACAGCTAGGTCAGGGTAGGTCATTGTGCCTCTCCAGTCATCCATCAGCAGCCTCACAATTGCGTACAATGGCCCTTGTGGGATGTACCATAGCAGACACCTGCATCAACTGGAAAGACCCCACAAATACCCCACCAGGAGGATCTCAAAGCTCTAACAGATGCCATGTGCCACCTGATTAAACAAACTGCAGCTCCACACAGTGCCATACCGCCTGGCTAGAGGTGATCTGTGCCTGATGTATAAAGCCATGACCAAGCTGGAATCAATGGTCATTTGGCACCATGTAAAATCTGAATGCTGGTGACCTATGCACATGACAGGCCTAAACCCCAGCACAGACATAAACAGGACATAACCCAGAAGCTCACTCCACTCATAACTAAACTCCCAGTACAGGTTATCTAGGGAGTCCCTCATTGACTGTCATCCAGAGGAATCATGATGACTGGATGGGAGATGGTAGGTGTACCCTGGATATCACCTGTATGTCACGGGTAGACAGAGGTACAGCACACTAACCTTGAAATATGTCATGGCAAACACCAGTAAATATGTGTGTTGAAGGACAAACACTATCTGACTAGCACTACAAATGGCCTAGGGCACATGGCCATTGTTTGTCACTGTCCACACAAGTTGTGGAATACATTAACAATGTCGGACAATCTTGTTCTATGTTGTCCATATCTGAACAAAAAGCAACAAGGTCATATCTGCACAACTGGCCCTCAACCAGTCTGGTGTGCTCACTATAAATATTACAAGCAGTGATAGGACTGAAACCAATTATACTGTCCACCACAGTGAAAGTACTGAACCAGTACACTATACGACAATACACTGTTTGGTCAGTATGAAAGGATGTTGACAACTGTATGCAAACTATCCCATGGCAACCCTGCAGGCACAGCATAATGCCTGTGAGGTTCAGACACAAAGCAGTTGGGCAGTAGGAACACAACCTGACGTCCAACACTCAACTGTACATGTGAAATATAGATGAAGTCCACACACAAACACAAATGTGGTGGACCACAGATCTCAACATATGGAAAGTTCACACTGGGCATGCTCGCACACTTAGATAAATGAGACGTGTCAGTCAAGAAGCCATATAAACTGTGAACTGGGCATGCTCACACACTTGTCATGTCACAGTTCAGCAGTTGCACACACATATCTGGCATTTATATGTGTTAATACAGGAACCTCCCACAATACAGAAATCTGCACAGTGCACACAGTGAAACTACAACAGAGACATAAGTAAAGTAGTGGATCCCACTCATATGCAAACATCTGCCACAGTACACAAGTTGTTCATAGAGATAGGGAAAGCTATGGTAATAAAGACCCACAAACAGTTTATGAGCAACAGATACTTGCATCTGACAGGTAAACATATGGCCGTAGAGTTCAATACTAGGCTGTTGTCCCTAGGGAATACAGAAGGCTATCCAGAGTGTATTTGGCATCTGCCTCCGCAGTACAGTAGGCCACTGTGCCTCTGCAAAGTTAATGCATATATATGCTCTCCCCCTTACTGATGGATAGTAACAAATGTACATACCTCTTCATAAATAATGATGTCAGCACACTATACATATGTCAGGAGCACAAATGGTACCCAGTAATCTGAATAGTGCGCTCAGCTACTGCGTCTTCCACAAGTGTCATAACATAGTTAGGTAGGGGTTTGAATCCTGTAAGTATGAATGTGGGGGGGAGTAGGGTGTGTGCAATTCTATGTGAAAGGGAAATGTCCCTTTTGGCAACTTGTACAACACACCACATGCTGCATATTCCACTGTCTAAACACTGATAATGTCAGCACCCTATAAGTACAGCAGGGGAAAGCAAGCCTCCCAGTAATGCAAATAGCGCACTCTGCTACTGCGTCTCTCACAAGTGTCATAACATAGTTAGGTAGGGGTTTGAATCGTGCTTAGTGTGTAGGTGTGAATGTGGGGGGGGGGGAATAGGGTGTGTGCAATTCTATGTGTAAGAAAAATGACCCTTTTGGCAACTAGTACAACACACCACATGCTGCATATTCCACTGTCTAAACACTGATGATGTCAGCACCCTATAAGTACAGCAGGGGAAAACAAGCCTCGCAGTAATGCAAATAGCACACTCTGCTACTGTGTCTCTCACAAGTGTCATAACTTAGGTAGGAGTTTGAATCCTGCAAGTGCTTAGTGTGTGTGTGTAGGTGTGAATGTGGGGGGAGAATAGGGAGTGTGCAATTCTATGTGTAAGAGAAATGTCCCTTTTGGCAACTAGTACAACACACCAGATGCTGCATATTCCACTGTCTAAACACTGATGATGTCAGCACCCTATAAGTACAGCAGGGGAAAGCAAGCCTCCCAGTAATGCAAATAGCGTGCTCTGCTACTGCGTCTCTCACGAATGTCATAACATAGTTAGATAGGGATTTGAATCCTGCAAGTGCTCAGTGCAAGTATGAATGTGGGGGAGTAGGGTGTGTGCAGTTCTATGTGTAAGAGAAATGTCCCTTTTGGCAACTAGTACAACACACCACATGCTGCATATTCCACTGTCTAAACACTGCTGATGTCAGCACCCTATAAGTACAGCAGGGGAAAGCCAGTCTCCCAGTAATGCAAGTAGCGCACTCTGCTACTGTGTCTCTCACAATTTTCATAACATAGTTAGGCAGGGGTTTGAATCCTGCAAGTGCTCAGTGTGTGTGTACAGGTGTGAATGTGGGGGGGGGGAATAGGGTTTGTGCAATTCTATGTGTAAGAAAAATGTCCCTTTTGGCAACTAGTACAACACACCACATGCTGCATATTCCACTGTCTAAACACTGATGATGTCAGCACCCTATAAGTACAGCAGGGGAAAGCAAGCCTCCCAGTAATGCAAATAGCACGCTCTGTTACTGCGTCTCTCACAAGTGTCATAACATAATTAGGTAGGGGTTTGAATGCTGCAAGTGCTTAACGTGTGTGTGTAGGTGTGAATGTGTCGGGGGGGATAGGGTGTGTGTAATTCTATGTGTAAGAGAAATGTCCCTTTTGGCAACTACAACACACCACATGCTGCATATTCACTGTCTAAACACTGATGATGTCAGCACCATATAATTACAGCAGGGGAAAGCAAGCCTCACAGGAATGCAAATAGCATGCTCTGCTACTGCATCTCTTACAAGTGTCATAACATAGGTAGGGGGTTGAATCCTGCAAGTGCTCAGTGTGTGGTGGTGGTGGTGGTGGTGGTGGTGGTGTGTGGGTGGGGGGAGTAGGGTGTGTGCAAATCTATGTGTAAGAGAAATTTCCCTTTTGGCAACTAGTACAACACACCACATGCTGCATATTCCACTGTCTAAACACTGATGATGTCAGCACCCTATAAGTACAGCAGGGGAAAGCAAGCCTCCCAGTAATGCAAATAGCATTCTCTAGTACTGTGTCTCTCACAAGTGTCATAACATAGGTAGGTAGGGGTTTGAATCCTGCAAGTGCTCAGTGTAAGTGTGAATGTGGGGAGGAGTTGGGTGTGTGCAATTCTATGTGTAAGAGAAATGTCCCTTTTGGCAACTAGTACAACACACCACATGCTGCATATTCCACTGTCTAAACACTGATGATGTCAGCACCCTATAAGTACAGCAGGGGAAAGAAAACCTCCCAGTAATGCAAATAGCGCACTCTGCTACTGCGTCTCTCACAAGTGTCATAACATAGTTAGTTAGGGGTTTGTATCCTACAAATGCCATGTGTGTTTTTGTCACACAGTTTGTCCATGTGTGTGGGGTGTTGTTCCCAATATTGCATGACATAGATTATATTAGTAATGTCAATGCACACATGATGTATGTGTGTGCCACATACACATATGTACCTGTGACCTTCAATAGTTCCTATTTCTGAAGCCTGCCTCATGTGAATACATGGAATTTGCATTAGACAACTTTATGACTATGGTGTTCTGTGCAGGGGCTGCATGTGGTATGTGAATATACAGTGTGAGTTGTATATGGTGTCATCCTACCAGCAAGGGATACACGTCTGGTCTGGAGCATATAGTCCACATGTTGATGTTGAACAGGTGCAGCATGTTTTCACCTCTTGTGGGAGTGGTAACAAGTTGTTCCATAGCAAGTCAGTGAATAAATGCTAGGAACCTTTCAGCTAGGGTCTTGGAGCTAGAGTAATGCTCACACTCTATGTTTGGGTAGTTGCAGTCCACCCATATAATGGTGTTTGTAGAGACCATCATATTCCCAGTGTTGTCAGGAAGGCCAAGTGGGTTTCCTGGGTATGGGAGGGTGGTGTGTGCCAGGCTATGAACCTGAAGGCAGTCTAACCCACTGTTAGTTGCACATGGATAGGCTCTGATGCTTTGTGCAGTGCCACCAACCTGGAGGTGTGTGTATCTGTGGTGCCTTTGGATACTTCCCCCCTGTTCTGGTTTGGTGCATGTTTAGGGGACGACAAGCATGGTATGAGGTATGACCTGGCAGTGATGGGGTGCACCTGGGAGCCTTGTACCAGGATTCTGTTACTGCACAGATACTGCTGTTCTCCATGCTAAGGACAGTTTCCAGTGCATGCATCTTGAGGTTTACACTGCTGGCATTGAGTAGCATTACTATTAGTGTCCTATCCCGTGTGATACCTGTGTAGGTAGCTATGTAATTTGGGCCTTGCATAAAAAGGCACTATGTGTGTAGCAAGAGCCTTTGCCAATATACACCGGCCCATGGGTGACAGGTGCAAGCTGTCCCTAACAAAGCATCGTGGCTTGTCTAGCATGTAATCCCACACTGACAGGCATTGGATCCCCTTTGAATGTCACTGAAACATAAGCCAATTGTAGAAATTGATCATCCTGTCTACATATTGTGGCAGTATTCTTGGTGAGGGTAAGATGCTACTCAAGGTCAGGGTCATACCAGCCTGTGCCACATGCTCAGGGAGCCCCCCTATGTCCCCTATCATGTAGTCCAGGGAGGTACGTCACAGGTCATTCACACTGGCACGGACAATGACTGAGTCATATTTGTACATGCCTTGGAGTGACCTGTATGCTTGTGTTATGTGGTGGATCATAGTGCCCGACGGGCATCTCACCGTGACCTTCTCCTTGTTCAGCCTGGTGAGCGGGACCTCAGTGTACCTGATGACAGAGGTACCTATTACAACTGTAGCAGGTGTGTTGTTTAGCCGTACGGGCTGTGACTGTTCAGCACACAGGCTTTGTGAGCTATGTGTTGCACGTGCTCTGTTCTGGCATAACGTTTGCTTGTGTGTCTGCTTTGCAGGTGTCTGCTGCTCAGGCAGGATGCTATTCTGAGACTCCAAGAATGTTCCTGTGTGTTTATGTGTTTGGATTGCTGTCGTGGTAGGTCTATGTGAGACTGGTATTGTATTCACTGTAGTATCCCACTCCACCTGACAGGTTATGCCAGTACTGAGTTAAGAGAGCTTAGCCCTCAGTTTGGCTATGTGGTTGCATCTCTCACATGTGTTGTAAGTTTATGGGAAGGGGAGAGGGTTGTCTGTGTACATGAGGCAGATGTAACATTGCCACATGACTCACTGATTCACCAACTGGACCAGAGGGGAGATTGACAGGTGACCTTTGCACATGCTACCATAGTATTGTGAATTCCATAATAATTAACAATACATAGGGCCAATGGGGAACAAGGTACTCAAGCTGAGTATGTGAGGGTGTAGTGCTTCTGATTTGTTAGTGCTGGCATATATAAATGCTTTCGTGAGCAAATGCCAGGTAAGTCATATGCAATGTGTTACAGGCAACTTACATGCAAACAGGACAAACAGTGAAGTTCTGTCAAGTGAGACATGGACATCAGTACAGTAAGCAATACAGATGTCACTAGGGATCCACAGAGGCGCTGTAAATCTGCACTGCAGGTGGAATCAGTGTTTCAGGGAAATAACAAGCAAACATGCATACAAACAAAGCTACAGTCAGCAGGCCTGGATCTAGTCTATGCTACAACAAACAAGGTGTACCACTTCCAGTAGGTAACAGTGCAAATATGCAGGCACTATAAGCCTGTACCCAGAAATTCACAGATCAGACGGGCAGGGTCCAGCCTCACCTCCCACAAGTATACAGACCATGTACCTTCGTAATGTAGAATAACTGGCCTGAAACCCAAGTGCTCATACCTGAACTAATACACATTTCGAATAACAGACACTGAGCCCTTATTCATCAGTTCCAAACTTAGTAGGATGTATGCTACCTGTCCTGGCACCACAGTATCCTTGACATGTATGGAGACTCTCCCTCCTGTCATAGTTAGTTCTGTGTTTTGGGGCTGTCAAGCATGGTATGAGGTGTGACCTTGTAGTGCTAGGGTGCTCTTGTGAGTCTTGAACCTGTTGTGTATTACTGCACAGATATCAACATCCTCAAACATCCTTATTGCAGAGTCGAGTGTGGACAGCATGCAACTTGCAGTTTACATGTCCATCATTGAGTAGCAATACTTACATTTTCTTATCCCCTGTGCTACCTATGTAGGTGGCCTTCTGTTGACAGCCTCACCACCAGTATGCAAAGATGTGCAGACATTGCACTATGGTAATTACTATGGGTGTACAAAACAATACAATGACAATCATACAGTTACTGCATCAGGCATGCTGGGATATACCCACAATGATATCATTACACTGTACTGTTGACAACATGATACTATTACTACACTTCTATGTAGTCACCCTGTGCATCAGCACCATGTTAACCTGTTCCTGCACCGATGTTACAGATTGCAGGAGGTGGCACAGTTTCATCATATGCACAGGGTGTGTACTTGGTATGCCTGAGTCTGCCACTGATACAACCAATTGACATGTATGTGTGTGTGTGTGTGTGTGTGTGTGTGTGTTGGTGAGGGACAGCAGTACAAGATGGGGCAATGTTGATGCAGTGTGTGCATGTATGCGGTAGCCCTAGGTGTTATCAATTCGCATGTGTGTATGCATGCACACAATTCCACCTCATGGCTGCCATATACAGGTGTTTGTG
Organism: Protopterus annectens; assembly: GCF_019279795.1. Classification (NCBI taxonomy): domain Eukaryota; kingdom Metazoa; phylum Chordata; order Ceratodontiformes; family Protopteridae; genus Protopterus; species Protopterus annectens. The sequence continues at coordinate 1,162,448,682 of NC_056743.1, forward strand.
AACAGACACAGACTGTACCTACCAGGTCATACAGATCACTGTCTCTGGCCATGGACACGGTACCTGTGCCTGGCAGGGGTGCCAAGGACCGTATCAGGTATTAAGCAAGACTGGGTACTGTCATCAGAAGCAGGTGGTTGGTGACTGGAGACAGGTCCCTGTTGGGACCGTCCAGAGCCATGTGCACATGGTCTCCTGGAGTGGTCTGATGACAGCACAGACCCAGCATTGCTGGGGCTGCTGCTGGCACTATGGGAGCGGCCGCGGGCCTGTTGTCATCTGCGACGACTGCCAGCTACTGCTGTTGCTGGCATACACCCACGTCGACGCCTCAACCGTCCACCATTGCCCTGGCTCATGGACATGTAGTTGTGGAACAGATCTAATGTGTCCCCCCAATGTCTGTCAATGACCTCAGTGAAATTACGGATGGCAGCCGCAACATCACGCATACTGTCATTCATAGCTGTGCAACATGCTCTCAGCTCCCTCAGACTCTGTTTGGTGTACCGTTCCATACATGACTGTGCCTGCATTACAGCCCAAAACATAGCTGAGGTTGAAAGACCTCTGTGGGCACGTCTGACAAGGGCAGTACACCCACGGATGCTCCCACAAGAACCCCTGGACATCTGCCTGTGTGGTACCATGTCAGGACCTTGGCCATGGCTGCTGTGTGGGGATGCATGTGCCACCAATACCACATTACCCTGGTCAATGCCCACTGTATCCTGTCCATCACCTAGGGACATTGGTGACAAAGGATGCATTGGCAGGATGACTATGCGCATTGATGGGGGTCGACAGCTGTGTACTGTCAATTGGCTGACCAACGACGGACCCTGGCACACCTCCCTGTGCCATTACACAGGTATCATCATTATCACTAACCACGGCAGCTGATTCAGGTTCCCTGCTGCACAACACCAGAGCAGCACCAGAACCTGTGGGAGTATGACAGGAAACACAGTTTACAACGTGTACACAATGTCTCCACTGATACACACAGGCACACATGCACACATGCACACATGCACACAGGTGCACACATGCACACATGCACACAGGTGCACACATGCCCACATGCACACATGCACACAGGTGCACATGCACACGTGCACACATGCACACATGCACACAGGTACACACATGCACACATGCACACATGCACAAAGGTGCACACATGCACACATGCACACATGCACACAGGTGCACACATGCCCACATGCACACAGGTGCAACAATGCACACATGCACACATGCACACAGGTGCGCATGCACACATGCACACATGCACACAGGTGCACACATGCACACAGGTGCACACATGCACACATGCACTCTCCTCACTATATGAGATATCAACACACAGACACAAACACACCTGCAATCAAACACATAGCACTACTGCTTCAGCCTATTATTACTATCAGTATCAAGAGTATTGAAGGTATTGTTATTACACACTCACCAGCATGGATAGGCTGCCTTGCTGTTACACCAGAGGGACCTGCAGAAATGAGACATTTATTGTCAGTGGGCACAACTGTGCCATTGATACTGTGAGTATGATACAGTTAAGTAGTACAACAGTTGGCTTCCACAGGTCTACTGTTGATATTGAGAATATCAATCTTGCACAATAATTACCAAGATAACAGCTACAAACCGAGGACACACCTCACACATGCATAAACTACCAGTGTACAGAACAGTCAACTATACATATGGCATGTTACCTGCACGCTCCGAGTCCACTGCTGGGTGGCTCCAGCCTCCACCATTATGCATGTATGCTGCTGCTGTTGTTGCTGTTGGGCTGGAGCCACAACACTTAGGAGTAGTCCCTCCAGTCTGGTGAGGGGGGATGTATAGCTGCCCCACCACCTGTAGCAAGCTGTTGCCTGTGGATATCCAACGCACGCTGATGGACATTTCTAATTAAATCACTGCAGTGATGGCGTACCTGCTCATATGTCCGGTTATGCGTGTCTATGTCATGTACCCGATGGACCAGGTCTTGCCACAGTGCAGCCCTCTCCTGCTGGTTCTGGCTGGTGCGGGAAAAGAGTATTGCAAAATCCTGCACCAGGCTCTGGTGTATCTCCTCATCCTCCGCAGCAGAGTAGGTAGGGTTTCGCTGGTGAACCATAGCCCTGAAAAGGAAAAGAAAAATATGTCAGCAATATATGTCAGCAAAATATGGCACACACAATACACATGATACTCAACTGTAGTGATGTAACTTAACTCCCATATACAGCATCTGTCTGTCTATTGGGGGATACACATGTAAATGACCAGATATCAGTGCTCAGCCGACAACTGTGCAACAGTACCTGGCACACTCCATACGACAGACTAGTATACTCCAGCAGTCAGCACACTGGTTCAGGTCCAATGCACAACCTCACACTGGGGGTTTGTATCAAGGTACTGTATGGGGAACATTATCAACCCATGCACTGCATGCAATGCACGTTATATATTTCACTGGTAATGCACACTATTCTTACTTGCCATAACCCTACCTACACCGCAGTCACATACAGGGTAACAGAGCACAACATATGGCAATGTAGTATGTTTGGATTGCAATACCTCACACATCTGCCTCTCGCCTCACACCAAGGACACACACTACCATGAAAGACAGACAGTCATGGTGAGCAATCACACCATTACATAACATGCACCCATTCACTGGCACACTCATTCCACCTCACATAGTTGGTTTGTAATGGGTTCGTGGGTGTGCATTGTGTCTTAGGTAGGTAGTATGCTATTGGCCCTGGGCCTACAGCAGCATACTGCTATGCTACCCTGCCCCTTGTGACACATGTGATGTGATCGTACCTGCTCCTGTCAAAAAGTTACACAGGGTGACTCATATGGCATATTACCTATCTGCATAACATTCAGCAGGGGTATGTCTGACATCTACTCATGGGGAGACTTGCTTCTTAATGCTGTGTGGTTTACTCCAGGGTATGTCTTATCTGTGGGTAGGAATCTGTACCGCCACCATGTGCTCTTTACTGCGGTGACAAGGACGACAGACATAGGTCATTTGGGTTGTGGATGTTGTGAGGTGTTACCATGGTTGTGGGACAACTGTCATGGGTGTGACTTAACTATGTATATCCAGCAGTGGTAACCTCTATGTAGGTAGTATGGGTGCGCTCTGTGGTCTTGTCAGTCACTCTGCATAGGTAATGTGTTTGAGTGCATTGTCACAGTTTCTTATGTATGACTGTGTCCTTCTCCATATCTGTAGCTGTCATGGGAGGTACATACCATGTAAGACATTGTGGGGTGTAGAGGGGTACAGTGACCTACATGTCCACAGCTGACCCACCATGTCTGCTGGCACATACCATGTACAGGTATTACAGGACTAGTGTGCCACTGTGAATATCAATGGGGAGCCTATTGTACACTTGTTGCCCCTGTTCCCCCCTGACACATGCAGTGGTGGCCAGGCAAGCACATATGTGGTGGTTACTGGTGTAAGTGTTTTGGAATGGGGTATGGTACTCCAGTATCCACACTGGTGTTCACTCCATGCCTTTGTCACCAGGCACCTGTTGCAATACATCCGCACACATGTGCCTCACTCAGTATATATATATATATATATATATATATACATTTATATATGTGTATATATATATATATATATATATATATATATATATATATATATATATATTTATTTATATATGTGTATGTATATATATATATATATATATATATATATATATATATATATATATATATATATATATATATATAGCTATATATATATATCTATATATATATAAAATATATAGATATAGATATGGAGAGAGAGGGGAGAGAGAGTGAGAGAGAGAGAGACAGAGGGAGTGAGAGAGAGGGGGTGGGACAGAGAGAGAGATAGTCATATACAGACATATCTGTAGACAGTCAGATCTGTCTCTATATGTATATGTATCTACATATATCTATATATGTATGTGTGTATTACATATATATGTATGTACATATTCTATCTATCTATATATGTCTATGTATTTCTACATCCCTCTCTATCTATGTATACATATATGCATATTATATATATATATATATATATATATATATATATATATATATATATATATATATATCGATATACATACGTATACATATGATAGATAGATATATATAAACCTTTTTATTTGCACATATGTATACACACACTAACGTACTGATGAACATCCATTACTGTACAACCTACATTGTACATTGCAGTACAACCTACATTGATATGTGCACATAGTTACCTTCACATACATATGTATGTACAGCCTTCAGTGACAGTTGCAGTATGTCCCCTGCCCTATGCACATCTTCATATACATAGATACAGACCAATAACACATATGGAGGGTTCACAGTATGTAGACTATTATATTATTACTTTACATTACCTGTGTTTGTTACAGCTGTTTGCGTCAGCTTTCTGATAGTTGGCCTGCTGCTGCTTCTCTTGCCAGCTTCAGTTTGCCTTGGCAGTGTCAGGTTGTGATGACAACTTATTTGTTTTGTTGTTATATATTTTCTTTCTTTTCTTTTCTTTTCTCTTTCTCTCTCTCTCTCTCTCTCTCTCTGTCTCTACCTCCAGGGGTGCAATGAAAGTATTGCATGTGAGGACTGGGAGTACAGGATGCTTTTGTAGGTATCTGCACATGTCCATGTGATGGCCTCTGCACCACTTGTTAGCCAGCATTTACTAATTGCATGCAGCCTGTTGTGTAATGATTGCAGTTCTCACTGTGATTTCAGGACAGTGCTATAAAAAGGTTTGTTAGGTAGTCGTAGCCATTTCAGATTATCAGGGTGGGGACCATGCTGGTATGCTGTGGACACTGTTCTGTGAGTGTAACGGTTGGTATGTCTCTCATATTTCAGGCTGTGTTGTAGACACTGCAATGCATGTTGTACTGTAACCTGAGTATTCCTTCCTCCAGTTTCCTCTTCTCAGTGTGTATGTAAACTGACACCTAAGACTAGTAATACTGTGTATATGGGTGTGTGTGCTTTCCTGTGGGACTTGTGGTGTAACTGGTATATAGCAGTGGCTCTTGCAATTGGTTGCTATGGCTTCAATATTTGCCCTTTACATTCACTCCTTGTATGCCTGCTATGTGTCTTTACTGCAATGTGTTGCTATGGCTTTCCTATTTTCCATTTACATTCACAGCTTGCAATGCTTGCTATATCTGTTTGAGCAGCAATTCCCTATGTGTTTGTTGTGGTAGGGTGGTACTGCATGCAGTGTTGTCTGGCCATGGTGTGGGCCTTGACACATAGAAGGGTATTTGATTATGCTGCTGAGCAGGCCTCAGATACTCTCAGGTGCATCTTTTATCAGCCTCATGGAATGGTACATATCAGTGGGATACACCCATGAAATTTTCTGATATTCTGCAGTTGTGACTGTGGGTTATTTTGAGCATATGTATTACTACACCATTTGTGACGTGCAAGTGGTGCATACTTTCAGTAATTCATAGTTACCATAGCATGTGTTGTAACACCTTTTTGCCTACTGTTAGTACATTTCACAGGGAGTCAGTGGGGCACAGTTAACATTTGTTTTCAAATCAGGGACATCCCTGTAACTCAGTCACAGTTGCTATGTCTGGGCTCTTAACTATTAAACTATGGCAGTGTTTATCCTGCTCTGAGTATGTGTGTGGCTTGCAAGGTGCTACCATGACATTATTACCTACTAGCTACCAACTAGCATGGCTGTTTCTCTTCACACACTAATATTTTACAAATCCACTAGATTTGACAGTAAATATACATGACATGCTTTGTGTACTAGACTTCCTATTTTCCCTTTGCATTCATTCCTACTATTTCATGATATATTTCTTTCAGCACAATGTTCTTGTATAGCAGTCATGGCTTAGTAGTAAGTCATGCAGACTACTGTTTCCAAGGTCCTGGGTTCGGGACTGACAGTGAGATTTTATTTTGCTTCTGAGCAGACTACAGGCCTTATCATTCAGAGTGACTAAGGCACTTTTAAGCAGTTGTAAGCGGGTTAGCGCTGGTTTGCACGGAGCTCACGCATGCGCACTGTAACTTAGCTTCGTGTACACACGCTTAGCTAAGCGCACACAAGCGCACACCTGCTTACAACTGCTTAAAAGTGCTTACTCTTGCACACACCAGTGCTAATTTCTTTGAAAGAAAAGAAAATGGGGAGATAGGAAAGTGGTGAAAAAGGGGGCACAAAGAGGGTAGGACAGTAGGAAAACAAGCTCGGGATTTGCAGGAAGGATGTAGGATAGGCCCATAGCTGCCCATTTCTTTATCAGCAACAGCTGTGCATATGTGTGTAATTTGGTGTGAAATTTGAAACCTTCCACCCCTGAGAGAGGGGTGAGGACAACAATATTTGTTGTACAGCCAATTGTAATTGCCAGTTTACATGTCCAGCAGACATGTCTGCGAAATGGGCAGCTATGTATGGGGCGTAATTTTTTTGTGGGAACAGAATGCCCCTTTTTTTTTTTTTTTTTTTTTTTTTTTCAGGTGAGAGTGGAATGTCAGGTACAGGAAGTAGGTATAGTTGGGGAGGTAGGTAGGGGAGGTTAACAGACAAGACAAACAAGACGCATACAGGGGTGGTGTATGACAGATGTGGGGGGGGAACAATTGACGGGGACAGATGTTTGGATATCTCGAGCCCATGAGCCCACAGATGGCAACAGTGGAACTGAGATCCCCACCCATGGACAGTTGCCACTGTGCCTTCACTGCCCAGGATGGGGCTGTGCTGGGGGCTGTGTAGGATGGGCAGTAGGCACACCCATGAGTTGTGCCACCCGTGCCTCAAGCTGGCATAGGGGCTCAAGCACAGAATGCCTGATCTCCCTACGCACCACAGTCCGGACACTACGGAGGGTGAGTGGACAGTCTCCTCCAGCCACGCTTGCAGAGGGGGTGAGCCCCATCCCCTGCAGCGCTTCCACCCAAAGGTGGCACAGGGCCACCTGAGGAGGGTCCGGCCTGGGCACTAGTGCCAGGTGCACTCGCCAGCTGAGGTGGGTCCGCTGGAACCCGCCTTCCCTGTCGTCCTATGTTTTGCATTATTTTATTACAGTTTGGGTTATTAACAAACAATGCCATTCACAATTAGTTGTAACAGCATGCATTAGTATTCCCATTAACCAAACACCCATAAATTCAAGACACTGAACAGCAAGCATAACACATGCATAATTTAAACAACAGTACACCATCCAACAGCATGCAGGTTTGATTGATGGCAACAGGCCATCAGGTTTGGATGCATGAACAGGGCACATGCATCAACGTACATGCAAATATGTATGAACCAACAGGACAAATGTCCAGGGGAATGAATTGTGAATAAACATACCCATTTCATGTGGAATGGATTATTTGTGGTTATAGGGTAGGGTGAAGAAATATTTCATTAACAACTTCAAATACCTTTACATATGCTGTACATTTCTACTAGCTGCGGATATATACACCCTACAGGTCTGACTACAGTTTCCTATGTGTAAACGTAGGCATGTTGGTGATGGGAATGTTACTGCTACATTAATATACATTGCATTTTTATTCATACACATTCATATCTGGCTCTGTTTAGCTACAGCATCCTGCTACATTTGCTTTATATGGCTCTAGACAACTGTGGATGTTTGGTATTTCATACAATCATACTATCTGCATATTGCAAAGGTACAGCAACATATCCAAATTGTGGGACGGACATTCCAGCTTCAGTACTTTATTGCACACATTTCACTCTTTGCTTGTGCCTGTCACATTCATTTCATTCTGTACTGACTGCAGTATACTTTATTCAGGAATTATTACAACTTTCTTGGTGGATTCATACCTCTTTCTCACACTCTCACTTGTTTTATTTTTACAATTCAGGATGGTACTTCATTCTAGGCTTTATTGACATGTTTTACATGGTTACAACAATCCTTTCCAACAGTCTCACTTGTGTCATGTTTCAGATTTTAAACGGGGATATATTTCACACATGTGTTGTACTCAGGTGGAACATCTTTATTTCAGACTTGTTTCATTTTTATTTTTGGATTACAGGCTGCATCACACTTATGTAATTACACAGTACTAGCAGAATCTCTCTTACATTGTTACTTGAACTTTTTATTAATAAGTGACTACACTGCACTCTTTTGCAAGCTGTCATACATATATTTTTTAACAAAAATATGAAAAGGTTACAGGAGCCCTGAAACCAACAGTCTCAACTCAAAATAAACTTGAACGCAATTTAATGCCAAAACCAAAGCGTTTTCATTGCTGTAAAAACAGTAACTTCTTCAGAAGAGTAAAAGACATTTAGCGCCAAAAAATTTTAAATAATCAAGAGGAAGTGTGTCAAATGACATCACTTCCTGAATGGCGCTATATTAAAATACAGTCAAACAGTCAACCATGTATAAAATATGAATTGTGACATATTTAACAATAAACAATAACACATAAAACCATCAATAAAGTTCATAAAGCATCAAAATATATATCATATAAGTATATATGAGTACATGCCATACTTATATAATATATATTTTTGATGCTTTTTGATGCTTTATGAACTTTATTGCGTTCAAGTTTATTTTGTGTTTAGACTCTTGGTTTCAAGGCTCCTGTAACCTTTTCATATTTTCGTTAGTTTTCCATTTTGGTTACTTGTTTGTAGTTGTCGTATATTTTTTAACAGTTACAGAGAGAGAATTACTAACCTGCCTGGTGGCGCAACTGCACAAGCCTATCGGCATAGGCTCGATGATTCATGGAACGAATACCAGCAGCTGTAATATGAATGAAGTAATATTGGAATACACATCTCCATAATATCAGCTAGGTTAATTTCTTACATAAATAATTACATGTAACTTACTCAGTAGTGGGGCGTTGGGCATTTGCCGGGCCTCCTGGATCCAACTGTTCAGTTGGTCTTGCTTCCATCTCTTCAGGTCCGCATGGTGGTGATGGACCTGTTCAACAGCCCTTGGTATTCCTGTGGCACTGGTGAGATCATGTGCCAACCGGTCCCATGCCTCAGCCTTGTATGCTCCCCACAGGACCTGGCCCTACATGAGTTGGGCCTCATAATCATGGACGAGGAGCCAAACCATATATTTGGACTCCTCAATGCCCCACCTCTGTGCTCGGAAGCAACTACCCTCTCCTACACCTGCCATCCTGACTGCAAATCGATTCCACAATCAGTTATGCTGTGTAATCCCGCCTATGGGGCTTATATATGCCATTTTTCCTGCACTTATCTGTGATTGGCCATTTTGGAAATGTATCAGCTTCACAAAACCTGCTTTGTCATGCTTCTCTTTCCATTCATTCCTATATATATGCTAATACTGCATTTTTCAGAGCAACTGTCATGGCTTAGTGGTTCAGTACTTTGACTATGGTGTATGGTATCCTGAGTTCGAGCCTGGCCACTGTTTTTTTTTTTTTATGACTGTCTACACAAGCTAGGAGGTGTGTCTGTGTAAAGGCAGTTTTGATACAGCTTGCTCAATGTTGCCCGCCGGTTAGCTTGTTGGCGTGGTGCACAGCTCCGCGCAAACAGATTACGCTGGTTTACGCATCATTTGGCTGTCAGCACGCATATTACGCTCAGCTCAGCTACGGGCACACAGTTTCAGCATGTTACAACACTGCTCAACCCTGGGCACTCATTTTACACCTGTTAAACCACTGCTCACCTACGGGCAGATATACTCAGCTTGTTAGAGCGTAGCTCAGCTATAGGCACTTCTGACATTTTTTTTTTTTTATCTCGCATTTCTTCAAAATACATGGCCCATTTCATTACATTTTACATAAAATATAATTTTATATATGTACATATATGTCAGGGAATTGTTTCGTGCTTATTTCACTAGAAATAAAAATTGATGTTGGGGGGGCTCGAACCGTGACTGCCTCCTCTTCAGCCGACGTCTCTACCGCTACTCTATTGCTTCTTGGCTTACTTTGCATATTTAGATCTTATATGCTTTTCCACTGACTGCTAACTGTGGCTAAGCAACGGGCACGCCCGAGCAAACGAGCGCAATTACGGGCAAACATCTTTAAAACTTATAAAAAAGTATATAACATGTTCATTTTTACACTTTATGTTTATAGTCTGTGGGGCCATGTGTTGTGTTGTGTTTGTTGACATTTATATGGACTCTCTCGTGTGGGTTTACTTTCGGGACTGTTCCTCTTCTGGGGGCGTGTCTGATTGCAGGACTCGCCCTGCGGACACGCCCCCTACTTTCTTACATGGACCGTGTTAGCCTTGGGTGTGAGTCAGCATGCCCTCATGAATATGCATGGCATGGTGACGTCACACAGTTTAACTGCAGCCTCCGTGTAAGACTTGTAACTCTTACACGGAGGCTTCATGAATCCTGCCCTATGGCTTTTAAAGAGTATCAGAAATAGTCAAATTAATTTATTGAATGTGACATATCACCACAAAAAAATGCTTTTGGTTGACCCCAGCATTTCAGCACCCTATAACCAGAAATAAACATAATACTTTGCAAATACTTAATTTCACCTTTTTTTTTACTTTTCAAGCAGATTTCACATTGCTAACCACTATCCCATATATTCATGTCAACTTTCTTTAAACACCTTTTACTTTCTCACTCAGTTTCTTTAAAAAACTATTCATGTCACTTTCTGAAATTTTCTCTGCTTTAAATTGTTTATTATTTTTAACACCGAACATCCTTTTTCCTGAAATATTCAGAGATAAATGTATCTTTTACTTTCAAGCAGTTCAAAAATTTTCTGCAATAGTCCAACAGTCTCAAAGGGGATCACAAAATGTTTCCTTACTCAGATGTATAAAAAGCTGCACATCTAAATTTTTAAAGCCTATTGGTATGATAATTTTGTCCCAAATAAAATATCTATTGATTACAGTATCTTTTTGGTGATATTCTCACTATTACATGTGGCAAACATTTTGCCATCTGTTTTGCAGTTCCTTGGCTTCTTACTTCTGTGTCTGCTGTCTCTGCATATGTTTTTCTTTCACTTGCTGACTGCAAGCTAAATCTTTTTTTTTTTTTGTATAACTTCAAATATAATATCCTCATCAATTTCTTGAAATAATCTTTCTGTCACAACTCCCTGCAACATTGCCATTTCCTTTCCTGGATCCTCATTTTCTAATAACATAAATAGTTTGTCCATTTCTAATCTGCCTGGATTGATCTCCGTTATCTGATTTGCTGCATAACCTCAATGCCTGCTTTTTCTTCTCTATTGTCACAGGAATTCTCCAACCAACTCTTGCTTTTTTCTGCAACACCTTCTTTAACCAAATCTAATTGTTTTATCATCTCCACATCACTCACTGTCACCATCCCACACTCTGTCACCATTTTGCCTTGCCTGTCAAGAGCCTCTGCTCTAGATACAGGAAATGTAATGATATAGGGGATGTTTCCTGGTGTCCTGTCCAAATTTATCCCTAGTTAGTATGAGCAGCACCTTTGGTCTCATCTGAAAAGAAAACACTGGCCCAGTGGGACTGACCTTCTCAACAAAGAGAACATAAATAAAAATAAATGTTCTCATTCTGTGCTTCACGGCAGTTTAATATGTTGCCATGAAGTCACAGACTTGATACCTGTTTCTCTTCCTACATTAATATCCTGTTGGAGAATGTCTGTTATCCAACAGGATATTGTGTGTGAGTTCTGTACATTTTCTAATAAATAATGTTGAGCAGACCTGGATAAAGAATTTCCTGAAAACAAAAGCTAATTAAGCATAGTTTCTTTGTTTATCTAAAAATAATCCCAGCAGTCTTAAGTAAATCTCGCAGATAGCTCAAAATCTTGCAACCTAGCTTTCCATCCATTCATGCATTTTTTAAACACATTTACTAAATTATCATTTAAGACATAGGCGCACATACATTAATAGAAATGAAAACAAACCATAGTAATATTTTTTCATTTCTATACATTATTACATACTATGTTTTCTTTTTTTCTTATAACAACTGTCATTCACTCCAACATTACGTAAGTTGCTTAATTCCTGCCTTCTCATAAACCTCATTTATCCTCCTCCTGAGCATGATTCTTCCCAAAATTCCATTTAGTTCTATGAAATTTGTCCTTCCCTTTTCTAAAGATCCAACTTCCAGTTATTTTATCTGTTTTGCAATATCTGGTAACTGGACTTTATCAGAACAATTACCCATAAGTCAGAAAGCCTTTTTATACATCATACTAAATTAATTGATTACATAATATTCAAATTGACAGCCGCGGTGGTACAATGGTAGCGTTGTTACCTCACAGCAAGAGGTTCTCCCATTCGATTCTCGACTTGGCTTGGGAGTGCCTTCTGTGTGGAGTCTGCATGTCCTCCCTGCGGTTGGGTAGTGTTCGAAAGACACGCGTGCATAAATGGGCATGCCTTCGTTGAAGGTTGGGCTTCGAGCTGGTACCTCGACGTTTCGTAAAAAATCTACTGCCAATCATTAGCAGACTGGAGTTCCGCTGTGGCGACCCCTTAGCGGGAAAAAGCTGAAAGACAAACAACAACAACATAATATTCAAATTAGTAAAATTTCCTCAGAGTGCCAGCATAAACATATACTATGTTGTAAAACCTACTAATAAAAACATGTAATAGTTACAAAGAAATAATTTACAACAATGCACAGTGCACTTGAAGGATTACTGTAGTTAAAATTTAAAAAAAAATTCAGTTTTTTATATAATTCTCTACTAAAATTAACTGCTCTTAACAGAATGCAGCAGCTGCATGATTCATTTCCAGCAAGCATTGGGAACTTAACAGCCTTGGTGAATCAGCTTACACAAAACCTTTTGGCTGGCTTGCAAACACGGAGACCAGATCTGAATGAACCTCATTTAACTGGCGTACTGTTTAGCCAATCGGGTGACAGTTTAGGAGCTACAGGAATTACACCTGGCCAATGAATACCAGAGGAGGGTCCTACAAACTCAAACTGCAGTTTAACAGACACAAGACAGCCTAGCCTTAATGTGGGCACAATTAGAGCTTCAACTGAAGCTAGGAGCAGTGTTGACTTTACAAACTGGCTTGCTAATGATGCATCCTGGACAGTGGAACCATCACAAAGGCACAGTGAGCTAGGGAACTTTCACCAGTAGTTTAAATCATTTGGGGACTATGTGTATAAATTCAAGAAGCTTCAGCTTGAAACAAGTTACCTCAGAGAATACATGCATGTGGAACATATACCAAAGGGATTACGGGTATGGAAATATCCCACTGGACTAAAAAGGGACTCTACACTGCACCAGGAACAGTTGAAATTAACAGGCATGGATGTGAGTTACTTGAACTACTTGTTAAAGATTATGATAGACAAATGTGTGAATTTAACATTGTTATTAATAGACTAAATGAAAGTATGCACAATGATTTATTATTTGAAAGTAAGTTAAAGGAATACAATGATATGCTTAAAAGTACTGAAAGTGATATTTTATTGATGAAAAATAAGAAAATTGAAAAACTTGAAAGAGATAGAGCTGAGTATGACAAAGGTGTAGCCTATCCATCCCCACACCAAGCTCTGGAAATAAAATACCGCTTCCAATGTAGACCATGTAAATGGGGGAGGGGGCAAACTTGCTAAAAGAAATTACTGAACCTGAAGTAAATGAAATTCAACCTGAATTCCCTTTAAGGAACCCCCCGCTGAGATGTTCACAGGGGCTTATAAAAGAACGGGCACAACACCATCAGACACCCCTGAGTTATTGGGGGCCCAATACCTCTTACAACGGAGGGGGGGAGAAGGGGACAGAGAGGCAGAACAGTATGGAGGGGGAAAGACAACTGCAGTTACAGGAATTGGAAATAAACAAGTATACCATTATACACATTGCACAAAGAGATTTTAAGGTGTACAACTATAGCATGTTAAACACTGGTATTAACTGGGCAAATTTATTTGAAAACGGATTTACCTTTGTACCCACAACAAGTATAAAAAAACTGAAGAAGCCCTGATTCAGCTAAAGTTATAAACTAGAAAAATTTACTTTAGGTTGTACTTCAATGACAACAGACATGTTGAACTTAATTCCTTTTCTGCCAAAGCCATTAAGAGACCTAGTAGTTTTAACCCCCCTTCATCCTACAGTTTTACTCTTTGAAAAGTTGTGTGAACTTAACTTTATAAATTATTTAAAAACAACTAAACAGATGACTGCAAACTAGGAGCCATAGTCAAGTCCCCAAATGATGTGAACATCCTACAGAAGGGCCTCTCTGAGACAGATACTTGGTGTCAGAGCCATGGCCTCAAGCTCAATGCCAAAAAGTGCAGTGTCATCCCCTTTGGTAAAAACTCTGTACCCATGAACTACCACATAGGCAGCAATCTACTTAACACCAAATGCGTGATAAGAGACCTTGGGACCCAGGTGGACAGTAGTCTCTCCTTTGATAGTCACATCGCCACAGTAGTCAGGAAGTCCTTCTACGTGGCACACCTCATCATAAAAGGGTTCTCATCCAGGAAAAAAGAGGTCATCGTTCCCCTCTACTCGACACTCATTAGACCCATTATAGAGTACAACGCCCCTTTTGGAATGTACCTCACAAGACATCTGCAGCAGCTGGAAAGGCCACAGAACTACCTCACAAAGAGGATTACTGGACTCAAACAAATGCCCTATACTGACCGTCTCAAAAAACTCCAGCTTTACTCCGTAGCATATCACCTCCTCCGAGGTGATCTCTGCCTAATATATAAAGCTGTGTCAAACCCAGAGCTGTTGGACATGCTACACCTAAAGAAATCCCAATCCCTCCGAGCTACATGCTCTAGGGACCTAAACCTTGTCACCACAATAAACAGGACATGCTGGAGGGATAGATTCCTATCCCAGAGACTTCCCATACTCTGGAACAGGCTACCCATCTATGTCAAGCAAAGTTCTTCATTAGCACTCTTCAAGAAAAATCTTGATGAGTTGATGGGAAATAGGAAATACACCCCGGGGATCACTTCTGTGTCTCTGCTCTACAGTGGCACAGGAAAATAACTTTCTTGGGTGGCGTAAGCCAGGAAACCTTGTTGGCTAGGCTTACGTAGGCCCTTGGGCCGATAGCCTAGTACCTACCTATGAACCTATGAACCTAAGCATGCAAGAGGTCAACACAATTTGAGTGATATGGAAGCAACACTTTAACACGAAATAATGAACAACAAAAGCATGCATGTTAAGAAGCCAGACAAGAGTGGTGGGGTGGTGGCAATGGACAAGAATGAATATGTAAACAAAATATTCAGCTATGAGGAAGCTTTCATCAATGAAATAAATATAGCCTATCATAAAATAGTTCTCATTCTTGAGGACATACTTTTGAATAGTCAAATATCTGTGGAAGAACACAGTTTCCTTAACATATGTAACCCCAAGATCCCCACGATATTCGGGATCCCAAAGATTCATAAAATGTTGTAGATCCTCCATTGCAGCCTATAGTTGACACTAAGTCATCAAAAACTTTGTGTATTGCAAAATACATTGATCTTTATAAAAAAAACTGTGTTAAAAACAAACCCTGTCCTGTTAAGAGACTCTTGGGATTTCCTCAGCAGAATAACCAATGATTTGTTTAGGGAAGAGATTATATTTGTTACTATCAATGTGCAGGATCTCTTCTCTGTTATTCCACATAGAATAGGTACAGACTGGTTTTATGACTACCTAAGGCGCAACACTACACTGGGTCAAAGAAAGCTGGATACACTCAGGGAACTCATTGAAGTAGTCTTAGAAAACAACTTCTTAATGTTTGAGGGCCAGTACTTTCAGTAGAAGACAGGAGTAGCAATGGGGGAAGCATGTGCCTCCATGTTTGCAAACACAGCCCTTTCCTATTGGGAATGGAACTATGTGCTTAACTCAGAATTCAAGGACTGCTGGACATTCTATGGGCGTATTTTAGATGACATGTTTTTTTCCCTGGATTGACATTGTAGACAAATTGGATATGTTTTTTAACTATTTGGATACTACCACAGATTTCTTGAAATTCACCATGGATATTCAGGGGGACACTGTGCATTTTTTAGATATATCACTTGCCAAAAATTATGTAAAGAGAGGATTTGATTCAACTATATACAGGAAAACTAGCTATTCCAACTCTCTGTTACACTTTGAGAGTATGCATCCACTACACCAAAAAAAGTCAATTGTAAAGGGGCAGTGTGTGAGACTAGCAAGAATGGTGTTAGGAGATGATGACTTCCAGGTGGAATTAGAAACACTTAAAGGTATGTTTGCACGGAGAGGATACCCAGAATTGTTTTTGAAAAAAATCTTTGAAGTCTGTAGGAAGAGGTCTTCAGGGCATTTTATTCCACTATTAGGAAGGTCTAATGCTACATTCACCACCCCCAGTGATAGAATGGGCTGGCACCGTAGAGGGAACAAGTGGCAAACAATTCAACAATGGAATGGTGTTGACTTACACTAATAGATTTGATGGCTTAAGGGAGATTTTAGAAAGAAATTGGACTATCTTTGAAGTCAAACCGGACCACCTTAGTGCAGTGGGAGAAAGACTAGTAGTGATATACAAAAACGTTCCTAGTTTTAAACTGATACTGGAAAGAATGGGAGGATGTGAAAATAAGGGAAGAATGGTCAAGTGCGGAAACTGTAATCAGTGCAAGTATGTCATGGAAGGTTCTTCTTTAATATACATGGCTTTGGGTACATAAAACCTAGTGGCACGTTTACATGTTCCACCAAGGGCGTTGTTTATCTAGGGTTATGCACACTTCGCACAGCATTCTACATAGGGGAAAACTAAATACAAATGCAGGCAAAGGATATATCAACACATATACGACATCAAGAAGAAAGATGAAAACAACGCCCTATATAGGCACATTAAATTCAACCCTATGCACCAGTTCAAGGTTTGCATTATTGAGGAAGTTAACTTAGGTGAGTGGGGGGGGGGACAAGTGATGACATTTTAGAACTTAAATGGCAACTTAGGACCAATGCCACCCAGCCACCAAGTTTAAATGAAAATGTTTCAATTTCCAGCATACTAAAACTCAAAGCTGGATATTATTTGGGGTAATCATGCATTGATGCCATAGGGTACACATTTGATATGTGTCACATAGGGTAAAAAAAATTTAGTTAAGAGTATTATATAAAAAAAACTGAAAAAATGTTTTTAATTTTAGCTGCAGTAATCTTTTAAGTGCACTGCACATTGTTGTAAATTATTTCTTTGTAACTGTTACATGTTTTTACTAGTAGGTTTTATAACATAGTAGCTGTTTATGCTGGCACTCTAAGGAAATTTTACTAATTTGAATATTATGTAATCAATTAATTTAGTATGACGTATAAAAAGGCTTCTTGACTTATGGGTAACTGTTCCGATGAAGTCCAGTTACCAGAGGATGAAAGCACTTAACCTCCATTGTTGTTTCATGAGTTTTTTACGTAATAAATTTATGTTTTGAGCAGCACTCGACTCTGAAGTCTTTTCCCACCAGTGTGACTGTTCTCGGTTTCTGGATTGATTTTGATATTTTGCAATATCAAATACTTCAAGTACAGTTGATTTAGACTTTGATTTCCATTTCTTATTACATTTGCAGGGACAAGATTGCCTAACTTTCACAGCATAAGTATTATACAGGAATAAGAAGTGTATGTTTGCTCACCTTTTTTTGTATACTTCTTTTTCTCTACAATCCACCTCAACCCCCGTTTTCTTAGGCTCCGCCCACTGGCTGAGGTTGAAGAATGGAGGGCCTTCTGGTATACAAACAGTTACAGTTTCCTCTGCATAGAAGGGACAATAATATAGACAAAGGCACTGGAACAGCAAAGTGGTTGGCATATGCTGTTTTCTCTTTGAAAGTTAATATACAATGGTGTGGCATGTTTGCTGCCCCCTAAAGAGTTCAGCTGAGCATGTAGATCCACATGCTCCAGT
The DNA here is from genome assembly GCF_019279795.1 of Protopterus annectens. Classification (NCBI taxonomy): domain Eukaryota; kingdom Metazoa; phylum Chordata; order Ceratodontiformes; family Protopteridae; genus Protopterus; species Protopterus annectens. The sequence continues at coordinate 1,162,466,763 of NC_056743.1, forward strand.
GTAAGACCCACAAGAGAATCAAATGGCAAAGCCTACTGTGACCTTGCTAGTGCAGGTGTAGACACAAACATTAGTGAGACTATTGGCAATAGAAGACTGAATCTGCTTTGTCTTCCTGATGCATAACCATGTGAAACATAAAAGGCTAAAGATAGTATGGCAAAAACACATTGTACCAAATTCACAAGACAAACCTCTTTCCTACTAGTGGAAATGTAACAATATACACTACGTTACATTGACTATTTTTGTAGGGTGAACAGTTCCCCCTTCCCTTCACATTTAGTAAGTATACACCCAAGCCTATACTAATGCACAGTTGGGCAGTGAACATTGTCACCTTACAGCAAGAGGTTCTCCAGTTTGATTCTCAGCTGGGGTGCCTTCTGTGTGGAGTCTGCATGTCCTCCCAGTGTTTGGGTGGGTTTCCTCTGGGTACTCCGGTTTCTTCCCACATTCCAAAGACATGCGTCTGGACAGTTTCTACCCAGGCCTCTTCTGAAAATTGGCTCTGTCCAAGTCTGACTTTCCCAGTCAAGTGTTAAATAAATAAAATAATTTAATATTCTCACTTTTTACTTTTTCTGTAAGTTAGGCCAGTCTAAGGGTTAATTATAATATGAGGGGATTGATTGAGAGTGTTCTGAACTGTAGCTCCAATACACATACATACATACATACATACATACATACATACATATATACATAGACTGCACAGTCTCTGGAAAAAAGGGATGCCTTATTTTACTTCAAAACAAATTATTTCTTTTAGCTCCACAAGCATATGACTTCAGGCTGAGAATATAATAGTAATGGGGGTTGGGTAGTGAAGGTAGGGGGTGCTCACACTGCAATAACACATACTACCCTATACTGATTATCAGAGTTTTCAGGTTGTGCTTTATGATGTATGGTTCTCTACAATATGTCTTTTGGTATGCTATCTTCAGTCTTTTATAATTCCTGCAATCATTCATTAAGAAGATAAAGTTGAACCAAGTAGCACCCATATAGAGGAATAAAAACACGATACATTTGGTCATCTCCTTAATAAAATAAAATATTCTGTCTTGAGATGTCAGTGACAAAATGAGATGTGGCCAGCAGAAAGAGAGATGATGTGAAAGTTGGTGACAGTGGCAGAGATGTCCTGTGTTTTCAACAGGAAAAAGTAATGCATTGAGAGCAAAGAAATAGAGTCCCTAAGTAAGTGATGCACAAATAAAATGTGATGTTAATAGCAAAGTAGAAGTAGCCCAATGTTTCAGTGGCAGGGCCACATAAAGTATTTATAATGCACAGTAGGTTTCTTCAACTAGGTCTATATAATCTTGAAGTCTTCCATATGTGGTTGTTGATGTCTTTTGTATGTTGTTGTTGCTGTTGTTGTGATAGTACTGGATTAACACAAAACTGCCAGCTTTGGAAGCAGTAAACAAAGACGCTGATACCTGTCATGCAAACATATACTCTTGGAAAGTAGGCCGTATATGTACTTGTAGGAACTACCTTACTGCTGTGGCTGGTGATAAATCCTAGAAGATAACTTTTAAAACAAACAACCTCTCTCCTACAGCATCTTAATGGATGACCTAAAGGATTTGCCCTGAGGCATAACACAGCATAGCCATACCCCTCAACTTCCAAGCATTAACAATCATAGCACTTGCCTTTGAAAATCATTGCACAGAGTCAGAAAAAAGTGAACTTTCTTATTTTTCACAATAGAAGTCTTTATATATTAGATCCTATATAGTTAGCGGTAATTAATTTTTGTATGGGTTTATGTAGTTAATAAAGTATGCACCCATAAGCAGGCCTAACTTTATGAGGAACATCATAAATCCAGGAGGGCCAAGGTTAAATCTGAGGGCAAAAATCATAGTACTATGTGTGAATCATAGCAGATGGGAGGTATGCATGACCTCACTGAATCCAATTAAAAATGGACAAGCAGATGCTATAGCAGAAGCAGGCCATGACACAGCAGTCAGTATTCTGATCTTTTTAAAATAATCTTAAAGGTTTTAAATTGCTGGATCATAATTAGAGGAAAGTAGGTTGGTGAAGTAACCAGTCTGAATATATATTTGTCAACAGTCATTCACTAAAAGTTGACAAAATGCTGATTTTAACTAAAACTTCATTTGCAGTCAAAACCTGCTGGAAAAAGGCAATATTTACTTCTCAGTTTGCGAAAGTAATGAGTGGATTGCACGTGGATGTTTTGGACAGTGCCCTCCAGTATAAACACAGACATACACATAAATATGCTAACCATCTGCTCTTATCTACCAACAATCTTTTTGCATTTCTGCAGCAAAAGTCACAGAAGAGGCAGACATGATTTGCAAGTATAGCAGGAAAAAAACGTTTTAAAAAGTAATTTATTGATGAATACCAATAGACTGTAGTCTAGACAGCCAAGGAAAGTTTAAAAAGCAATTAGATTTCTGCAGGGCTTGTATGAAACATGTTAACTGCAGGACAGTACTGAGGAAGGAGTGATGTTATACAGAGCTGTATTTTTCCTGTTATCAATGATAATGTCATTTGCAGTTTGTGACATCAGCACAGTAGCCCTGACAATCACTGATGACAAAACTTTCACTGCATCTCAATGACAACATAATTTAAGATGTGTGCTCAGCTGTCAAGAATATTTCCAAACAAAAGAGGCTGTAAATCTGAAATATAAATAATTTCAATTCTTTTTGCAATATTTCATAATCATAAAACATGATTTTACAGAAATTCTACCAATAATATAAACAATAAATGCTATTATTCTTGGGCTGAAAAGAAGTCGATATATGTTGCTTGTTTATAAGAACACATCAGAAAAGGAACTGTTTTACATATATATAGTTCTTAAATGCTTATTTTGCATTTATCCATCCCTTTTTGTTTTCTTTAAGGGACTGGAATAACATAAGGGAAAATGGACAATGTGACACTGTACTGCTCGATTATTGAAGCAATGAGACAAGTTAAACTTTCAGCTGCAAATTCCTCTGATTCTGCTATCGACTATCTTTCAGTCTGCATCCATGGAATTGCCTCTTTCTTTGGGGTATTGGAAAATGGCCTCATTATCTGGATTGTTGGCTTTCGAATGAGGAAAAGTGTAATTACCACCTGGATTTTGAATCTGGCTGTCTCTGACTTCATGACAACACTTTCCCTTCCCTTTTTTACCTATTTCATGGCAACTGGACAGACTTGGAAACTGGGGACTTTCTTCTGTAGAGTCCATTCCTCCATCTTCTTTCTCAACATGTTTGTCAGCAGCTTTCTGCTCTGTGCTATCAGCATCGACAGATGTGTTTTGATTGTCTATCCAGTGTGGTCTCAGAACAATCGGAATGAACAGCAGGCTTCTCGCATTTGTGCTGGTTTGTGGGTGCTTGCCATCATTAATACCTTACCTTATTTTCTCTTTCGAGATACCATTCCTCGTTATGATGGCCGAATCATGTGTTACTACAATTTCATGTTATACAGTTCCCCAGGTAACAAAAGCTTTGAGCTATGTGGAATGAGGCAGTACTCAATGGCCATCAGCAAGTTTATCATTGCATTTGTCATGCCAGTCTTTATTATTGCTGTCTGCTACACAGCAGTGACAAAAAAAATCCGTACACGCAATCGAAAAACACCTGGCCGATTCTTCAAGCTTGTTGTTGCTATCATTATCACTTTTGTCCTTTGCTGGTTCCCATACCATATTTTTAGCATCATGGAGGCCCATGCACACTACAAGATGTCCCTGGGACCACTTGTTGGCAAAGCACTGCCATTTGTTAGCAGCTTGGCCTTCATCAACAGCATCATCAATCCCTGCCTATATGTCTTCTCGTGCCCAGACTTCATAGCAAAATTCAGAACATCAATAAGAGTTGTTCTGGAACATGTTCTTGTTGAGGATACAGAACTTGCAACCAGACGCAGTACAGCTAAATCATCTCTGAGCAGTGACAACCCCATGCGAGGCTACAAGTTTGCAAATTGCAAGGACATTCTCATGAGTGAGCCATCGGCCAGTAATTAGAGCTCAGGATACTCATATAATCTGTGACTTCTAACAGCATGTACTGCCATCCAAAATGTTTTGTACTGGATACCTACATACCATTTGCAGAGTCATGCGGATGCCAATGGAATTTGATTTGTACCTAGTTTTCCATCTGTTTGTTTTTATTGTTCCCTTATTGTTTATTTTTTGTTTTCAACCTTCTTCTCATCTCATTCCATTAGCCTCAGATGGAGTCCAGTACTGCTGGACAAAGTAGGGCATTCTCAGGACTACCACGATTCATCAATTCCCATGGCACAGTTCCTTTTTTAAGGAATAATTAATATAAAAGTTGTAGGATGTGAAAGTATCACACCATGCCTTACATGCTGTATGGATGAGGCATGCTGATATGCACCTGTGGGCACTTCATGCCAGACATTCAATGACCACCAAGTCATGGTGCCATCTGCTTTGTCGTCTCTTTTATAATTCCAGAGAGAAAGGCAGCAGTGTCACCTCATTATTACTATTGAAATATATTTCAGTACCAGTGTAACAAGTCAACTTAAAAAAGTAAAACAACATATTTTGAATATTTTACAGTGTATTTTGTAAACTACTATTAATTATAACCAGACATATCTCTGAGTATGATATTGTAAATGTGATTGCGAAATAAAGCACCAAACCAAATATACAAAATGGTATACAAAAATGTTGTACTCTATGTTTCTGCCAGAAAGTTATTTTACAAAAACCAAGAAAAAAGCACTCGCATAGCTATAACCCCAATCCATCTTTATTCAGAAAGCACCAAATGAATATTAATGCTGAGCACAACCAGTATGTTTTCATCAATAACTTCGTCAGATAAAACACCATACCTAATGAATCTGAATATATACTATGTTTAATTAAATCTAATTACTTCTATTAAACACTTCAACCTATGTAATGCATACTTTAATTACTTTCAATTAAAAACATTCTATTGTCCTATTTAAAAACCATTTCACAGCCACATACTACTCCTAAGTATAAAAATATATATAACTACTTTAAATATATAAACGCTTATAAAAATATATATAAATATCTATACAAATGTTTATATAAATATTAATAACAAATGTTTATAAAGAAATAAATACTTATAAAACCTTATACCAAAACATTCTAGGGTGTTTAGAACAATAAATACCTGTATAAAATTGTATAAAAATTAAAAATACATCCATTTTTAAAACTAAAATAGTGGTTTTAAATAAATCAAAGCTTGGCAGCTCTCAATTTCAAGACAGGGGCCAGGGAGACCATTTCATTCATACCTGGCCATCTGTTTGCCTCTAAGAAAAGTTGCCAGAATACTTCTTTGTATTCTAGCCTGGTCTCCCAAGGTCCACCTCTCTTGTCAACCTGCACAACCTCTAAAACAAAGAAGACTAAGCCAGCTTTTTCATATGTTTGAATGTGCTTAAATAATGCATTCTTATTATTAGATTTCTTAATTTCTTAACAGTGTTCATAAATTCTTTTAATGCATCTTTCAGTTTTACCTACATAAAATCCTTCACATTCTTTACAAATTGCAATATATACTTGCCATTTGGATTCACAATTGGAGTAAACCTTAGCTATGATTGTTTTATTTCTGCTAGGGATGAAAATTTCTGAAGGATTAGCAATATATGGGCATTGTGGATAGGAGCAACATTTCTAAGCACCCACTTTCCTGTTCACCTTTTTCATACAACTGCCTTCTAAAATATTATTAATGCACTTTCCTTTCCTAAATATAAATTTTAAAGGTTTTTCAAAGGCAAGATCCAAATCCGAAAAGCCCCCAAATCTATCCCATTCTTCCTTGATTAAATCTTTAATTATATTGGCATAACCACTATAATCTAATAAAATGTGTTATCAAAATGTATTTTTACATCATTATTCAAACTAATATTCTTTTCCATCGAATCCTCTTTACCTAGGATAGGGGCAAATCTATCTTTTGTATGTACCCAAACTAACTCAGACATTTCTTTTATGTGTGTCAGGATATCCCCTTTCTAGAAAAGTATCCTTTAACACATTACATTCCTTCAAAAAAAATCACAGTCTTCTGAGGTCATCCTACTTGCCCTCACATACTGTCCTTTCTCTATACCCTTTTTTTTAAATATGGCTGTGCATTCTTATAGTGCAAGAAGGAGTTGCAATAGGTGTATTTCCTATATATCTTAGATATAAATTTATTATTAGAACTGTCAAGCAATATATTAACATCTAAATAGTCTATATTACCATGACCTATTTTATAAGTAAATTTTAAAAACTCTGTACTATTAGATAAATATTCGAAAAATTCAATAAAGTTGTCATCTCCTTCAATCCAAAACAGGCAAATATCATCTAAAAAGCATTTATAAAGTCACCAACAGTCTTTATATTTGGAATTAAACACAAAAAAACAAAAATTATCCTTCAAAATAAATAAAATTATGTTCTTAAGTATAATTTTATTTATTTTGAAGGAGAATTTTTTAGGCAATTAAAAGGGGTAGCAATGGGTGCTATGTGTGCCCCTACTTTTGCCAATTTAGTGCTCTCTTGGTGGGAGATGAAGTTTGTGTTTAATTCCAACTATAAAGACTGTTGGTCACTTTATAAATGCATTTTAGATGATATGTGCTGTTTTGGGTTGAAGGAGAAGATAAATTTATTGAATATTTATCTAATAATGCAGAGTTTTTAAAATTTACTTATAAAATAGGTCATGGTAATATAGACTATTTAGATGTTAATATATTGCTTGACAGTTCTAATAATAAATTTATATCTAAGATATATAGGAAAGACACCTATTGCAACTCCTTCTTGCACTATAGGGCATACCCATATGTAAAAAAAAAGGGTATAAAGAAAGGACAGTATGTGAGGTCAAGTAGGATGACCTCAGAAAACTGTGATTTTTTAAAGGAATGTAATGTGTTAAAGGATATGTTTCTATAAAGGGGATATCCTTTAACACTTATAAAAGAAACGTCTGAGTTACTTTGGGTACATAGAAAAGATAGATTTTCCCTATCCTAGGTAAAGAGGATTCGATGGAAAAGAATATTAGTTTGAATAATGATGTAAAAAAAGTTTTGATAACACATTTATATTAGATTATAGTGGTGATCCCAATATAATTAAAGATTTAATCAAAGAAGAATGGGATAGATTTGGGGGCTTTTCAGATTTGGATCTTGCCTTTGATAAACCTTTAAAATTTGTATTTAGGAAAGGCAAGTATATTAAGAATATTTTAGAAGGTAGTTGTATGAAAAAGGTGAACAGGAAAGTGGGTACTTAAAAATGTGGCTCCTGTCCACAATGCCCATATATTGCTAATGCTTCAGAAATTTTCATCCATAGCAGAAATAAGACAATTGTAGCTAAGGTTTACTCCAATTGTGAATCCAAAGGGCTAGTATATATTGCAATTTGTAAAGAATGTGAAGGATTTTATGTAGGTAAAACTGAAAGATGTATTAAAAGAAGAATTTATGAACACTGTTATGAAATTAAGAAATCTAATAATAAGAATGCATTATTTAAGCACATTCAAACATGTGAAAAAGCTGGCTTAGTCTTCTTTGTTTTAGAGGTTGTGCAGGTTGACAAGAGAGGTGAACCTTGGGAGACCAGGATAGAATACAGAGAAGTATTCTGGCAACTTTTCTTAGAGGTAAACAGATGGCCAGATATGAATGAGATGGTCTCCCTGGCCATTGTCTTGAAATTGAGAGCTGCCAAGCTTTAATATATTCAAAACCACTATTTTAGTTTCAAAACTTGATGTATCTTTAATATTTATACACTTTTTATACAGTTATTTATTGTTCTAAACACCCTAGAATGTTTTGGTATAAGGTTTCATAAGTATTTATTTCTTTATAAATATTTGTTATTAATATTTATATAAACATTTGTACAGATATTTATATATTTTTTATAAGCTTTTATATATTTAAATTAGTTATATATATTTTTATACTTAGGAGCAGTATGTGGCTGTGAAATGTTTTTTAAATAGGACAATAGAATGTTTTTAATTGAAAGTAATTAAAATATGCATTACATAGGTTGAAGTGTTTAATAGAAGTAATTAGATTTAATTAAACATAGTATATATTCAGATTCATTAGGTATGGTGTTTTATCTGATGAAGTTATGGATGAAAACGAACTGGCTGTACTCAGCGTTAGTATTCGTTTGGTGCTTTCTGAATAAAGGTGGATTAGGGTTACAGCTATCCGAGTGCTTTTTTCTTGGTTTTGGAGTTTACTTAGCACTGTTTTCCTCCTTTTTTGACTTTTGGTTGTTATTTTACAAGAACCCATATCTCACATAAATTTTATTTTTTAAACCAATCACCTTCCTTACAAGAAGAACATCAGGGCATATAGACACTCATAAAATGTTTTCAGCATTTGCTTCTGGTGAATGTCATGCTATTAATGTGACACTGTTCTTTTACAACTGTGATTCATATCATTCTTTCATTACTGTCTTGAGTAATGGACAAAAACTGAATTTGGTCATCATCAGTTTTTAATTTCAGAATCAAAGTGACTCACAACCTGAGGAAAACAAACCAGTACACCAATCACCGATGCATGTGTGTGTGTGTGTGTGTGTGTGTGTGTGTGTGTGTGTGTGTGTGTGTGTGTGTACACACACACACACACACACACACACACACACACACACACACACACATATTGACTCTAAACAGAGAATGTACAGTAGATGATCAGCCTAAACTACAGAAAACCAGATACTGGCAGGGATGACATACATACTTCATGTGGACAGTAATCAGAGGTCAGACATCAGGTGCAGATTGTGGAAGTAGCAGCAGCACTGAACTGTACAACACTAAGACTCCACTCAGTGACTAAGTCATTAGATTTAGTTTATATGGAGTCTATGGAGATCTCATGGGTTGTTCCTTCTGTGATCCCAATAAAAAACAATACATTACAGTAAATTGTCCCTGCTGTGTGCTTTAGTTGGGTGGGGAGAGAATTAAATAGCAAATGTCAAAAGTCTGTAAGTGGACATAATTAGTACCTTCCTTGTAAATGGAATTTTGGTATATTTTCTACTTCCACAGGGATCCTGGAGCACAACTAATGTGCTTGGTTACCAAATACATTGCACGGCCTGTGTGCAGGACAGTACCTAAATGGATTTTCCAGTACTGCAGAGCATACCTGGATAACTGACACTCGTAGAACTTAAATAGTACAGCAGTGAAGTTTGAATACTGGGAATACTGCTGCTGTAGCATTCATGATGAAAGGGGATTTACCACAAGTGAACATCAGAGAACCAGACTAACTCACAGAACTTTGAGGTTTCCTGCAGAAAGAAGAGTCTCCTCTCTACTCCAGGGACATCCAACTGATGCTAGATAGGAGAAGAGCACTCCATGCTATCTCTAGTGGTCCTCTTCTAAGAGATCAGCTATATCAGCTGGCCAGACAAAATTTGGTCTGATTTTTTCCATTCTTTGATTAGGTCAAGTAATATAGTAACTATCCGTGCATATCCAGGGAAGAGGACTGATAGCTAGTGAGTCTGGTTCAGTACTAACTCAAAGACTGCCTTGTGCAATACATGCACTGTTCTCAAAGTCACAATACCTTTACAAAAGACAGTATAAGATTCAGTGGACATCAAGGCTTGCAGTTTAGATTTGAGCAGAAGCAACACCCATGATGAATGTTTATTGATGCATGTATTTATATATTTAGTAACTGGTTGACTTCTCTGGTCCAAAGACCATTTTCAGGCATGACATAGACCAAGAGGCTAAAGAAAATATAGCAAAAAAAAGTTACAGTAATGGATAATAGGTTAGAAAGCAAAGAGCAATAATGGATAATAGGCCAGAAAGCAAACAGCAGTAATGGATAATAGGTTAGAAAGCAAAGAGCAGTAATGGATAATAGATTAGAAAGCAAAGAGCAATAATGGATAATAGGTTAAAAAGCAAAGAGCAGTAATGGATAATAGGTTAAAAAGCAAAGAGCAGTAATGGATAATAGGTTAGAAGGCAAAGAGCAGTAATGGATAATAGATTAGAAAGCAAAGAGCAGTAATGAATAATAGGTTAGAAGGCAAAGAGCAGTAATGGATAATAGGTTAGAAAGCAAAAAGCAGTAATGGATAATAGGTTAGAAGGCAAAGAGCAAACTACAGGCTAACAACAACATTGACACTATTTATACTATTTATAAATGCTGAAATACAAAATGTGGTCAACATGTAATAGTGGTAGAAGCATAACAGGATATCTCATGAGTATTTTAACAGTAAGCTTTGGTCTCCAAGGAAGCTCATGGTACAGCAGCATTAGTGGATGTGAGCAGGAGTAAGAGAAACTGGAAATAACATTCTGCTTTATCTATAGCAGCACATCATGAAAATAAGAATGAGAAGAAAAGTAACATTTACATGTTAAAAACTTAAAGCACAACTGATCCTAATCTTTACCACAACCCATGTACCCTACCTGACACTGTCAGTGACCATCTTCCCATCCACATCCAAAGACACCATCTCTAACCACCCTGGATCATCTATATAGAGACTGTCGAAAAATGCTGAAACGTTTAACACCAGACTTTCATCTATCAACTGGTCCTTCCTCCCTCACCTTCCCCTCAATGAAACCGTACTCAGTTTCAACCAAATTTTCCTTGAAATCCTAAACTCACTAGCACCCCCCAGGGAAATCAGGATAAAAGCTAACTACACCCCCTGGCTTTCAAAAGATACTCGCTCCCCTATGCACAAAACAGATTAGATTTTTAAACCTGGCTTAAAACCATATTCCCGTCACACTTCCAAAACTACATAGAACTTAGAAACCTCACCAAAAAACAAATGAATAAAGACAAGAAACAATTCTAGCATAAGGCACAAACCAACCACTTCCCTAATCCTAAAAATATTTGGAGTACGATCAATAAAATTCTCCACCCAGGAAACCCAACAACCCCTAACAGCTAGCTAAACAACACTCCCCCAAAAACGCCACCCTGCTTAACAGTTACTTCATTGACACCATCAGTAAACTAACTCACACAGCCCATAATACCAATCCCCCTATCTCTCTTTCTTTTCCTACTCATACTAAAAAAAAAAAAACTCTATTTCACTAAATCTGGTTCCCACAATATTCATCAAATCACTCCTGTACAAACTTAAACTATGTTTACCCCTCTACTGATAATTTACCTCCCCTCTTTCTCAAGATTGCCGCAGATTCTATAGCCTACACTATTTTTATACTAGTAAATAGAACAATCCATGAATCCACAGTCCCTCACATCTAGAAATCATTCTATACAATACCTCTACTTAAACAAGGAAACTCTACTGACCCTTCCAACAACAGACCCATAGCCATTCTTTCCCCACTTTCAAAAAATTCTTGAAAAATGTATACATACACAGCTTCTCAAACTACTAATCCAGGAAAGCCTTTAGACCACTACCCAACACGGGTTTCAGCCTAACCACAGCACAGCCACCACCCTTCTATCCTTTACTCAAACTGTAGCAGAGGCTAGGACCAGCAACCAACTAGTATCTTGTCTCTTCCTAGATCTCTCTAAAGCCTTTGCTACAGTTTCTCACTCTAAACTACTAATAAAACTTGCTGATCTCAGTCTCTCATCTTCCACTCTCCATTTGTTCTCCAGCTACCTTACCAATAGGCTTCAGTCTGTAAGATGGCACACTTTCTGCTCCCCCTTCCTACTTATTCAAGCAGGAGTCCCCCAGAGCACTATCCTGGGACCTCTTCTATTCAGTATCTTCACTAACAACCTCCATACATCCTGTTGCCCCTCCTCTTTTATACAATATGCAGATGACTCTACAATTATCTCCTTCTCTGGCATCTCTCATCTTCACACTCTTACCCAAAACACATTCCTATCCATTGAAAGATGGTTTACAGATAACCAGCTCATCTTAAATCCATATAAAACCAAACTCCTTCTCTTCCTTCCTAGATCACTCTCCAATCTTAAATCTACCTTTACTGTCTCATCATTTAACAGCACTACCATCAGAGTTGAACTAAGCTCTTGGGTATCATAATTGATGACTATTTAACATTTGACCTGCACATCCAACATAGTATCAAAAAAACACACCAAAAACTGGGACTACTTTATAGGAGCAAAAAATCACCAAAAACTGGGACTACTTTATAGGAATAAAACATTCCTAACATTAGACTCCAAATTATCCCTAGCTTGAGTTTTCCTACTACCTTGCCTACTCTATGCCGCCCCAACCTTACAAACTTACAATCCACATTACTCACCAAGCCTGAATAAACGTATAATAAAATTGCTAGATTTGCAACAAATCAACCCTACAGATCACACCACTGCCTTGCACTTAAGCAACTCCAATGGCTAGAATTCCCCCACCAACTACTACTATCACAGCTAAAAACCACTCACTCCATACTCTATAAACATTCTGCCTGCCCCTCCTTCTCCTCCCTAGTTTCCTTCTACACCCCCCAATCCCTCACTCTGTAGCTCCGACCAATATCTTCTAGATATTTACAAACCTAATAAAACATTGACAAACTCTTATACAAACAGTGTCCCAGGTCTGGAACAAACTCCCCTCCAATATAAGAAACATCCCACACACGTGTTATTTCAAAAAAGAACTAAAGCACTACCTATTAAACTCATGGTCCTGCCCCTGCCAGGATCCTACTTAATTCCACTTCCCTTCCCCCACTATTCTTTTTTCTCCTTTTTCTTCCTTTCTTTTATGACTATAACTATCGAGATTCTACTTCTGGTAACTAGAAGTCATATCAATCGTCTCAACACATTATGTTTGCATTTGTAGCTATTAGCTATGTAAATATGTATATATGTAGTAGACATTAGATTTGTACTTATACTTGTACATAGTCTTTCTCTTGGTTTTTCAGTATTACTCGCTGCTTACTTTTTGCGTTATTTCTCTGCCTTATGTAATGACTCTGTTCTTCTTAATGTATATCAGCCAGCTTTCTTCTTCTTAATGTATTGTTAATTTTAAATATATATTTTGCAATTTCTGTGTATTATACTGGAGTTTTTCTCCTCAGATCTCCACTGAAAATGAGCTTCTAGCTGAGCTGGACTAACCTAGTTCAGAACTGTCAAATAAGTAAATAAATAAATAAATAAGCTGACTCAAATGTAGGAAGCATGAGCTTTTCCAGAAAAAAAGTTCAGATCTCATGAAGGGGACATATACCTGGTTTGGAGTGCAATAACCTCATCAGAAAAAAAGAGAGATGGTAGATGCACACCATGACATATGTCAATCCTGGCTTAAATAAACTTCTTAGGTAGCGGAGGATTTGTTGTACAGAGGCTTTCAGATGATTACTGAGATGTGTTAGTTCCATAGCAATAAATATGTGCACTTCTTTAGTTAAAGTTTTCTGGTTGGGGGTCTTGGAACATATTCAAAAACTGAAATTAACAGGAACATAGTCCCCAAGCTGTCAGTTTGAGACTGGTGAGATTAAGGCATACTGGGGTGTTCTTGAGTTGTGTCATAAGAGAGAAATACATGAGAAGATTCCAGACTCCTCCTGTCCTTAGTTGAAAAAGACAAGGATGATCTAAGGTTGTCTAGGCCAAAAGGGGGTTATTACATTAAGATTAGCTTGGTCTTCTGTGGCTGTCACTGTCACTTTGGGGATCAGCAGTATAGGTGGAAAGGCACACAGGGGAACCTCTGCCCTCAATGAGTGGTAAAAGCACTAATCACTCAAACCGACTCGCAAGGGGATCTGGAACAGAATCTCCTGATTAAGAACATCTAAGAGCTTGAAAACAGGTCTAGGTAGGGAACCTTCACCATCATTTAATGTGTCACAAGGTGGCTCTGTCCAATGACACTTCATGGGAGCTAGCTATGGACCTTCTCAGTTGGTCTACTATAGCATTCTGTTCTGATAACATATACATGACCCAGGACAGCAAGTTACATAGCAGAGCTGCACCTCACCAGCATTCCTAGTCTGCAAAGATGATGCACCATTCTTCCGTGATGCTGTCAGTCACAATAGTGAGGGAGCCTGGTTTTCTAATGTTTATGAGCCTTAATACTGCATAAAGCTGTGGCACAAGCTCTTTAACACTGATGTACATTTTTTTTTTTGTGCCTTGGGTTGCCATTGTCCCTGTACCTTTATTTGACCTGTGTGGGAGCCTCAGGACAGGTCTGAAATATGTGTGGTTAGAGTCTGATTGCTCTAAATGGGAGGAAGGGGTAAGCTGAGATTCTGTGAAACATGGTTTACCCCCCCATACAAACTTCATGAAGAGTGAAGGAATAACAGGAAGAGTCATAGCTTCATAGGTTCATAAGAGGTTACATGGCTAGTGGCCCTAGAGCCTTTACAAGCCTAGGCATGTTAATCCCAGGTATCCCCATTTGTTCTTTTTTGGGTAGCTCACAGAATGGCTTTATGAACAGAGCACTATTCCTGTCCATGAGGGACATGGGTGCCACCCCAGATGTGAATTCGCAGTCTCCCTTCCGATTATCTAGGTTGTGTTTGAATAGGGTCAGCGAGGAGCTCTGTTTTACGTGACTAAGAAGTCTATCCCAGAGAAGCATCAGTCTCTGGGAGATATACCTGTCACTCCAGTATGTTCTGTTAATGTCACAAGCTAGGTTGAGATCCCTAGAGTGAGTGACTCTTGTGTCATTTAACTTATAGATTAGTACTTTCTGGCAGGCGCAGGTAGCTTTATCCTAATGGTTCTTCAGGAACCACTGAATCTTCCTCATATGAAGCTTCAGCAGGGGACAATCAGAATGGAAGCTGATGTGTACCCAAGAGTTTTGTGGGTGTCCTGTACCACCAAATGTTGCCTATTTTTGAAGTGTAGGAATAGGGATCTCTAGAAAGAACACTGCTTTGGCCCAGCAGCAGTCTCAGAAAAGCCTTAATTTTAGAGAGTGGCAAGCTCAGTCCTTCCAACTAGGGGTAAATGTATACTCACTAGGAGCTTGAGATAGAAGAGCATTTGGCAAATACTTTAGAAAGAGTTGACAGATCAAAGGGCAAGGATGTGAACTGAAAGTAATGGACTTCCGGAACTCTGAGGAATCTCCTGTAACCCTGAAAGATTGTAATATTGAGGTTTACATCTTTCATGTCCATGCTCTTTATCATTGTAGGAATCATTAGCATTGATGGAAGTATTTTGAATGGTAAAATTTTTTTAATATATCCCTTAGAAACCTTTTTAGGTTAGGAAGGTCAAGAAGAGATCTTCAGAATCAGTCTTTACTTGGCACTAAAATGAGTCTGGAATAATAGCCTGTACCTTATCTTGGTGGTAATACCCTCTGTATCTCTGCACATACCAGAAGTAAAACAATAGCTAGGATGTAACAAAACAGATATGTTCCACAGGTGTAAATTGTTATAAGAAGTGATTGACACTGTAAAAGATGTGTCAAATTATCTCTGTAAGTAAGTGGTTTGATTGGTGTTATTGGGTAAATAGGTCAAGTACAGATTGGTGTCTGCAGCTGAAAGTAGTATCAGTAACCATGTGGGTACCAGTTGGGGGATTGTCCAGGGTGCCAATTGGCCTAGCTACAGATCTGGCCAGAAGCTGCTCTGTCATTGAGCCCACCAAGAGCACATGGTCTGCAGGTACTTGAGGTGCACCCTAGAAAGGAGCAAAGGTTTTATGCTTTATTATGTACCCTATAATTATTCATTCCTTCACCTAGGCATCAGATATAAAAAAAATTGCACTGAAAAATATTGGTGTTTTTTTCAGTCAGATGGTGAGGAGAGGGAATGCAGACTGCCTTAACTTAGTATTACATCCACTTGTCTTTACCACCATTTTCCAGAAAAAATCAACTACCTCATAAAGGAATGAAAACAGAAAAGCACAAACAAATATCTTATTCTTAGTCCACGAAAAGCAATTAAAAAATATAATCCTCTTTGTCCAAAAAAAAAATTCTTCTAAAATCCTTCCAGAACAAATCTGCTATTAGGAAAAGACTACACAAAGTGTGTGTGTGTGTGTGTGTGTGTGTGTGTGTGTGTGTGTGTGTGTGTGTGTGTGTGTGTGTGTGTGTGTGTGTGTGTGTATGTGTAAATTTGTCTGTACACACATGTGTTTATACTACGGCACCATTACCATGGCCATTTTCTCGGCTAATTTTGAACAAGTATTTAAATTATTTTGTCTACACTTATTTTGTGGTTTGACATGGTCTGGTATCAGTTTTTGTTTGTTTACCTGCTTCAGTATTACTGTTCTACTTATAAACTGCAGCATTTTTTTTTCATAAAGCAGATATACATAACTGTGCATATTGCAGTAGATACAATGTACGGTTGTTGTTTATGCTCCTCTCTGAATAATCAGGGAATTATTTATAACTTATAAATTATTATTAGTGCTATTGTTAGGTTTTGTTGCCTAGATAGGTCCTATGGAGAATAAAGCCCCTTATTCTGTTATATACAGTAATATACAAAATTAAATATTCAAAAGCTCAAACAACTTAACTTTGTAGAAAACATTTGCTGGTTTAAAAGCTATCTACAAGATAGATCCTTTCCAGGTGAATCATAACAGCTCCATATCCTCCATAGGTATTCTTAACACTGGAGACCCACAAAGATCTCTACTAGACATAATTCTTCTCTCCCTCTTTGTCAACAACCTCCCTCATGAACTACCAAATCTCAAGCTAGTTACATATGTAGACAACATGCTTCTCTTACAATACAGTATTGCCCACAGTGTCCTGTAAAAGAAGTTGCAGGAGGAGTTTAGTCAACTATGCACCTGGTTAATCTCCAATAAACTTCTAATTAACCCCAACAAAAAATAACATCATGATCTCTTCGACTGAAAAACTGCCAACTATTCCTTCCATTCTCCTAACAGACCACAATGGTAACACGAGTTCCATTGTCAACAATCAGAAATACCTCGGTTTTATACTCTTTACTTTGCACCTTAAACAAACACTATAACAAATAAAGTACTATTCCAATGGAAACTATGTTACAGGGTCAGTCATATTTTCTCTCCAAGGCTCACTTAGCAATTGCAAAAAATGTATTAATACCTAAACTGGAATGTGGTCATCCTTTCCAAGTTTTACATTCTGCATATAATATCCATAGAAAACAAATGTCAGAGAAAAAAAAATCTGTAGATTTTTTTCTAGTGGCAGACCTATTACTCCATCACTGTAAATTGCTTGAAAAAACTAACTAGCTTTCTGTCTTTAACAGGGATATTCTATTCTGCTTCTAATGACACCAGTTTTCAAGGTTTTAAAGCAAGACTATTGTCCTCTCCAAAGGAGGATTGAAAACATCTTTCACAGTGGTAAGAAGGGCATTTTGTATTGTTCATCTCATAAATAAGGGCACTGTCTCCAAGAAAAAAAAGAGCTTACACCCCCCCCCCCCGTACTCTTCCCTCATCAGGCCAATAATAGAGTACAATGCTTCCTTTGGTATGTTCCTTTCCAAACACCTGCAGCAATTGAAGAGACCACAAATGTTCCTTACAAAGAAAATTCAGGGTCTTCAAGATCTGTCTTAAGCAGACAGACTGAAATCATTGTCATTTTACTCTGTGTCATACAGACTGCTCAGAGGCGACCCGTGCCTCACATATAGAGCAATCTCTGACCCATCTTTAATGGAAATGCTGCACATTTGCAAGTCAAATGGTACATGGGTCAGTCACTCAATGGACCTTAACCTGGTATGTGACATCAACAGAACTTGCTGGAGAGACAGATTTGTCAAACAGTGGTTGCCGCACCTTTGGAACAAGCTTCCTATTCATGATAAACAAAACCCCGCATTGGCCTGTTTAAGCGTAATTTGGACGATTGGATAGGTAACTGAAAATTCACCCTGGGTGTTCCACCTGTGCACCTCTTGGACAGGTGCAATAGATGCTGATTTTAGTGTCTGCTTGAGCCAAATACCCTTGGGGACATGGATTGAACTTGGCTAGGCTTGTAAAGGCCCTGGGGCAACCTAGTAACCTCCTATGATCCTATGGTCATATGAAACTGCCATTCCAAGGCAACTTATGCAATTTCAAAAGTTCCCAGGACAGCTATTTCTCCCTTCTTCACCCAAGATTCAAAACTGCCATGAGAAAAGAGTCTTTTCAGGCTTGGCCTGCAACATGGAATCACCCCCAGACTGATATCAAAAGCCTAAAAACTACCAAAGATTTTAAAAATGTCATCAAAGAAAATATTCTTACAGATTTGTCCTACAACTGCTTCCTTGGCAATGGTTAATAACACTTGATAACATTAATATAAAGTCTACCACTTAACAGAATTAATATAAAGTCTGCCTTGATATACTGACTGATCTGTTATTGTACTGATGCATTTACCATTTATGAATCAGTGCACATTGTACTGAGTTTTGTATGTATAACTGCTTTCATTGTAAAATATTATGTTTCTACACAATGAGGGCAGGTTGCGGCTGAAAAGGGCCAATAGACCATATCACTAACCCAGTTATCTTAATATCAATAAACAAAATAAATAAATAAGTGATTATCCTGCTATTCTAGAAAGTCAAATGCATTAAGTTGTCCTCTTATTGTTTACCAGGCATTGCATAACATTTTTTAGAAAGAAAATAAGAAATAAGTGTAACTACATTTAGACAGCTCAGAATGAACCATCCTTAATGATGTATGTGATAGACATGATGCAAGATGTCTTATAACTGTATTTTGCCAAGTACTTTTTGTCAGGAAGGCAATGTGATATGAGAGCAGAGATTATGCAAGTTGCTGCAGTGTTCAGGGTCTTTAGTGGTAACATAGACCTCAGACTTGACTGCAAAATATTGACTCACGTGCCAAATTACAAACATACTAGAGACAGTTTGTATGTGTTCACTCCATTTACATATGGCAGCATCTCATCTGTATGAAGAACTATGTGTTAGCCGACATGCAGGTTAGCCTTATGACTGACCCTATAGCACTATGCTACCTTATGCACTGCATCTCTGCTCTTAAATAAGTGATTCACATACACAAATAAGCTACATATAAAGCTAGGTGGTGCATAGTATATGTACACATAAAAGTACATATATTGTCACTGTGAATGAGAAAGTTCTGGTAGACATGGTTATTATTACCCTGAAGCTTTGCTTCAGACTGACTCAGAATGCAGGGTTTCATGATACACCCCAGTACCAGTAGCTCCTTCAAAGACACAGCTGCATTTAACCAACACTTCATGTATACCTACATATCTGATACCCGTTTACTTTACTTTAAATGAAAGAACAGCACAGATGCATGCAATATATTAACTAGTTCAGAATATACTATGTCATAGGTATATCATGTGTGCTATGCAAGATATATATAAAACAAAGAAAAGTAATTCATGTAATTTTATAAAATGAAAATTTAAAATGTATATGCCATACCGTCTCTATAAAAACTGTCTTTTTAATCAGTCATCCAGGCCAAGAACATTTGCAAACAGCACTTTGATTAATAGTGTCCCTTTCATCAGTGTGAATATCTGATTAAAGTATATTGGTGCTGTGGTAGCGTTGCCGCCTCACACTAAAATGCTGTCCAGTTCGATTCTTGGCTAGAGCATCTTCTGCGTGGAGACATGCGTGAATGGGCGTACCTTCGTTGAAGGTTGTGCATCAGGGCTGGTAACTCGGCATGTAAAAATCAACTACCAATCATTAGCGGACCAGAGTTCCGCTGTGGCGACCCCTAACCAGGAAAAGCCAAAAGACACAACAACAAAAAGTGTCAAGATTAGGATGCATCAGTGAAGAACATTCTGTTGAACTAAATCTGTCATTGATCAAGTCATTGTCAATCTGAGAAGGTGTTGATGGGTAATTATACTCTGATACTTTTATCTGTTTCATTTGCATACTGGCATAACAGAGTTTGCAGCAGTGCCTTGATCTGTATATTTTAGTGAGATGTCCAGTGAATCTTCATTTCTGACCAAGTATCATCCTTACTTGTTCTCTAATCTGTTAATATGAAATATTTTTAGATGTTAGGAAAACTGCGTTCATGAGGTCTTTTCAACAACAGTTCAATAGCAGATTATTTAGTGTCACAAAAAATTCCTGTTCCTATTTCAAAAATTATTATTATCTGAAATCACTTCACAAGGAATTCTATGGCTAGCAAACATACATTTCCACACTGCACAATACTTTGATTTGTGCATTTGGCAATTTGAAGCATTAATTTGTGCAAAAGAGATAATGTGCACCTTTATACTAAAACAACTCCCAACTTAATTCAAAGTAAATTAGAAATATGTGGTTCCATCCCCTCTTTTTTATTTGTTTTTTAAACATATTGCACATATCATGGGTTTGCACTCCTTGTTCTATAACTTCAGAGATATTATGCAAATAAAGAATATCATAAACCCTTTCTTAACATTTCCTCATGCTTTGGTATGCATGATGTATTTTACTTAACTTGTCTGTTTCACAGATGAGAAAGAATAATGACTGTCACTTTTAAATGACATGCCTGCATATTATAAAGCTCATCTCAGTAAGGAAACTACAGATAAATAACAGTATGTAGTGGTGTGGCATTATCTGGCCCTTCTGTCATAATTCCAAGTAGCAACTATAGCTCAAAGTTTCCCCTTGTACATATGTTAAACTATTCTAGTTTTTTCAGCAGAAACAGTTAATTTAGAAACAATTTGTAGGACATCTGAATTGTTCTAAAATAAATCTTCTTTACACTAATGCAAATATGTTGAATGTAGGGGCTTCAGCTATAATTTGGTAGGATATTGATGAACCTGCAGATCTTGTTTTTGCAATGACTACAATACCCTTTAAAGTCTTGAAGGTGTGTTAGGTAAGGATTTCTTGAATATGCTCAGAAGTTGTTTATGGTCTGGCTTCACAGTAATTATTTTATCATATATATAGGCATGGAACTTTTGATAACTTTCTTGCACTAAATCTATAGCAAGACATTCCTCATTAAAGTCTACCTGGAGACTTATAGATTGTAGCATTTATGCATTTTCATTTGTTTACTGGGAAAGTTCAACTGGGTCTTAAAGGCTCTTTTTCTGTGAAAGCCCAGGGAGAAAACTCCAACTGGTTTACATACATTTTCAGTTAGAGTAGTGGAATCACATAAAATTGCATATTACACAAAGTAAAATAGTTTTCAGGAGACAAGGAGGAAAATAGCTCAGTTTTACAAAGGTTTACAATCATAATACTTCACCTGTTCATTTACATAAAGTTGCCCATCATGAATTACATTTTAGAAAACATGATACATGAAAGTTTAACATACCATAGAATCTGACTGTATGTGTCATTGTGAGCAGATGTTTAAGCGTTTTTAATTTCCTCCTTGTTCCATTGACCACAATTGTGCTACATCATTCTCCAGCAGTTGATGGAATAGTACTGTTACAACTGACGAGATGAATTTGGAAAAATACTGCATCAAACCTAAGAAATACATAAGAGATGATTTTTTCTGTGACTTTTGCATATTCACAATTGTTTTCAATTTGTCAGTATCAGATTTAACCTTTATGGAGCAATACATATCCCATGTATTTGACAAAAGTTATCAGATCTGATATTTACTTTTGTTCACTTTAAAGACTCTTTAACTCGTGTTCCTGCTTTACAGCTCCCTAGACTGGAATATTGTCTGTTATATTGAAAATAGCATCTAGCCCTTAAATCCTTTTACCTGCTCTATGGGACACTTCCAGTGCAAAAGAGATTCCATATGGTAACCTTAGAGCTTGGAACACGTTTTATCAAGCTTAATTTGCCAGACCCCTGGCCAGCCATTAGTTAACATCAAGAATAGAGAATAGTTTAGCATTAGGCATTGTTGCAACAACATTTTCAATTGTTTGATGTGAGCCATGTTCCCTTTATATCCAGTTATGTCCTGAGGTTCTACATATTCTCAGTTTGACATTTTTTTGTAACTGCTACCATGCTATTCAATCATTCACTCGTTTTTGCTTGCTCAGCTGTGAATCCCAGAGCATCTATATTCTTCAATTCTTGTTCATTTCTAGTTCTGAGTTCTTCTGAAAACATAAATCACTGGTATTGCCGCAGGAGAATTTTACTGTGACATTTTCCTTGCAGACAACCCAAACATTGAAACAAATCAAAATACCTATGCAAAATGTCATCAGCGCATTGTAATATGCATTTGCCACTTTAAGAAGTATAGTTCTGACCCACGTTAAGGATTAATTTCAGCAGCTGTCTTATTGCATCTGCTAGTTACATTAGCATTACTATTTTTAACACCGTATTGCTTTGTTTTCATGTCATGTGCTCCTTTATATCTCATAATGTTGGCATTTGATACAGCACATAATTATTTTATTTGAGAATGATATTCTGAGATGTTGCATAATGTGTGAGGTGTCTTTATTGCTTTCATGACAGTATACATGCTCTGATTCTGTAACACTTCATTATTATCAGATTCACTGTTCTGAACTTTAGCCTAACTTTTGCTGCAATATGCACTAGCTATTAAATCATCCTGCAACTGTACAATGTTAATTATTTTAAATGTATCCCCTGTCATAAGCATTATAACCCAAAATGTTTTATTGTTTTAAGTGCTTTTCCAAGAACACAAAATTAGAATATCAATTAGCATTTCTTATACTTCTAGCTGCAAACAAGCCAAATCTTTCCTAAAGATTTGTTCTCTGCCATGCAAATTTCAAAAGTGTGCAAAGAAACTCATACACCTTATTCCACAAATCCAGTGCATTAAATGTAGAGTCAGGTAATATATTGCAGCTGTTCCCTATATCCAGCTTAAACACAATACTAATGCTTTTAATCATCAGCTTTTCTAAGATGCATTGTTGCTAGCAATAACTTTACCACTGTCTGCAAAATGCTTTTTGTATGCAACTCAATACTGTGCAGAAACATGTGCATTTTGTTCTCTTCATTTGATTTGAGTACATGCCCATCCTGCTACTGTACTTCAATGCCTCAGACTGCATCATATGACTTTTGCCAGAGGCAGACTGAATCAATAGTGAAACAACTTGCAGATGGAATATTTGACTCTGCAAGCACAGCAGAAAACATTTTTTTTTAAATTAAGCAATTAAATAGCCCTCTTCAATAGCCTCATGATGTGCCACTGTCAGCCAGCCTTTAGGGCAGTATTTTTTTTTTATCCGGATGCAATGTGTATATATGTGTGCATGCGTACATGTTTGTGTGGGGATACAATAGGTTGCATTGTTTATCTGTCACTGCACAAGATAAAATACATTACTCTGGCCATTATTTATATAGATAGTCATTCATCTGATCACAAACTTCTTAGGTGTACATAACCATTAAAGTGACTGTAATTGGGCATGTGTGTGTGTGTGTGTGTGTGTGTGTGTGTGTGTGTGTGTGTGTGTGTGTGTGCGCGCGTGCGCGCAGGGGAATGCAGTGGATTGTACTGTATGCCTATGACAACAATGAGCTGAAATACATTACTACAATTATTATTTATGTATTTATTCATTACTTTAATCACAATAAAGACCTCTGAAGAGTACACAGATAATACTGTGGCTGTTGCAATGTCTGACACAGTTGCATTCAATGGATGACATTGCCTAACACCTGCTGTCATCTGATCACAGTTTAACATTCATTGATATAATCTGGCAGGTCTAGTGTATTTTTTGAGTAAAACAAATTAAAATATTGTGCCTATAATTATTATTATTATTATATTACTGCTACTTTTAATATGATCACAATTAGACATCAGAACTGTATAGTTAAACTTTCTAAAATGAGTGGGTGGTGTGAATGTCTCTCCATAAAAGTGACTGATCTCAGTTTTTTTTTCCTGAGTACAGTTAAAGTCATTGACCTGGTTCAGAAGGGTTATAGTGTTACTAGTCAAGAAACTGGCAATAATGAGTGGGAATTTAGTCTGTGCATGAAAGTGACTGACCCTACCTGTTGCTTGAAAAAGCAGTTATTAATCTGACATAATATAGACTGCTTTATACCAGTTAGTCCCACCCACTCAATTGCATCGTATAGCATCTGTGCCCTTGCTTTGAAGTCAGATTTTCTCCTAGTACAAACACTAGTGAAATTTATTTACTCCCCAGATCAAGGTACAGATATAGGCACAACTTAACTAAGCAGCTGATCTTGGTAAGTGAATTCATTTAAGTTTTTATTTATCACCCATGCATTTTTATGATACAGTGGTGCCAGCTCCATAAGGAAAAGCATCACATATTTATTTAGACCGGAGGAGAAAAGCTCCAGAAATTATATAAGTAATTATGATATTTACAAAATATTAAAGTAGTGTCACAGAAATATAGTGCAAGTCATAAGTTTATGCACAGCACTACAATGCATAGGTAAAATAACAGTTAAGTACAATTTCCAAAATTTGAGAACCGTACATAGCATAGGCCAAATAACAATTAAAAGGTTTAGAGAATATTACACCATGAACAGTATGAATACAGTTTGCTAGAGCAAGTACAAGGAGGACAAAGAGTTGCTAGGGAAAAGCAGATAAGATGAGAAGAGAGGAGACTAGTTCAAGGGGGGGGGGGGGTTTGACAAGGGCATGACCAAGCCTTCAGGAGAAAAAGGTTAAGTTCTTTCTTAAACAGGTATTTATGCTAAATGCTTCTTATGTTGAGAGGGAGGGAGTTCCAAACATGGGGCCTAGAGTATTTGTAAAGGGTCTTACCAATGTTTTTGTTGAGTTTGTATAACTGAAGGAGGTGTTTAATGGCACTACGGAAGTGATGGGGGGGGGGGTTATAGAATGAGACAGAATTGGAGATGGAGGCATAGGATGAGGGTTCATATAGGATAGAGTGTGCAATATGTAGATGGGGTATAAGTAGCTGTTTGGAGAATTCTGGCCATTGGAGTGACTTAAGGGCAAGACAGTGGTGAGATTTGTAAGGAAGGTTGGTGGCAAATCTGGCAATTTTGTTATAAGTTTGCTCTAGTTTAATGATAAGAGATGTATGAACATGAGTAAGGACAGGGCCAGTGTAAAGAAGACAGGGTAGGAGTAGGGCCTGAGTGAGGGAGGGTTTGGAGGACGGTGATAGAAATTTTCAATTACGAAAGAGAAGTACAAGTTTCTGGTGGGTCTTTTTTATACTTTGCTGAATATGAATATCAAATTTTAATTCATCATCAATGATAACTTCAAGTAGTTTAGTACTGGGTTTGGATTTGATAATGGTGTTGTTGAGAGAGGATATAGAGAAAGAGGCTTTGTGCCGGGCAAGTGTTTTAGGGAGAAAGAGGAGGATTTTGTTGGGGTTTTTTTGGATTTAATATGAGTTGGTTATCAGAGAACCAGGTTTCGACAGAGGAAAAGGTTTGTTGAGTGAGAGCTAGTATATCAGGGATGTTGTGGGCAGAGGTAATGAGGGTGGAGTCATCAGCGTACTAGTGTAGAAGTGTAGAGAGGTTAGTAGCAGAGTGAAGTTTATTAGTGAATATATTAAACAGGAGGGGGTCCAGAATTGATCCTTGGAGAACTCCAGTATTAACAGGGAGGAATGGAGAGAGGACAGCTTGCCAGCTGATGGATTGCTGCCTGCTAGAAAGATAGCTAGAGAACCAGTTGATGGAGGAGGTAGAGAGGTGTAGGTCTAAGAGTTTAATCTGAAGTTTAGAATGAGAGACAGTATCAAAGGACTTTGAAAGATCGAGGAAAAGACTGAAGGCGAGGAGATTATTGTCATGGGCTTCAGCTATTATTTGGGTAAATGACAGTAATGCAGTACAAGTGCTATGGTGAGGCTTAAATCCGTGTTTGGTAGAAGTGAGGAGACTGTTATCGAGAAGGTGCTTGAGTAGATGAACATGGATGCACTTTTCCAAGATTTTGGATAGGGGGGGGCAGGATAGCAATTGGTCTTAAGTTAGAGGGCTCTGTAGCATTGCCATGCCATTACATTTATATTTACATGTCAGTCTAATAAACTCCCATAAACTGTTATTCTCTAATTATGCCTTATTTTTCACATTATTTACATTATCTGCTCTTGACTTACTCATATCTATTTCCTGTTTTACTATGTAAAGTATTATTGGACTGTATGATTGTATACCAATTGCTGTTTTTTTGTGGTCAAACTATGTTATATTTGTAATTTATTTTATTTATTTATTTTATTTTACATTTGTTGGCTGGGCTAGTCTAGCTGGATACATGTCCATTTTCAGTAGAGGCCCAGGGAGATAAGCTCCAAGCATTAGTAAATTACAAAAAAATTACAATAATTAAAAATGACTAAATTCAAATACAAAGAGATTAAAAATGTTTTGAGAGAATAAAAATAGTTTCTATGAATAATAGCTTGCAGTCTATGCAATGTTTAAAATACAATATAAAAGTAAAAATTGTGTCTATGAATAATGTCTCACAGTCTATGCCAAGGTTAGAAATACAATTGAGTACAAGAACACTCAGAATTCTAAAGTAATGATTTGTAGGTCAGAGAAAGAGAAAGAGAGAAAAGCAGAAGAAAGAAAAACACAAGGGCTAGAATAAAGTTAGATTCTATTGATTAAAGCTGTAGAGGGGACAAAGGCCAGAAGGAAGGGGTATAGAAAGAAGAGCATTAAGGGGGAAAAGTAGGATTTAGTCAGGTTTAGAACAGGGACAAAGCCAATGAATTTTCAGATGTTCTTTGAGATGTTTCTTGAAGAGTGGTGTGGATGAGAGAGATGTGAGTGTGCTAGGAAGTTTGTTCCAGATTTTACCCACAATGTTAGTAAAAAGTGAGTCCCCAGCTTTATTGTTAGATTTAATATTGAATATTAATAGCTTATTTGCTGAGCGAAGTGTTGCAAGATTTCTATATGGGGAGATCAGGTTAGAGAGAGAGAGGGTGATAAAGAATATTATGTGAGATAACCAGTTGATTATACAGTAGATGGTTTTGTAGTTCTGACCATCCGAGTTGTTGAAAGTTGTGACAGTGGTGGGTTCTGAAGGGGGTGGCAGTGACAAATCTATCTATGTTATTATAGCTAGTTTCAAGCTTGCTTAGATTGTGTTTTGATAGATTGATGTATATGGCAGAAGCATATAATAGCGTAGAAATTAGGTGAGTCTGGGCAATGGAGGTTCTAGCTAGTGGTGTGAGGAAGGGTTTGATTCTATACAGGGAGCCTAGTTTTTTATTGACAGTCTGTATAGTATTGTTGATATGATCATCGTAGCTGAGGTTATTATCTATGGTTATGCCCAGTAGACATGTGGTAGTGTCAGGGGAAATAGAAGTTCCATTGTTAGAGGTAATTGTGAAGTGGAACTCTGGTGACTTTTGGGTGGGAGCAAAAAGTAACAATTTTGTTTTTTTAGGGTTTAGGAGGAGGCAATGATGGGTGAACCAATTTTCAGCAGTATTAAATACTGTTTGAGTAAGGGTCTGAAGAGAGATTGATGACTTAGCAGTACAGATTAAAGTAGAATCATCAGCGTATTGTATGCATGTGGCTTGAGGAACAACAGTATTTAGATCATTACTAAAAATGGAAAATAAAAGAGGGCCTAGGATAGAGATTTGAGGGACTCCAATGTTTATGGGGAGGGGTAATGTGGAACTTTGTTCCTTTGCTCTACCCAGACTGTAAATAACACATAACAAAATAAAACAAAAATAAAATAAAAACACAGATAAGTGAATAACAGACAAAAAAATTCAATAGTTTTAAGTATTTCATATGAT
>NC_056743.1:1162499693-1162661190 GCF_019279795.1 Protopterus annectens
AAAATAACACAGTAATATTAAATAGTTACATACTGAAAACTAATTTCTTAGCACACCTTAAATTAAGAAAAAAATATATAGATATACACAAACATCTAAGCAAAAAGTTCAAATGAAACTGATTATAAGTAAAGCATATCACATAAATAGTGTACAAGTCCCTTGACTTATAAAAGTCTCCTTCTAAAACCATTGCATTTTACTGATACAGAAAACATCAAAATGATCTCAAAATCTGTCGCAGATAAAGAAAAACAGAAACTGAAATTCCAGCCACTCATATACAATTGTTAATGAGCAGCTCTCAAAACTTTGTCATTGGCTGAATAAAGATTGCTTATAAAGTCAGCAATAAGGACACCAGATACTTCTGGTATTCCAGATGGCTAAATTCATCAAAGGCACATAGGAAACTGCAGCTGGAAATATTAGAATAATTAAGCCATCTCCAGATGAGGAGAAGTTCAATTTAAGAATCTCAGATGATGAAATGAAGACTCCATCCAACTCAAATGCACATGAAATGAAAGATCAAGGTCTAAGTCCTGATTTGAACACAAGCAAATATAATACCAAGACAACATTATGCATTTGACAGATAGATAGATGACAGATAGATAGATAGATAGATAGATAGATAGATAGATAGATAGATAGATAGATAGACAGACAGAAAGACAGATAGATAGATAGATAGATAGATAGATAGATAGATAGATAGATAGATAGATAGATAGATAGATAGATAGATAGACAGACAGACGGATAGATAGATAGATAGATAGATAGATAGATAGATAGATAGATAGATAGATAGATAGATAGATAGACAGACAGTCACATAGATATATGTGTACAACTTCTTAGTGAAAACACCAGAATATCAGACACATATGTTCGTAAACACGGAAGTCAGGATGCCACTATGCATGCTTCAGTAAACATTCTCAGTGTTTGTAATTTCTTAGTTTTAAAAAGCAAAATAAAACATTGTTTTTTACAGAGATCTAATACCCCTGCACCCCCCCCTGCTAACCGCATATACTAACTGTGAGATAAGGGCAATTTTCCCAGCCCGAGTTTGTGCAGTCTCACACACCTGTTGATCAACTGCCTAGCTGAGCATGTTCAGTTGACCAGACAGCTGTCAACCTTACACACACTTGATATATTCACTCATACCCATATATAGCACATAGTACTATGACAAATACAGCCAATTGCTACCATCAGTTTTTGAATTTCAGGGTGAAGAAAAGAAGAAAGGGGAATGGTCTTGGACAAGCAATCAAAGAGAAAGGTGTGAGTTTTCTTCAATCATTAGTAATGAGCCAACTGAGAGAAAGCAATAGAGCTTGAGTGCTGAAGCAGCAGTGTACATGTGGTTAGAAAAGCACCAGCAGCAGTGTACATGTGGTTAGAAAAGCACCAGCAGCAGTGTACATGTGGTTAGAAAAGCACCAGCAGCAGTGTACATGTGGTTAGAAAAGCACCAGCAGCAGTGTACATGTGGTTAGAAAAGCACCAGCAGCAGTGTACATGTGGTTAGAAAAGCACCAGCAGCAGTGTACACGTGGTTAGAAAAGCACCAGCAGCAGTGTACATGTGGTTAGAAAAGCACCAGCAGCAGTGTACATGTGGTTTGAAAAGCACCAGCAGCAGTGTACATGTGGTTAGAAAAGCACCAGCAGCAGTGTACATGTGGTTAGAAAAGCACCAGCAGCAGTGTACATGTGGTTAGAAAAGCATCAGCAGCAGTGTACATGTGGTTTCAATATAAAGACAACAGGAAATATCTCAGTGGCTGCATACCACAAAACTGAACATAATACAGTTAATAATTAAACAGTTGTTGTTGTTTTTCTTTTGGCTTTTCCCGGTTAGGGGTCGCCACAGCAGAACTCCAGTCCGCATGTCTTTCGAACGCCACTCGACCGTGGGGATGACATACAGACTCCATACAGAAGGCGCTCCAGCCGAGAATCGAACGGGAGAATCCCTTGCTGTGAGGCGACAACGCTACCGCTGATCATACAAATGTTGTTCTTGAGACCACAATAGCTGCACAATTCAAAGAAGTGTGGGCTCGGGCATGAAACACTGGTACTGTGATATCATTCTATGGAAGTCTTTAGGCATATCTAGAGTCAAGTACTGTGAAGACAAGATTGCAGCAACATTGTTACATATGTAATGGGCACTGATCAAAGAGCAATATATCAGCTTGTCAACAACAGAAATCAAAATGTCTATGGAAATGTCTACAGAGGTGGTCAGGAGCCATATGTCCATGAGGGAACAATAAGTCCAAAGCACAGGATAATTACAACAATGGAATGGCAGTACACAAAGTTAATGCCTGCAGCCAGCTGCAAGCTAGGCATCACTACCCAGTAAAAATCAAACACATTTGATTTATCAGCTCTGTGGTATGGACTGATAACTCCCTCACCATATGACCCAGATGACCCAGGCTCTATCAACAGCCTAAGTGCTTTACTAGTAAATGAGGAGAAGGTGTGGAGTTGAGTGGCCAGTACTGACTAACCCATCCCCTGGGGACTGAAGAGCCTAGTCTGCTGTGTGACTGATTCATAACAGAGGAAGGAAACTAGACTTACAGCAGTTAGGTCAAGAATTTCATACCCAACAAACTGTGTGCAATATTGCATCTACAGGAGGACATGCACATATGCCATGGGGAATCTGTGGGAAGTCCACAGACCTCAGTGTGCCACGGGGATATGTTGGCTGGTAAAGAAAGCACACCTCCAATGGATGCCTGGGTGATGACCCCTCCACTGGTGACTTTCTTGAATGTAACCTGTGTTATTTTAAGACTGATCAAATTATTCTTCTGTGCCCACAATACCTCACACTCAGAAACAGTTGAAACATATAAATGTTTTGTTTCACATTAACAGAATAGAAAATAAGTTGATTATGGATGCAATGATCCTTTACTCCTGACATAAACATGTTCCATGCTTCTGTGCAAAAGTTGCAAGAGCAATGAAGAATTCTGATCCAAAGAGCCCGCCTACCACAGTTTCCGGACACCTCCACCTCCTCTGCACAAACAAACATATGCACAAAGGAATTGAATGATTCACAGTCCATACTTTTGTTGTAAGGGAACTGGAATGGTCTGAAGAAGTCCAGTTTAATAAAGAAGAGTTCAGATCTTAAAGCAATGTGCCCCCAGCTTGACTTTGCTCAGAGCTCCACTGGTCACATCTGCCCCTCCTATGAAACATCCATGTGAAGCTGAGTTTATCTATTACCCAGTTTAAGTGCAACCTAGACCAGTGGATAAGGAACAGGGAATTTACACTGGGCCTGGCACCCGTGTCCCTAGTGGACAGAGGTAGCTTATAAATGCCCAGCCCTCAATGTCCTATTTGGTACAGGACATCATTATTATTTTGAAAAAAATTGGCTAGGCTTAGAAAGACCCCCACCCCACCCCCACCAGGTCATTAGCCTAGTAACAATCTATGAATCAATGAATCTGCACAGAGGCTCTAGTGGTAACTGCTGCCTGGAACTCTCCAGTACCCTATTACTGACCAAAGCCCACAGAATGCCCTACCTTGACTAGAAGCAAATAGTACAATCTCCCAAGTCTAGCAGCCAGCAAAGCCTCTTCTCTTCCAGTCACCCTTATATGCCATTAGTGGTTACAGTACACTGCTGTCATCTCTCCTCCCAACATTAAAGTCCACATTGCCTGACATCTTATTGGCCATTTGACTACCCTTCCCTCCACCTGTCTTTTGCTGTTAGCACTTGGACTACCACCACCAACACCATCGCCATCCTGTGGGAGGTCACTGTCACATGTACAACAGAGCTAGCTTAGTTGTATGTGCAAATCTAAAAGGTGAGTCCCATTTCCATCAAACGTGATAAAATGGGGTGGGCTCAATGTTCAGATATATTTTTGTGAAAGGAAATGTCTCACCATACAATCACATGCTAGAGGGTGTATCATTTTCCTTATTTTGATCATTTTCGGGGTTGCTGTACCTTACAGGTAAAGAAATACCTCATTTATTTTTTACTGAATCAACAAAAGACATGACTTAATGATATGCATGTTAGCTGATTCATTTATTGTGGTCTAGGCAGTATGTAGTTCTATAGTAAGCAGATAATTCATATAATTGTGTTTTTGAGTCTGACTTTTAATAGTACTTTGTTTCAGCTTTCAGTTCTTCAACATTAGTCATTTATAAAGCCAGCTATGCTGCAAATTGCATTCAATGCTTTTCTTTCCTTTTATTGTAGCATATAAGCATAAAATATTTCTTCAGTGCTTCAGGTTATAATGCTATAGTTTTAACCACATGAAAGATGGTTGTATTAGTTTGCAGCGAGTACTGCAGCTAAATTCTTAGCCCTTTTCTTATACAATACAGTACAGCATATTACTTACTGCAAGCTGAATGAATTCTGTGCAAGTTGCCAAAATGCACAAGATCTGCTACGTGTTTGTGCAATTACTATCACCACTGACCCTTGGTTCCTGAGTCCAACATCCAATGAATTAGCATCTCAATGTCTTCATAACCACTCAAAGACAGAAGGTAAATTGTACAACAGGAACATGTTATGTAATAAGCCATGAAAAAGTACTGAATACAGAAAATTGTAACAGCTTGGTTACAGTTCAGCTTATTTATTTTATTTACTCTTTGTTGACTGGGTTAGTCCCTCTAGGCTAGTATCCTCTTCACAGGAGAAACAGATGTGGCATACATACTGACCAAGAGAAATTTGGCTAGGGCACTGGGGAACTTCCCCTGCTCTTTTTTTTTTTTTCGATTATTGATGTGGAATCTTTTACATCCACCTGAGCTTTCACCAAGTCAGGCAGATGAAACTCCACTTGATGTCACATCTTCTATACACACTCGAGGGATAGGTGACATCATTATAATCTCACACAACAAAGCTGCTGTTATTATTATTAGTAGTAGTAGTTGTAGCAGTAGTAGTAGTAGTAATAATAGTACTAGTAATTGTAGCAGTAGTAGTAGTAATAATAGTACTAGTAATTGTAGCAGTAGTAGTAGTAATAGTACTAGTAATTGTAGCAGTAGTAGTAATAGTAGTAGTTATAGCAGTAATAGTAGTAATAATAGTAGTAGTAGTAGTTGTAGCAGTAATAGTAGTAATAATAGTAGTAGTAGTTATAGCAGTAGTAGCAGTAATAATAGTACTAGTAGTTGTTGCAGTAGTAGTAATAATAGTAGTACTAGTAATTGTAGTAGTAGTAGTAATAGTAGTAATAGTTGCATTAGTAGTAGTAATAGTAGTAGTAGTTGTATTTGTAGCAGTAGTAGTAGTAATAGTAGTAGTTGTAGCAGTATTAGTAGTAATAATAGTAATAGTAGTTGTAGCAGTAGTAGTAGTAATAATAGTAGTAGAAGTTGTAGCAGTAGTAGTAGTAGTAGTAATGATAGTAATGGTAGTTGTACAGTAGTTGTACTAGTAGTAGTAGTAGTAGTGCTAGTACATCTCAACGCAGTCTGAAAAGTGTAATCAACTCTCTCTAGTTCAAGTCCAGAACATCTGTCAATAGCCATGAAAATGGAAATGATTCCAGTATATTTTTTCTTCAGGTTCCTGTTCTGAAGCATTGTTTCAAATGTCCAACTTTCATATTTTCTCTCTGATTGTTTCTTTCTTGCTAGCTACCCAGGCAGGGGTTAAAATGATCCCCAATAAAAGTACAGTTGTATGTAGAGCTGAGCTGACTATAAGGTTTGGACACCAAGCTCTTCAGAGCTTTCATGCCAAGTGATAGAGACAGGCTGAGCCCTGAGAGGACATTGCGGGAAACAACAAAATGTAAATGTCCACACCTTGGTATAAAAAACACTCCAAAAGAAGGGGGTGGATGGAGGAAGGGAGCAACTAGCCCTGAATGGATGCTGGTTAAGTTGTTTGCACAAAGTAGAAAACCTTCTCCATTTGTTAATATATGATTTTCTTGTAGCAGGCTTTCTTGCCAGTCAGTAACAGGTGCCTAAAAGAAATTAAGACCCTATCATACAGGTAGTGAGTTGGAATTATTTGGGGTCAGGATGTATGAAACATCCCCATTCTTGTGTTAGTAAATCCAGTCTGTGAAGAAGGTTATGATAATTGCCCCAAGTAAATTCCAAAAGAAGGGATAACTACTCGGAGTCAACATAATGATCTTGGGGGATTGCCCTGAATATTAGTGGAAAGGGTGGAAAAGCATACAGGAACATTCCTGTCCAAAAGAAAAGAAAAGAAAAAAAGGCAACTAGCTTCCTAGCCTTACTGCATGGAGTCCTGGAGTAGAATTTTGCCAGATGACTGTTCAGTGAGGAGGCAGAAAGGTCTGTTTAAGGAACTCCACACAGAAGGATCAAGTCTTGGAAGTCCTCCTGATCTAGTTACCATTCATGAGGGTCTGCCTTTGTCCTGCTTAGCTTGTCTGCCACACAGTTTTGCTCTGATGGAATGTAGAAAGCCTATAGAGTGAGTTTGTACTATAAAGTTATAGTCCATGCTAACAAGGCTAGTCTACATAAGGGGTAGGATGTGATACCCCCTTGCTTGTTTATGTACCACTTCACTGTAGTTTTGTTCATAACAACTTGAAGTGGTCCTGGAGACCAAATGTTATTTAGAGTTGAGTGCCTTGATAAGAGAAAGCACCTCTTTTATATTTATATGTTTATGCCTGTCTTTGTTGCCTGATACCTTGCACGTTTATCCCCCTTGACACTGCTCCCCAAGTAAAGTCCAAGGCTTCCGTGGTGGCTAACTGCTTTGAAGCAGGAGGGGAGAAGGGGAGACCTGGATTCAGGGATATTTGACATCTCCACCAAGTCATTTCTCTTCCAGAACTGGAATCTGTAAAAGATAATGAGTGTTGGTTCTGGGACCAAAGAACTATCTTTCTCATGTGGAGTTTTGCCTGTGGTATCACAACAATCATAGATGCCATGAGACCCAAGAGTGGAAATCCCCAGAATGGATCTAAGTGTATATCTATTTTTTTTTCTGTGAAAGAAAAGCTGTTTGTACCAAGACGACTAGCAGACACCCCACAAACACTCTTGTGTGATGGAGTCAAAAAAAGCCTTCTGAATGTTCTCATGGAATCCCAGCCTATGTAGGAAATCTCTTACCCAGGTGAAAGATTCCTGACACTTTGAAAAAGACTCTGCAGAGTTAACTAAGTAATTTGATATGGAAACATGTGAATACCATGTAGCTTATAATGAGCTATAACTGGAGCTAGATGAACACCGTTGGAACTGTGGATAGCTCAAACGGTAAAGCAGAGAACTGATGATGTGATCCAGTAACATAAAACCTTGAGAAATGTCTGAAATCTAGATGGCAAAGAATGCAATAATAAGCATATTTTAAAACTAAGGTTACCAAAACACTCAAATGAGGAAGAAGGGATAAGGAATTTTGTAGTGACAGTATTTTGAACGTAGGCACTATCACAAACGCGATTTGGACTAATTTATGACTTGGATTACTATAAAGTTTTTCATTTGCTTGTTTTACCTTGCGTGAACCAAATAAACCTGTTTTTACAACATTAAAAAGGATCGTTTGAGTAGTGCTTTTACGAATGTACTGGTGAAGCACTGCAGCTGATTTTGAAGTCGCCCACCTTGGATACCCTTGTGGAACCCTCCCTTCGAGGTTTTTGCTACAAACTGGTTTAAGACAGAAAGGTTCAGAGCTGGTCTCCAGGCATTTTTTTTGTTTGGCAGCAGAACATTCTTAAATAAAAACTTCTTCCCCACTGGGAAGGAGGAACTGTTTCTATTATCTCATGAAAAAGCATGTGCTCTAGGACAGGAGGGAACAGAGTGGATTGGTCTGCTGCATTGGAATAATGCCCCGGAAAGGAGGAATTTCTTCTCACTGCTATCTGTATCTTTGCTGACTCAGCATCTGAATCCATGTGTCTGAAACAATCTGTTGCCAAAGAGATAAATGGAAATTCAGACTTTCAAGAAGGAATAAAAACCTACCAGGGCATTCTGACTTATTAGACTGTCCTTTTATTTTTGTGGGGAGGGGGTCCTGCTTTCTTTTTGGAATCTCCAGGCCATTGTTTTTTAAATCTCACATTTTGCTGAGACCGTTTTTTTTTTTTTTTTTTTTTGTGCCAAAATGAGATGAGGGAGCAGAAAAACCCTTGTAAAATAAGGAGGGCTGAAAAATCTGACAGATTCGCTAAATCAGCTTACCTATCTCATCGCATTTTGATAACCTCTTCAGCAGAGGGACCAAACACTAAATGTCTATTCAAAGATGAATTTAAAATCTCATTTTTACATCCTCTGAGAGGTTCTAAGACTGCAGCCAGGCAAACCTCCTTGACACAGTGCCAGTGACCACGACCCTGGATGTAATGTCTACTAAGTCATAAACACACTTTAAACAATGAATAGTGATCTGAGAAATAAAAAAAAAATCACACAAATCAGATAAAACATTCCTCATACTTTCACAGTTAGTCAAAATAAACTTTAAACATATGAGCCTGACAAATCAAAATTCTAAAAATTAAAGTTACAGAAGAATACACTTTTCCCCAAACTTATTAATTGTGTCATCATCCTTGACAAAAGGGTAAGGAATAAACAAAATGCTTGGCAGCAGCTGGATTGATTAAAGCTATTGCTGCTGGGTCAGGTCTCAGATGAAGGTATATAAATTTGACAGACTGAGAAACTTTGTACATTCTATTTCCTTTTTAGGTTTATCTGGATTGACTAAATCTGTAACTGCTGGGTGAGGTCTGAGATGATGGCACAAAAATTTAAAAGACTGAGGAACTTTATACAATTTGTATGCATTTTTATGCATTGTTTTTATATTTATATGCTTTTTACATGTAATTCTATGAGCATACTTTAATCAGATAAAGGGTATGATTTTTGAAGGTGTAATAAGTTCATTACACTAATTTGCCAGCTTCAATTGTTTTGTTTAATTAATTGAGCATACTGATAGGTTAGTTTGTTTTGACTTTCTTATATAACTGAATGGTTTATGAAGATGGTTGTTAAAGGTCTGATGAAGTGGTGCTGAGACACCACGAAAGTGCTAACCAAATAAAGATTTGTTCATTTTAGTTGTGGCCTCTCTGTCACTTGGCTGGATCTTTTGAATGCTATTGTGGTATTAACTTTATACATTTTATCTGTTTTCATATGTACAACACTCTGGCTATTAGGGAAACCACAAGCTGTGACAAACACATTATTGGCAGCACTCGGGGATGGGAGGAGGTTCTGAGAATTCCAGTTGTAAAATTTCGTAGTATTTTCTCAGGGGCTGAGAAATCTCATCATTCTCCCAGTGAAAACAATGGCACATTCTGGAACTAGACTCAGAGAAGGAGAATCCTTGACAGGGAGATTCATATAACATGCGCTCCTCTCAGTCTGAATCAGAATTCTAAGGAGAAAAAACTATATCTCGCCCATTGCAATCCTCTCCAGATTTAGTTTTTGAATCTATCCAGGAAAAGAGGAATCCCTTTTTCTCTTACCAGAAACCACCTTATAAGAAGGGTCAATAGTGTGCACAAGATCCTGAGCCAAACCTAATAAACTACCAGAGAAAATATATGTCTAAGTTTTCTGTTTCTTTTTGACAGGAAAATTACGGAAAGTAAGATTTTTAACAGAAGCAGCAGCTTCCCTGGGGATGGGTACAGCATTCTGGTTAAGCATGGACACCTTCCCTTCCCCCCTTATCTCAACACTGACAAAAGTGGCTCTCTCCCTTGCCTACTAAGGGGATACTCATAACTTAAAAGGTATTTTCCCACACAGGTAAGGACATTTAAACATTAAGAATAATATGTGGAAGGTTTTTTCCCAAAAGAGAACTTACTGCCCAGCAATGGAACAGCACAAACCAACCTCCGATCCTCAAAAGCCCACAAATAAGTATTCTCTTTGGCAGCAGGAAAGCTCTGAATGCAGCCAAAAATGTCTTTTTAATCAGCTCAGTTCAAGCTAACTAATGGTTTAGGTGTGTGGAAGGTGCCCTGAAGATTTGGAAGCTGCCCAGCTGTTATATCTTATGCAGGATATAACCCATATAGCTTAGACTACTGCATCAGTGATCAATATGAAGAACATGTATATTTTTATTCATTTATTCATTGACAGAGTAAGTGAAATAAGCCATATTTTTCTTGCGGAGATCAGAAGTACAAATGAAATCAGGAAACACACAACAGTAACAGTATAAAATGTGGTATCTCACTATTACAGTAGTTGTGAGGATTTTCATTCTAACATGCAGAATATAGAAGCATTCTAGATAGAGACTAAATGAAAACAAGAGTTTTCCAGTGTTAACTAACACTACAAAGCTATGAGATACACACATGTGACATGACATAAATGTACACATGCATAGAAGGACCTATGTAATATCTGTAGCTATATGTTGTTGTGCCTGCCAATATCCTGGATCATGGCTGAAATGGGTCCTTGGACCAGTTTGTTTTACTTACTTATTTATTTATTTTATTTGCTTTTGTTTACTGAGAAAGTCTGTCTGTGAACTGAAATGTCCATTTTAAGCAGAGGCCCAGGGAGAAAGCTTCAAAACAAAGACGGAAATACATTTTTGACAAAACATTATTTCCAAAGTATTTCACAGCAAATGATGAACAAATATTATTTACAAAGTATATCAGATTAAGGAAATATATATTTAAAGATATTGTGAATAGAATTAAAAATACTTACTACCCATATGTCAAACAGATAATAAGTAAAAATACATAAAACTGACAGCATGACATTAACACTAACTGAGGACTTTGGGTTTTTATGTCTTAAAAAGAGTCATTGCAACAAATAAGACAGAAGAAAGGCATCCACACTATTAAATCAGTATAACAATTTCTTACAGTTGAAACTGTTCTTAATTTATTAACTAATAGTCTCTGAGAAAATGTTTGTGAGTACACATAAAATAAGCTAGGAAGACAAATTAGTATTCAGCAAATAGAGGCTGTCTAGCCTAAACCTTGGTAGCAAAACCATGACAAATAAAATGACTAGTGTTTTATAAGTAGTAAGTTGTTTATATCACAAATTGCAGTATTATTATGCAACCAGCTGTGGCTTTGTTGTTTATCCCATGCCTAGCTCCATCTCCGTTGGTTAAGGACCAACTCCTCAAAAGATGAGTCAGTTAAAACCTCAGTGATTGGCCAGCCTGCTTTTATATGGTAGACAAACCTCATTTTACCATTTTGATATCACACATTTGGCATGCTTCTGCCTGTTCTATAGCTGCAGAAAATCATATAAAGGAGTTTTGAAACTAGAGAAACAGAGTGATGGTATGTAGGTTTTGTAAAATAAAAACAAATTTGAAAAAACTGCATATCCAATGTCTTTGCTCCAGTGAACCAAAGTGTATGCTTATGATATTACTTAGATAACAGAAAGAGAATTGTACAGCAGTGACATGGTAAAATGATTTATCGAGAGATATTTAGAGTGAAACTTGACCACTGAAACAGCATGCAATGATTGTCTTGAAAATAAAGCTTGTACAAGTTTTGCATATTAGTCAGAATTAATTCTGCCTTTTTTTTTTGATGTTAGATGAAGACAAAAAGGCATATTTAGTCCAGATTACACTTTTTAATGCATTTATTTAACTTTTTATCTCACCTTCATACTATTTTTTGTACCTGCCTTATGCCCTTTTGAATATCCTTTCTGTAGTCCATTCCATGGATTCACGGCTGTCAATTCAGGAATGCCCCCTCACATCACTTGGCAATTATGTCCCCATTGGTCTTGAATGAAAACAGCACTGTCCTTTTTGCAGTCCATTCCACATATTCACAGCTGTCAGTTCTTTAATGTCCTATCACATCACTTGGCATTTATGCCCCCACTGGTCTTGAATGAAAACAGCTCAATATCTTCTAGTCTCTAATTATGTCATTTCATCCCCCTTCTATATATTTTCTAGAGACTTTTATCTGGTCTCCTTTCAGTAGCCTGATCTGTCTGTATTGGTATGGCTTCCAGAATTGGAACTGCACAGAGTCCTCAAGCTGTGGCCAATCCAATGTATGGAATAGTGGGCACATTATATTTTTACTTCAATACGTATGCCCTTCCACCCACCCAGGGTTAGAGACCACCATTTTGTTTACTACTGCTATTGTTCTCTCACTGTATTCCTGCTTGTAGAATACAGTTGTGATCAATATCCCCGGTGCTACTTCTACTAGCTGATACATCATATTAGCATTATTACAGTTCAGCTACAGCACTTTACATTTTTCTGCAGTAAACAATTATCAGTTTTTGCTCAATTAGTCCATCTTCCCATACCCTTCCTGAAACTATCCCCATCATCCACTGCTGTATCTATCTTTGTGCCATCAGCAAAGAGTCTGATCTTGATCTCTGTTCAGTTACATGTGTTTGAAGCAAACACACACACACCAGTATGGGACCCAGAAGAGACCCCTGCAATACTCCAGTAGTGTGTTTCCTTACACCTAACATCAATCCTCTCACCACATCTCTCCATGTCCTACCATTCAACCATGCATTAATCCAGTTCCTCATTCTCAGTCCTAAGCACAACCATTCCTGTTTTCCTAGCAGGTGTAGCTGTGGGACTAAATCAAAAATGTGAACTCCAGAAAAACATGTGACATAATGGTATTTAGCCCAGTCATAAAACTAACTGACTAACAGCTCTTTCTGAATACAAGCCTGTGTTTGTTGCTGTCCTGAAGACTGATATCCTCTAGACAAGCATCAGTCTTTCCCCAGAGAATTCTGTCTAGACATTCACCTGCCACTTGCATAAGGCTAAGAAGCAAACCTGAGGTTTCTCATATTTGTCTTAATCCTCCATTGTACAAGAACACCACACCTGCTGCCTTAGAGTTCTCAGGCACCTCCATCTAATCTGTTGACGATGTTAGTCAGAGATCTGTCAGCTCACTGACCAGACTCCTGAGATTCTATTCATTTAGATTGACCACCACGTGACATAATTCAAATGTCTAACAACCATCTAACTGAACATTCACCACATTATAAATATTGCTAAATTGCATTATTTATACATATTTTGAAGGGAGGCAAACTCACATTTCCGTATGAGAAGTTTAGTTTTCATAGTAAAAAAAAAATGAACTAGTTTCTGTGAAAAGCCAGATAACTGCCCATTAGTATAAAGTTAGTAACAAATAGAGAAACCCCATATACACCAGTGTCTTCACTGTGCAATACCCTAAATCTCCTTTGAAGGAGGCCCATGCTATATGTTTAAATGATCCCTTAAGGACATTCAAGTGTTGAAGCAAATGTACTTTTAAAGTCTCTAATGGCGCATTTGAGTCATTAAAGCCAAACTCCACAAGCTGTCTTCTTTTTCTTTTGGCTTTTCCTGGTTAGGGGTCGCCACAGTGGATCACCTGTCTGCTCATGATTGGCAGTAGAGTCTTACGGTGTCGAGTTGCCAGCCCGGCGCCCAACCTTTCATGGAAGGCACACACACGCACACACTCATACATAGGGCCAATTTTTAGAGTGTCCAATCCACCTGCAGCATGTCTTTGGGATGTGGGAAGAAACTGAAGCACCCAGAGGAAACCCACACAAATACAGGGAGGACATGCAGTCTCCGCACAGAAGGCACCCCCGCCGAGGAGCGAACCGGAGAACCTCTTGCTGTGAGGCGACAAA
This sequence comes from Protopterus annectens, assembly GCF_019279795.1. Lineage (NCBI taxonomy): Eukaryota > Metazoa > Chordata > Ceratodontiformes > Protopteridae > Protopterus > Protopterus annectens. The sequence continues at coordinate 1,162,513,463 of NC_056743.1, forward strand.
ACTCCACAAGCTGTAGATGTCATAATTTTTCTCTTTGTTTTGATCTTGAAATAAAGTTGTTTAGACTATGAAATATCAGTAGAGATACACTGAGAAAGCAGATTGCTCCTGGAGAAGACAGCTTCATCACTAAGGGCTTTTCATCCAGAAAAAAGGAGGTCATTGTCCCACTGTACTCATCCTTCATTAGACCCATTATAGAATACAATGCCCCATTTGGTATGTAACTTCAAGACATCTGCAACAAATGGAAAGGCTGCAGAAATACCTCACTAAAAGAATCACAGGCCTAAAGCAGATGCCCTATGCTGACCGCCTTAAAAACTCCAGCTATACTCTGTCGCATATCGTCTACTCCAAGGTGATCTCTGCTTAACATACAAGGCCATGTCAAACTCAGAGCTGTTGGAAATGCTACACTTAAAAAATTCCCAATCCCTCAGAGCCACATGCTCCAGGGATCTAAACCTTGTCATCACAATAAACAGAACATGCTGGAGGGATAGGTTCCTGACCCAGAGACTCCCCAGACTCTGGAATAGACTGCCATACGTGTCAAGCAGAGCACATCTTTGGCCCTCTTCAAAAGGAACCTTGATGATTGGATGGGAGATAGGAAATTCACCCCGGGGATCACGTCAGTTGTCCTGCTAGACAGGGGTCCAGGGAAGTAAATAGTCAGGAAGAAATAGCCAGGGAATTGTTATGGCTAGGCTTGTATAGGCCCAGTACCAACCTATGAACCTATGAATAAAATGATTCTCAGTCATTTGATTTCTGTAAAACAATATTTTTTTTCTTTTTCTTCCTCCATGCTAATTAGGTAGAACTTAGAAATGATTCTTGAGGACCCCATGGATGGAAGCCCTCATGTGGCTGCTGCACTTTATCATACTTAAAGGCAACAAATTCTCAGTCCATCTGCTTGTCCTCAATCAAAGTGTCTGTGTCCTGCTCTGCCTGCTCTGCCCTGCCATACGTCTAGCATCCAAACATCTCTTTTACTTGCTTTATGAAGACTGATAAGCAGTAGTCATTCAATTCCTATGCTTTCCCTCACTCCTCTGTGATCTCCCATGTACCTTTGCTTAGAACAGGCAGGTCTGTTCCCTCCTATTCATAACTCCACAAAATCTAGCAAAGGTATCCACACACTAAGTAGTTCAAATAAATCAATCACTTGTCACTAAAACCAATAAGGGTTTCATCTAGCTTTGCATTTGGTTAAATCAAATGTTTGCTCTTCCAACACCGTATAGAGATCTAAGGCAAAGGCAGTAAACTCCTATTCTAGGTATGGTGAGTATCACATTTCTTAACCGCAGAAGGTAGAGTAGCTAATGAGAAAGGTGCTGTCAGACAGACTTGGATATGGATTTCTCCCCATTGCATCAGCACAACAAAAAAAATAATAAAATCAACAAAAATCTACAGATTCATATCCATCTTACCAAGGTCAGAGCACCACTGTTACATTTTACTTAAAGCTAACTATCTCACAGTAAAACAAAAATCAGGGCTCCTCCTATATCTTTCCTGTATAAATAGATGAAAGATGATATTCTGGTATTTCACCAGTAGACTGTTATCCAGACAATCCAACTACATCCTCCATTCCTGAAACTCCCATACTGCTCTCTACAGGCTCCACAAAAAATGACCAAAGTTTTTCCATCCTTGTCACTGAAGTTTGGGAATTCCTTCCTATATACATACATCTCAACTATACAGATTTTTGCAGAATGTCCAGATTTTTGCCTCATATTTTGGTCTGTTTTTCATAAAATAGTACTTTTCTAGCAAATTATTGGCACATAATTAAAGATTGAAGTCAGAAAATGACAGACATTTGAGTTTCAGACTTCATACCCTTCAGAAAATTCATGCTAATGCAAAACCTGTTATCCATTCAACTTTCTATGTTTGTAAGAGCAATATTTAAAAATTGTCCCTATTTTTGAGCCTTTGTCCAGATTTCTTGCTCTAATACGTTGAGAGGTATGCCTACATACCATAAAAATAACAATTCAGACATCTTCAGAAAGAGATTTTAAAACCCCCTTCAACAATTTTCCACATGTAAGTTGATTCATAAAAACAGCCTACCTTAACACCCCATCCAATTCACCCTTAACTTCTTAAGTACCCCCAAAAACACAATGTGAGAATTGAAGGAATTGCATGATATTGTAAATACAGGAAATAACTGGAAGAAATGTCTTTATTTTTTAATTACCCATAACTGTGTTGATAAAGTGCATGTCTCTCCTTTATGTGCCAATTCTTGGTTTATTATGTAGTAACAGCATACAGTGGAGGTGGATGTCAACAATATCCAAATCAAATTTTATTGTCTCAAATAACAGTGCTGATAAACTGAAATAGACCAAATTAAAATGTCTATAGCTTCTGTACTCATTGTACTGTACATCTGTATTCAGAATTTTTCCATCTGCGCTCAGCCTCTAGTGCCTGTACCAAACCTCCGTGGACTGCACTGCTATGAATTTATATGTATTAGTCCGAACTAACTTACCTGCTTCTCTGTCTGAAGTATCTGTCCTAATAATACCAAAAACCTACAAATTTCCTGCAAGTTCTACACACCTCTTTAACCTTGGTTCCCAAGCCTCAAACCATCTAAACAAGATCTGTTTGCACTTAATGTATTGCACATTCTGCTAGCACATTTTATTTTTATTAGTATTCATGACTGAAGGTTATTCATTTGCATAATTTACTGAAATATTCCTTTTTATTGAAACTACATTCACTCAAACTGCATGTAAAATATATAATAAAAATATAGGCCTGCTTTAATATGGCTGCATTTCTAGGCCTGTGCAAAGAGAATACAGTATTTATGTCTAAACTACATTTAAGGGAAACCTGATCTAACACACACATGAATAAATATATTTTTAATAAAAAATACTCCTATATTTCAGCCCTACTTCGCAATTATATGCCTATCCTTTTACTTTTCAAAGACAAATACAAGTGAATATATAGCCATCAATGTGGTCCTCATTACCAACATTAGCTTATAGCTTCACAACGAAAAATACTGCCTTCATGGTGTGGTGTTCTCTAAGGATTTTCTGTGTGTGTGTGTGTGTGTGTGTGTGTGTGTGTGTGTGTGTGTGTGTGTGTATGTGTGCTTAATTATTTTATGTAATCTTTTCTGTACCTTGCACAATGCAAATGTTTCACAGAATTAGTTATGCAATCGTTTCTGCATCTTGAAGACTGTGGTCTGTGTACATATTTTTTCATGATGCATAGTCTTCTTTATATATATATATATATATATATATATATATATATATATATATATATATATATATATATGTGTGTGTGTGTGTGTGTGTGTGTGTGTGTGTGTATAGCCCCTTCTGAGGTTTTGAATCTTCAAATGTTTTGAATGGAGATCACTGTACAGTGATAGACAGGGTATTTTCTATTTTCCTCACTGCAGTGCAATCTTGGAGTATTTATTTAGTAAGGGGTGTGGAGGCCACAGCCCTCCTGCAAAAATGTAAAAAAATTGTGTTTGTTTTTATTTTTTTTTTTATTTTGTTTTCAAATTTCAAAACTTCGCCATTGAAGTTCAAAGTTTTGAAACTTCAAGCGTTAGAAGTATATATATATATATATATATATATATATCTATATATATATATATATATCTATATATATATATATATATATCTATATATCTATATATATATATATATATATATATATATAGGTCCACATTTGAGTCTCGAAATACGGAAATGTTGAATTTCAGTATTTCAAGATTGGAATGTCGAAAGTGCAGTTGTTTGTTTGTTGTTTCTTTAAGTGGCAGTGTGGTCTGTAATTTCCACATGGTGGTTGATGTCTGGTTATGTACAGAGATTCAGGTAGGTGTTAGGGTTTTGGGTAGAAATGTGTTGTTTTCTGTTTTATGGGGGAGTTTTAGGTGTATGTTGGGGTAGGTAGGTGAGAGATTGTGTGTTTTGGTGTTGAAAGTGGTGATTTTTGTACATGTGTAGTGTGTTTGTGTTATTACTGAGTGCAAGTATGAGAGTGTGCAATGGGAGTGTAGGGCACGTACAAGTAGTCTTTTTTTTTTTTGAGTTAGTGTGACCTTGGAGTTGGTAAATATAAGTAGCAGGGGTGTGAGGGCACAGGCCCCGCATATGCTTGTGTTATTTGTTTTAAGTTTATTATTGTTTCTGTTTTTATGTTGGGGAGGGTGTGTTTTTATTTGTGTTTTGTGTTTTATGGTGTTTCGATGTTTCAGGGTTGTGTAGTTTCGTGCTTGTGCATTTTCAAACTTCTGGTCTCAAAATACTGAAATTCGACATTTCAGTATTTTGAGATTCAGAAGTGGCGCCATCTATATATATATATATATATATATATATATATATATATATATATATATATATATATATATATATATACTTGGTCTAGTTCTGTGATCCTGTTGACTTGTATTGCTGCTGATGGCTGCTTATTAAATTCACCATTTGCTTTTGAGTTTATTTTATTTGTTGTGAATATCATCTGTTACTGGATTTCCATACTGTTTTTCAGAGGAGCATTGCCCTGAGTGCAGATTCATTGTTAGGGGAGTTATATATACTGTATGTATGTATATATATATATATATATATATATATATATATATATATATATATATATATATATATATATATATATATATATATATGGGTCTACTTCATGTGAAAGAAAGCACATTTCATTGAAACTCACTTGATAGAAGTCTCATTTTACTGAAAATCAATTCCCTGAGCACAATTCTGTGAAAGTTCATTTCACTGAAAACTCATTTGACTGAAACTCATTTCGTCGAAAGGTATATGCCCTTTTCCCCACTGTAGTGCGACTCTGGAGTTAGCATATATAGTAAGGGGGGATGTGGGAGGCACAGCCCCCCGACATTGGGGTGTGTGGGGGACATAGCCCCCCACCTATTTGAAGTGCTGTAAATCATAAACATGCATATTCACAAGTCAAATGATTATCCAGAAGATAATATATATATCCAAACTATGTGGGGGGGGGGGCTACGCTCCCACACCCCCCTTACTATACATACTAACTCCAGGGTCACACTACAGTGGGAAAGAGGGCATATACCTTTCAATGAAATGAGTTTCATTCAAATGAGTTTTCAGTGAGCTTTCAGTGAATTGTGTTCAGGGAATTGATTTTCAGTGAAATGAGACCTAGCAAATAAGTTTCAGTGAAATGTGCTTTCTATCAAATGAAGTAGATATATATATATATATATATATATATATATATATATATATATATATATATATATATATATATATATATATATATATATATATATCTATATATAATATATATATATATATATATATATATATATATATATATATACATATATATATACATACACACACACACACACACACATGTAGGGTACATAATCCTGGTTGAATCCTGCAGGATATAATCAAATGTTAGATTACTTTTCTCGATGCATAGTTTTTTGGTTTCCTTGAATCAAAACTTGCAAATATTGAAATGATACTATGTGTCACTGAGTTTGTACTTCGAGGTTGTGTCTGAAAATTGTTGGGCAGGATCAATGTTCTACTGCATTTAGCAAATAGAAATAAATAAGATCCCCATTTTCTGATCAAGACTACTTGCAATGCACAGTAATACAACTTAGCTGCATTGTAGACCACACTTGTTCTAAACTTGTTTATCCTACTACTATGTTTTGTGCCCATTTTTTGATTCCTTTCTGCTGCCAAAGTACCTTACCCCCCTTTTTTCTTGTCTGACACCCCATCCTCTTCCTCTTAGTCTTAAGAAAGGTTACTGATATGTAGCTTTTCAACTGAGCCATACAAACCACTGTCTCTTCCATTTAAAATGAAACCTATCCCTGTCATAGATCTGCCTGTGAGTTAAGAGTTTCCCCCTTGTGTTCTCCTATTAATCTGAACTTTTTCTTTATTGACAACTGCCATAACCACTTATATTCAACTGTCTTTCACCTTTCTCAGTATGTTGTCCACTGGTACCATTAATGCTGCCACCAGGTCCTTATTCTAGCATGCATTTGTCACCTTCTCTGCCTTGGTTGCTACAGCCTCAGCTGTCACCTCTGACAGATTGTTGGTGTCTATGTGCACTTCAGCTGTCCTCTCTGACAGATATTTGATCCCAATATGCACATCACCTTTCTTCTCTGACAGGCCACCAGTGCCTATCTGCACCTCACCTGTCTCTTCTGACACGTCAATGGCACCTGTATGCATCATAACTGTCTTCTCTGATAAATCATTAGTCCCCATATGCACCACAACATGTGGCCGTATTTCATCCTCGATGACCACCTTACTTACCTCTTCTAATGTTTTACTAGATCTGTGCACAGAGTCAGACTTTACTGTAACTTGGTCTCTTCAGTCACCATTTTCAGGACTCTTACTAGGTGACTAAGGTAATTCTTTTTCTTCATCTATCGGCTTTTTCCCAGTTAGGGGTCGGCACAGTGGATCACCTGTCCACTCATGATTGGCAGTGGAGTTTTATGGTGTTGAGTTTCCAGCCTAGCTCCCAACCTTCCACAGAAGGCACACACATGCACAAACATACACAATTTAGAGTGCCCAATCCACCTACAGCATGTCTTTGGGATGTGGGAGGAAAACGGAGTACCCGGAGGAAACCCACGCAACTACAGGGAGGACATGCAGACTCCGGACATAAGGCACCCCCGCTGAGGATCAATCTGGAGAACCTCTTGCTGTGAGGTGACAACACTAACCGCTGTTCCACTACAGCCACCCAGGTGACTAAGGTAATAATCACCAAAACATTTTTTCTATGATTTCACAATGGATCTTGCCTTGATCAGCATGCCTGTGCTATCTTCAGATAAATTAAATAAATATAGAAGTTGTCAGGAATAGATTTTCATCTGATGAATTTTTTATAACTTGCATTTCTTCTTCCTCCAGTCTGATTTGACTAAATTTCACTTGTTTAGCATTTTGTAGGGGTTTTTTTTGTAGCAATTTGTTTTAGCTTATAAGAAATAAATCACTGGAAAGAGAGTCTGTTTCTTTGATTTTTAATAATAATGTGATCCATTTGAGCAGCTTATCCTATGCTTAACCACATCCCCTTAACCTATTTTTCTCACAATGACAAGCTAATACATATGACAGTTTTGATAGTTATGCAGTGGTAAATGAAACACTGAGATGGACAGCTAATCATTGTATTGTGGGCATACTGAATCCATTACAATCTTCTAAGTTATGGCATGCAGTGGTGTGCGACAAGCCATGAATATGCACATATATGCAAGTAAAATGAATATTCACACTAGATAACCAAACCATTCATCTCTGCAAATATAGCTAAGTCTTGACTTAGCTTGAGAAATGTCCATTCCCTCACAGATTGGGAGAGATGTCCTGTTTGCACATAGTCTGTATGTGGCTGCAGGATGACCCTTATTTACCAATCCCAATTATGTAGTTACCTGCCTCTTCACCCAAGGCTGACACACAACAGTTGTGTTTCAGTTAGCTGGGTCCTTCCAGTAGTATTCAGTTTTTGGGGATTTCAAAAAAATCTGGTTGCTCAAGATTTCCAATAAAAAAAACAAGGTATGAATATGAAGGAGATGACTCGGTCACTTCTGTGTGATTAATTGTTGCAGTAGTAATGCTCTTCCTCAGACAGATGATCTCTGTAAACTTCAGATCCCTCAGTTTGTAATCTGAGTACTCTTTTAAGTGATTTGCAAGTCTGTTCCAGCAGGGATGGAACCAGCAACAGTAAAGTAAACCAAAAGCATTCTGTTTAGGTTACATCTTCTGCACATGGTCTAGCAGAAAATATCCTGTAGGTCTTTCAACCTGTAGTTTTCTATAGGCTTGGTTTAAGCCAAGTTCCCAAACAGAACTCCTAATGTAGCCTGACATATGGACATATTAATATTTTGCATCCAGGGTGGGTTCATTGACGAAAGTAGCAAATATCTCTTAAATCTATCGGTCCAGAAAGTTGAAATAAATGAACATATTTCTGATTGTATTTTTAAAGGTAATATCTAGTAAACATGATAGTGCCAGAAGTTCCTAACCATCTTCAGTAACTGCTAAGATGGAAACATATTAAATTTAAAAGGAAGTAGGAGTATTTGAAATTACTTAAAGAGGATTTTTCCCTCAAATTCCATATCCAAGGTTTTAAATGTCTGTACAGAAGTGAATCCCAGCACTGCACTACCGATTGACCAGCATCTGCAGATTGCACCCTCTAATGACTTGTGCCCTGAGGGGGCTGCTTTCTTTGCCCCACCCAAGTTAAGCTACTGGTTCGAGTCCTCACTTAACCCTGAATATAATACAGCAAGTAAAAGAAAAAAATGGATAAAATGACAAACTACAAATTTACAAGAGGAGGTAGAATCCTGTACTGCTGTAGTGACTCCCAGCGATAGCAGGTGGTATAACAGGGAAGAATTCCAGTTAAATATTAGCTGAAGTGATGGCTTTCCAGTTCTCCTGTACATGCCTATATTACAGTAGAGTATCAGCACATACCCAGCTTAACGTTTCTGATTTAGCTCTTGAAAACATTTCCTTTTGTGGAGGAGATAGATAATTATTTTAAAGAGACTAAAGCTACTTTCGATAGTAGCTCAGCCTAGACTGCAAATTCGTTTCAGACTTCACAATAATTCTAAAGTTTGCCAAGAGCCCATGGCTGGCCTTAGGCATAGGCCAACTAAGTGGCGCCTAGGGCGCCAGTCCAGCAGGGGCGCTTTTCCAGTATTTATTTGGTGTGGGTAGACCAGGATGGGAGCACCAGGTAACGTGTTGGGGGGGGCACCATGGAACCCTTTTGCCTAGGGCATCAGTTGACCTAGGGCCGCTCCTGCAAGAGCCATAGTCCTTCCTTCCTCTATGCAGTCACAGCACACTTTGACAGTACAGCCACACATGAGAATTGTCACCCTAATGTGTTTGGTGCCATAGTCCTTCCTTCCTCTATGCAGTCACAGCACACTTTGACAGTACAGCCACACATGAGAATTGTCACCCTAATGTGTTTGGTGCCATAGTCCTTCCTTCCTCTATGCAGTCACAGCACACTTTGACAGTACAGCCACACATGAGAATTATCACCCTAATGTGTTTGGTGCTAGAAACAGTAGCAAAGGCTCTTCCAATGCTATTAAAGTGGTACCACAACAGTAATAAAGGATGTATCCATGCTGTTATCATTTTAGAACTTGTAATTTATCCCCAACCCTTCCCTTCTCATTCATTGTTATGTTCTTCATATGAATGTGCTGTAGGATACATTGAGTCTTGCAGAGCTATACAGGGTGCATGCTGGCTTTCTGAGGACTATAAATGTGATTGCTGGAAGTGCACAGCTGAGCATGTGAATGCTGGCGAATACATATTTATTCTAAGTCAAAGGTTGTAGTATGTCCAAGTATTCCTTTTCTTAAAGTTGCAGTGATCGCAGGGTTAGTATATGTAAGCAGTGTGGTGGAGGTGCAACCCTGTATCATGGTGCTGGAGGAGCAAAATACTCCTTCATGGTTTAAACTGAGTTCTATAATACACTTTCTTTTCTTAAATCACAGTTTATTTTTCAGCATGTCAGAATTTTAAGTATTGGGTGTAACACTTCTGAAAGGGAGCCCAGAGAGCAATAAATCCTGCTGTAGGGTTAAGAAAGGAAGAAATCAGGAGCACAGAGGTCATTTTAGGATTTCACAATATTGACTAATAGTAGTATATTGTAGCATATGCCTTTTGTCCTTCCTGTAAAAGAAGAATGGCTACCATAAACATATTGACAGGATATGTATTATGTAATGTGCTGTAGCCTAACCTGATTTTTCTTGACCACCTGTTCACATACCTTTCAACTGCCCAGAGTTTCAGAAAATGCCCAGATTTTTGCCTCATGTTTTTGGTCTGTTTCTCATAAAAGTTGTGGTTATCTTGCAAATCGTTGAATAATGACATACATTTGAGGTTCAGACTTCATATCCTACAGAAAATGAATGCTAACATAAATCCTGTTATTCTAGTAACTTTGTAAGTTTATAAGAAGAGCATTTAGAATCTGTCCCTAGTTTTTGGGCCTTTGTCCCACATTATTTTAAGCTTTGCCCAGATTTCTTATTCTAAGAGGTTGAGAGGTATGTCTGTCCAGACAGTACCCTCTAGGCTGACTGTGGCTCCCACAGAATTTAATCACTGCCTAGAAACAATGATAATAAATTGACAAGGAAAGGTACAATGAGTTTCTCTGTCTTGTATGACCATGTCCTAACAAAATGTTTCAGGGAGCAATTTCTCAAACCCAGATTGCATCATAAGAATTAGTTTGAGATTATCATTTCAAACAAATAGAAGCCTATCGCGGTGGTACAGCAGTAGCGTTGTTGTCTCACAGCAAGAGGTTCTCCCGTTCGATTCTCGGCTGGAGTGCGGGGAGTGCCTTCTGTATGGAGTCTGTATGTCCTTCCCGCAGTTGGGTGGGCATTTGAAAGACATGCGTAAATGGGCGTGTCCATTCGTTGAAGGTTGAACATCGAGCTGGCACCTCAGCGTTCATCAAAATCTACTGCCAATCATTAGCAGACTGGAGTTCTGCTGTGGCGACCCCTAACCGAGAAAAGCCAAAAGACAACAACATTTCAAACAAATAGAAGGATCTACTGCAACTTATTGCATCCTGGTTAATTGAAATGTGAATAATCTGAAATTAAAGATGTAAAACAAACAGATGTATCTCTATACAGTCTAATAATTTTGTAGGGAGCAGGCTCCCTGCACCCCCACCTGCACTCTCTATCTCTCTCTCTTTTGCTATGTATCTATCTCTATCTATCTCTTTCTCTATGTATCTACCTACCTGTCTATCTAATAATATATATGCTCCAAGATCACACAAACGCAAAGCAAAAAAGGTTGTAAAACAACATAAAACTCACCTTTTCCCTCTTCTCTAACTCCCATAAGAAAAAACAGCACATAGTATTGTGAACAAATAAAACATGTTCCAATGAAGTAAACATTGCCTTGCCATCATAAAACTAAGGGATTTTACTTATAAGATACTTTGTATGCTAATGAAAAAACATGCAATTAACTGTAGTACTCCTCTTTTTTTATGCACAGACTGCTGCTCTATCCAGGGCAGAGAGTTTTAAAATCATGAATGACAGAAAACAAGATATTCAGAATTAAATGTCTTTTGATTAGACACTCCAAAGCTAGGCAAACTCTTTCCAAACTGTTGGTAGAACTAGACAGATACAAAAAGGCAGTGCAGTGTGAGGTTATGCATTACTACAGGCTGTTTCTAAAACAGTGTCCAGATTATTCTGTTTGATTATCTTAACAGAAATCTTTTAGTATTTATAATCTGCAACTGCTAGTGAAGACAATTTCTGTTTAGCCAAGCCAAGATACGTAACTGAACCTGCCACCACTGCAATAAGTTAAAATATAGTTAAAAAGGGAACTACCAACTTCAAGTAGCCATCTTTTTAATTAATGTTGTCCATTCATGAAAAAGGACACAGCTCTTAAAAACACCATGTACTCTTTTAGTTCCTCATTAGCAGAGGCTCAAAATAAAATCCATCGATATAAAGCACGAGTGTTCACCTATATGAATGCACACATTGCACATTCCCAGTACATTGGGAGAACGTCTCCACTGAATTGTTTTGTCACAAGAAGTAATCTGCATGAACAAGACAGTTATATAATACCTACAATCCCTACCTGACAATTAGTGAATTCAAATGTATGCACTCTTAGCGAATTTACCCCCCCCCCCTCCCCGGCTTCACTTTCATGAATAAGCCATGTTGACTATGGGTAACTCTGGCTTCAGCATGCATCAGATGGAGATTACTTAATTTAGGAGGGCATTGCCAGCAAAGTAAAGACTCATGGGTGAAGCTACTTTACCCTAGAGAAGTGATAACTTACCTGCAAACATGGATGAGTTAAGTAGAATATCATTTTATTTTATTTAAGTTTACTTACCAGGTTAGAGAACTGACCAATGCAGATTAATTTCAGGCTTATGTGAAAATACAGTGGCTTAATAAGAATGTCAATATGGCAATACACACAAGAGTAGTATTTATATGAGAACAACAATTGTAAATACAATTAGATATAATCTTAGTACAAGCAGCATAGTACATATTACTTTTAGTTACAGAAGATGTTGATACAGGGTATAAGCAGCTTGATATTTTATACAACATAAATCTGTTTCTTTGATCTCAGCACTTGTTCAGGGAAAAAAAAAAATTCATCTGCTTTTACTGTACGTGTGTTTCTACCTACTTTATTTTACTTTTGCATCATCTTAAAAGTACTCAATTGTATTTATTACTGCTTGGTGTAACTCATTCTAAGCCTTTTGGTTTAAACACTTGGGCTTCGGACCAGTTGTTTTGCACTGAGAGGGTTTGTGGTCTGCACTGTAGTGGCAAAACAGGTAGCTTACATCCTTCTAGGTTGGGAACTGCTGATTGAGGGCTCAGTGTCTGTTATTCTAAAAGTGTATTAATTCTGGTTTAAGCACTTGGGCTTTCAAGCCAGTTATTTTACATTAAGAGGGTTCGTGGTCTGCACTCTTGTGGGAGGAGAGGCTGGACTCTGCCCTTCTGAGCTGGGAATTTCTGGTTAAAGGCTTATAGTGCATGCATATCTGAACTGCTTCTAACTGAAGTTGGTGTGCCTTGTTTGCTGTGGCATAGACTGGATTCGGGCCTGTTGGATCTAGCTTTGTTTGTGTAACTTGAGCACTAATCCAGGCATTCTCTAAAGTATTCAATTGTATTTATTACTGCTTGGTAGTAACTTGATTAAAGTGTAGCTATCATTCTAAGTCTTTTGGATTAAGCACTTGGGCTTCAGACCAGTTGTTTTACATTAGGAAGGTTTGTGGCATGCACTGTGGTGGCAGGACAGGTAGTTTTCATCCTTCTAAGTTGGGAACTGCTGATTGAGAGCCCAGTGTCTGTTATTCTTAAAGTGTATTAGTTCTGGTTTAAGCACTTGGGCTTCAGGCCAGTTATTTTACATTAAGAAGGTTTGTGGTCTGCACTCTTGTGGAAGAAGAGGTTGGACTCTGCCCTTCTGCACTGGGAATTTCTGGTTAAAGGTTTATAGTGCCTGAATATTTGAACTGTATCTTACTGAAATTGGTACACCTTGTTTGCTGTAGCATAGACTAGATCCAGGCCTGCTGAATCTAGCTTTGTTTATATGCTTGTTGTTTGTTTGCTTGTTATTTCCCTGGAACGCTAATTCCACCTAATACGCGGCTTCTCAGAACTTCTGTGGATCACTAGTGATATCTGCATTGCTTACTGTACTTATTTCCTTGTTTCACTTGAAAGAAAGTTACTGTTTGTCATTTTTGCATTTAAGTTACCTGTAACACATTGCACTTAAGTTACCTGGCACTTGCTCACTAAGCAATTATATAAGTCAGCACTAAAAATTAAAAGCACTACACCCTCACTCCCCACTGGCCCTTGTTTTCAATTATAAAGGAATTCCCAATATTATTCTAGCATGTCCAAAGGTCAGTTGTCAATCTCCTCTCTGGTCCAGCTGGTGAATCTGGGAATTTTAAGGCAATGTTACAACTGCCTCATGTACTCAGACAACCCTCTCCTCCTCCCAACAAATTCCAACACATGTGAGAGATGCAACCATATAGCCAAACTGGAGGCTAAGCTCTCTCAACTCAGTACTGGCATAACCAGTCAGGAGGAGAAGGAAACCACACTCACTACAATTCCAGTCTCACATAGACCTACCACGACAGCAAACCAAACACATAATCACACAAAAACATACCCGGAGGCTCTAAATAAAGATCTGCCTAAGCAGCAGAGACCTCCAAAGCAGACACCCAAGCAACCGCTACCCCAAAACATATGCAACACATATCTCACAAAGCCAGTGTGCTGAACAGTCACAGCCCTTAAGACTAAACAACACACCTGATACACTTGTAATAGGTGACTCTATCGTCAGGCACACTGACGTCCCGCTCACCAGACTGCACAAGGAGAGGGTCACAGTAAGCAGCCTGTCGGGCGCTAGGATCCGCCACATAACACATGCACTCAGGTCACTCCAAGGCAAGTACAAATATGACTCAGTCATTGTCCATGCTGGTGTGAATGACCTGAGGCGTACCTCCCTGGACTACATGAAAAGAGACATAGAGGAGCTCTCTAAGCATGTAGCCCAGGCCGGTATGACCCTGACCTTGAGTAGCATCTTACTCTCACCAAGAATGATGCCACAATATGAAGACAAGATGATCAGTTTCAACAACTGGCTTAAGTACTGGTGTCATTCAAAGGGGATCCAATGCCTGTCAGCTTGGGATGATATGCTCGACAAGCCACAATGCTTCGCTAGGGACGGCTTGCACCTGTCACCCCTGGGCTTTCGAATATTGGCAAAGGCTCTTGCTACCCCCATAGTGCCTTTTTTAGGCAAGGCTCAAAAGACAAACCCACCTCCATAGGTATCACAAGGGATAAGAAACTAAGAGTAATGCTACTCAATGCCAGAAGTCTAAACCTCAAGATGCACGCACTCGAAACTCTCCTTAGCATGGAGAACATCGATATCTGTGCAGTAACAGAAACCTGGTTCAGGGCTCCCGAGCACTACCAGGTTATACCTCATACCATGCTTTTCGGCCCCAAAACTTGGACCGAACCACAAAAGGAGGGGGAGTATCGATATTCATCAAAGATACCCACACCTCCAGGTTGGTGGCAAAGCATGAAGCATCAGAGACTATCCATGTGCAACTAACAGTGGGTAAAACTGCCTTCCAGTTTATAGCCTGCTACAGACCACCCTCCCAAACCCAGGAACCCCACTCGGCCTTCCTGAGAACACTGGAAAATATGAAGGTCTCTCCAAACACCATTATATTGGGTGACTTCAACTACCCAAACATAGACTGAGAGCATTACTCTAGCTTCAACACCCTAGCCCAAAGGTTCCTAGAATTTATAAACTCAAATGCTATGGAACAACTTGTTACCACTCCCACAAGAGGGGAAAACATACTGGACCTGATCATCACCAACATGGGGACTCTATGCTCCAGACCAGAAGTGTATCCCTCACTGGTAAGATCAGACGATAAACTAATCTCACTGGATATTCACATCCCAACCCCACCCTCTGCCCAGAAAACCACAGTGAAAAACTTCTCTAAAGCAAATTTTACACTCCTCAAAACTGAGGTGGAATCCTTCAAAGCCCCCGGGCCTGTGGAAAATAAGGCCCAGACCGCAGAATACTTTATAAACGCATTCTATGAACACCTTCAGGAATGCATGGATCATGCGATCCCAAATAAAACCAAGACCCAATCCTCTAAAGGCAGACGTCCTGTCTGGTGGACCCCAGCCATAAACAAACTATATAATAGAAGGAGGAAGCTACTAAATGATAGAGCAAAATCCCAAAAAGGGAAGGCATCACTGATCAGTATTAGCAAAAATCTACGGGCACTCATAAAATTGTTCAAGGCCAGCTTCGAGAGAAAAATTGCACAGGACACTAAGGATAATCACAAGGCTTTCTTTAGTTATGTTAGGAACCTGGGTGGTAATCCCCAGATATGCTCAGAATTAGTCCAAAATGACAAAAAATACACCGAACCCACAGACATTGCCAACATCCTAGCTGACAGGTTCAGCGCAAACTTCTCACCCCCTCCCCACCAAAAGGACAAATATCTATCCTAGTACAGTGCTGCCCCCCTGACATCTCAGATGCTCAGGTAAGAGCCACCCTCTCCAAAGCAAAAAACACAGCATCAGTGGGACCAGACAGTGTCCCGGGCTGCGTCCTACATGAACTCCAAGAAGAGCTAAACCCAAACATAAAACTACTGTTCAATCTCAGCCTTACTACAGGATATGTGCCCAA
This sequence comes from Protopterus annectens, assembly GCF_019279795.1. Taxonomy (NCBI): domain Eukaryota; kingdom Metazoa; phylum Chordata; order Ceratodontiformes; family Protopteridae; genus Protopterus; species Protopterus annectens. The sequence goes on from NC_056743.1 coordinate 1,162,529,512, forward strand.
AGAGTGGCGTACAGCAACAGTGGTCCCTCTCCATAAAGGTGGTGCCTCAACGGATCCTGGAAACTATCGCCCCATAAGCCTGACTAGCTTGGTCTGCAAAGCTATGGAAAGGATCATCATGGACCTCATAAATAAAGATATTGCGGACCTATAGACACTGGATCCTACCCAGTTCGGCTTTGTTAAGGGCAGATCCTGCCTCTTAAACCTGGTTGATTTCTTTGAAACAGTCACCAAGGCCATTGACGAGGGGAAGGTGGTCCACACAGCATACCTGGACCTCGCAAAAGCCTTCGATACAATACCCCACTCGGGCATTATAGATAAGCTCACCAGCTTAAATATAAACCCCTATGTCACTAGATGGATTGCAAACTGGCTCAAGGACAGAACCCACATGGTTAGAATTGCTGGAGCCATGTCAGACTCCAAACCAGTTACAAGTGGTGTCCCACAAGGCTCAGTACTGGGACCTCTCTTGTTCGGTATATATTTCTCGGAGGTACAGGCCAACACGGAAGGACTGTGACTGACCAAGTTCGCAGATGACTGCAAACTGGGTGCCATAATCGACTCTCCAGGCGACACAAGCATCCTCCAAAAGGGCCTCATAGAAACAGACAACTGGTGCCAGAGCCATGGCCTCAAGCTAAATGCCAAAAAGTGTATAGTCATCCCCTTTGGCAAAAACAAAGTGCCCACAAATTACCACATAGGTGGTAATCCATTAAGTATAGAAGAAGTAATTAGGGACCTGGGGACCCAAATTGATAGCAATCTCTCATTTGACAACCACGTGGCCAAAGTGGTTAGAAAAAAATTTTATATAGCCCACCTAATCATGAAGGGATTCACATCTAGATCAGGGGAGGTCATCATGCCTCTTCACTCATCCCTCATCAGGCCCATAATTGAGTACAATGCCCCTTTTGGGATGTACCTTACCAGACACATGCAGCAACTGGATAGACCCCAAAAGTACCTCACCAAGAGGATCAAATGGCTCAAACAGATGCCATATGCTGCCCGGTTAAAGAAACTCCAGCTCTACTCAGTGGCATACCGCCTGTTCAGAGGCGATCTGTGCCTGACGTATAAAGCCATGTCCAACCCGGAATTAATGGACATGCTGCACCTCAGAAAATCCAAATCCCATCGAGCTACGTGCTCGAGAGACTTGAACCTCAGCACTGAAATAAATAGGACATGCTGGAGGGACAGATTCATAACCCAGAGGCTCCCTTCACTCTGGAATAAAATCCCAGTCCAGGTTAGGCAGAGTCTTTCATTGACTCTCTTGAAGAGGAATCTTGATGAGTGGATGGGAGATCGTAGGTTTACCCCGGGTATCATTTCTGTGTCACTGTTAGACAGAGGCACAGTATACTAACCTCGAAAAAAGGCATAGCAAAATAAATTTAAAATGGGTGGCGAAAGCCAAACACATTCTGTCTAGGCTTATAAATGCTCTAGGGCAGATAGCCTAGTATGAACTATGAACCTATAACAGTAGCTATTACATGTACTGTCATGGCTATTTTGGCCTCAAAATAATTTTAAAAATAAACTATTTACAAAACAGCTAATGATATGTTTAAGATTTAACATGAGATTTTGAGAGTGGTAAGAAATTCTGAGTAGGCTTTCTCATCTTTGACGGGAGACCTTCCATTATTTTTGTGTCTAAATGGAAAAGTTGCAGTTGCTGGTTGCTACAGTGTAGATTGGTTTGGGAAGTTTGAAGTAAGGGTGCATTATCTGTGCCTGATCTTATGTTGTAAGAAGAATTCCTGTTGGCTAAATCTACTTGCCAGGGCTGGAAATAATTATTGCTTTACTAGCTTAAACAACAGAGAGTCCAGGAGCAGGTTGGTTGCCATCTGGCTTTTAGGCAATATCAGTGTGCATGTTATGACAGTACAAGCTTAAGATCAATACTCCAGTTCTCAAATAGGATTATCAGTAGAATGAAGCAAAGTGCTTCGGAGGGCAGGCTGGGGATAAACAAGATGCTACACAGTGCAGCTGGGGAAATGATCGCAGTTATATCTGTTTGATTCCCTCCTTATTCATGCTTTGACCATGTACTGCTTAGACTCAAAACACAGGAGATTGCCTCAAAAGATTCATCATTTCTCAGCTGAAGAGGTTGTGTCTTAAACATTTTTCCATGTTTTTCTTTGATTCTTGAAGGATTTCATAAAACCTGATGAATCAGAAAAAATACAGCAAACTTGTCTGACCAAGACTACTGAAGTTCCATTTGTTTCTCAGGCCATTAGTGCTAATAAGGTATGAAATTAATTTTATCATTTAGATAAACCATATTCAACTCCTTTCTCTGCATGACAGCACATTGGATGACTTTAAATTAAAATGAAGCAGCCAGTTTCCTTTTTTTCCTGCAAAGCTGAGAGAGTCTTGAAGCAATTCATAAAATATTTTACTAGAAAAAGTTGTTCAGCAAAGATAACTTAATTTCATACCAGTTATACCACACCCCTCCATTTTCTCTCCCCACTGTGAAAACAGGATTTAACCTAGAATTATGAAAGTCAGTTTCCCTCCATTTCTCCTACCACCCTGACTGACATGGGTATCCTGAGGCAGTGTAGCAACTGCCTCATGTACACTGACAACCATCTACTCCTAAATCGCCCAAGTACAATTTGTGAGAGATGCCCCTACACTAAGGATTTGGAATCCTTGTTCTCTTACGCACAGAAGAGTAACACTGAACAGGTTGTAGGACCACATACTACACCTCTGATGCAAACCATGTACTCAACACATAAACCATCATACTTGGAGGTACTCACCAGCAACCTAACTAAACACCAGAGACCTTTGAAACACAAACATGCTACATCTAATACAGCACCTGCAACACTCAATACACATAAAAACACAAGCACTAGTGTCTCAACAAATAAGCCCCTAAGGCAAAGCACATCTAAACCAAATTTTTAGTCATAGATGACTCCATTGTGAGACACACAGATGTCCCACTCACCAGGCTGGACAAGGAGAAGGTTACAGTCAGCTGTCTATCAAGTGCCAGAATCCATCAGATCACAAATCCACTCAAGTCTCTCAACAAAAGGTACTGTTATGACTGTCATAGTTCATGTTGATGTGAATGACTTGAGATGGGGTCTATATTAAATATTCGAACGCTTACATTTTCGAATCACTAAAGATCGAACTTTAGTGATCGAATGCTTAAATGTTCAAATATTTAAAAAAATTAAAAAAAAAAACAATATTTAAAGTGTTTAAGCGGGGGGCAAGCCCCCCTGCACCCCCCATGTGAGAGGCTGTGCCCCCACACCCCCCACTACTTAAATATAGCAACTCTGAGATCGCACTTCAGTGTGCTACAGTGTGGAAATTAAAAATTTCCCATTCCCTACACTGTAGCATGATCTTGGAGTTGGTATATTTAAGTAGCAGGGGGTGTGGGGGACTTGCCTTCCACGTGGGGGGTGTAGGGGGGCTTGCCTCCCTGCTTACAACCTTAGTTTTTCTTTTATTAGTGTTATTTTTATAAAATATTAGAACATTTAAGTGTTCGATCACTAAAGTTCGATCTTTAGTGATTTGAACATTTAAGCATTCAAATATTTAATATAGACCCCTTAAGATGTACCTCACTAGATTATATGAAGAGAGACATGATTGAGCTCTATGAATATGTGTCTTAGGCAGGTATGTCCCTAGCTTTGAGTAGCATTCTACCCTCACCTAGGATGATACCACAATATAAACAAAAATGATTGACTTCAACAATTGGCTTGGTTTCTGGTGTCATTCTAAGGAAATCCAGTTCCCATCAGCCTGGGATAACAAGGCTGATAGACCATGTTGCTTTGCCAGAGATGGTCTTCACCTGTCACCTTTAGGATTTTGGTTACTGGCTAAGGCACTTGCCTCTCCCACAGTGCCTTTTTTTAAGCAAGGTCTCAATAACAAAAGTTACGATGTGAAAATATCACTCACAAATAAATTAAGGGTTATGCTGCTAAACCCTTGGAGTTTAAATCAGAAACTGCACTCTCTGGAAGCACTGGAGGGTGTTGACATCTGTGCAGTCACAGAAACTTGGTTCAGGGCCGCAGAGAGTACCACGGCCTTGCAAGGCTACAATCCTTTCCACACTTTCAGATCGCAAAATAAACATATGAGAACCAAAGCAGGAGGAGTATCTATCTTCATCAAAGATAAATACACCTCTAGACTGGTTAGATGGGAAAACTCCATGGAGTTACTCCAAGTTCAACTAACTGTGGGTAAGACCCCCCCCCCCTTCCAGTCATCATTAGTTATAGGCCCCTTTCAATTAATCAAAATATCCACTCTGCTTATTTGGACCTACTTGGGTCAATCAAATTACAACCAAACACTCTAGTCATGGTTGATTTTAACTATCATTCCATTAACTGGGAAACTTATTTGTGTACCAGCATGTTAGCACAAAGGTTACTGGACTTTGTTAACACTAATGCCCTGGAACAAATAGTATGCAACCCCACAAGGGGCTCAAATATTCTCAACCTGGTCCTCACCAATATGGGTGACCACTGCACCACTACAAGTATAGGACCCTCACTGGTTAAATCTGATCACAAATCAGTCACATTTAAATTAGCTATAACACCTGAACCCCTCTTAGGTGAAATTAGGCTAAAAATTTTCACCAAAGCTAATTATAGCCTCCTAAGGGATGGCATAAATAGCTTCCAAGCTCCTGTTCCTACTGATGGTATTGACAACTATACTAAGGTATACACAAATGTCCTGTACAAATACTTAATACAAACGTATTGACACAGCTGTACCTGATAGGATCAAAACAAGATCCTCAAGAAGAAACAAGCCTCCCTGGTGGGCATCTAGCATTAATTTGTTATACAACAAGAGGAAGATGTTGCTGTCTAAGATAAAAAAGAGAGGTCCCAGCACTGGTAGAACACCCTCCTCTGCTTGAACAAACAAACAAGTCAACTTGCAAAATCCTCTAAGAGCAACTTTGAAAAAAAATTTGCAACCATAGCTAAGGATTACCATAAGGGATTCTTCATAGGTTCATAGGTTCATAGATTAGTACTAAGCTAACTGCTCTTGTGAGCACTTTTAAGCCTAGAAAATTATCCCTTGTGAAACTCAAACCCTGCACCTTGTGTTTGTAAGGCAAACACCTTAACCATTAGGCCACCCTCCCAACCCTATATCTGTAACATAAAAGGTAGGACTCAGACATGTGCTGAACTAGATGTGGATGGTATCACACACACTGATCCTGTGAAAATAGCTAATCTGTTAGCTGACAGGTCTGGAGAAAATTTCACTCTCTGTCCACTCCAAACAGTCCACAAAGCATTCTCTCTACACCCCCCCCCACCCTTGCATCTCCAAAGAGCAAGTCATTAAGGCTCTCTCCAAGGCCAAAATCACAGCCTCTATGAGACCAGATGGCATCCCAGGTTGCATTTTATATGGTCTAAAACATGAGTTAGCAACTTCATTAGGTACTCTTTTCAATCACAGCCTGAGTGGTGGTTTTGTCTCTACTGAATGGAAAATAGCAACTATCATCTCCTTTCATACAGGGAGTACAGCAACAAACCCTGAGAATTATAAACCCGTAAGCTTAACTAGCCTTATCTGTAAGGCCATGGAAGAAATCATCATGGACCTTATAAATAAGAATATAGGTGATCTCCAAACCCTTGCTCTGACACAGTCTGGTTTTATCAAAGGCAGGTCATGCCTGTTAAACCTGGTGGGCTTCTTTGAAAATGTCACCAGAGGCATAGACAAAGACACATCTGTGCATACAGCCTACTTTGACTTAGCCAAGGCCTTCAACACAATCCCACATTCGGGCATCATTGATAAACTCTCCCAATTGAATATCAGCCCTTATGTTGTCAGGTGGGTTGCTAACTGGCTCATCGACAGATCACACTCGGTCAAAGTTGGGGACTTTACCTCAACCAGTAGACCTGTCACGAGTGAGGTTCCACAGGGATCATTACTGGGGCCCTATTCTTTGGAATATGCTTCTCAGAAGTTCAGACCAAAATAAAGGTGCTGTGGCCGATTAAGTTTGCTGATGACTGCAAATTAGGTGCAATCATTGAATCACCAAAAGATGTCAATATACTTCAAGACCGACTTAAGCAAACCAATCACTGGTGCCAAAGTCATGGACTCAAACTCAAAGCTAAAAAATCCATTATCATTCCCTTTGGTAAAAATGAGATCCCTGTAGGCAATCATATAAATAATAATACTCTAAGTAACAACTCAGTAGTGAGAGACTTGGGACTGCAAGTTGACTGTAGCCTGAAGTTTGACCACCATGTGTCTACTGTGGTAAGTAAGGTGTTCTACATCACACACCTCATTAGCAAAGGCATTGCCTTATGAGCAAAAGAGGTCATAACTTGTCTGTACTCAACCTTCATCAGGCCAGTAATTGAGTACAATGCTCCCTTTGGTATGTACATTACCAGTCACGTGCAGAAACTTGAGAGACCTCAGATTTCTAACCAAGAAAATTCAGTGACTCTAGCACGTCATACACTGACAGACAGAAGTCACTGTCACTATACTCAGTAGCATACAGACTACTTAGAGGAGACTTGTGCCTGGCCTACAGAGCAATTTCAGATCCAAACCTAATTCAAATGATGCACATCCGCAAGTCAAAAGGGGCAAGGGTCACCCACTCCAGGGAACTTAACCTGGCATGTGACATAAATAGAACCTGCTGGAGAGACAGTTATGTCTCTCAAAGGTTGCCACTCCTCTGGAATAAGCTACGAATTCACATCAAACAGAGACCCTCTATAACACTGTTTAAGTGTAGCCTGGATGTCTGGATGGGAAATAGTAAATTCCTGCCAGGAATTTCACCTATGAACTTCCTAGATATGGGCAGCCATTTCTAACTAAGATCTTGAGTGTAGGCAAGATCCATTATATTGGGTTTCTCTAGTATTATATTGGGTACACATGGCTAGGATTATAAAGACCATTAGGTCAGTAGCCTAGTAACCACCTATGAACCTGTGAGCAAAGTAAATGTTTTTTCTTGATGAGCCAACACAAAACTGAATAGTACTTTTTCTAGTAAAGTACAGTGCTAGGTTAACACCCTGACTCTGCAATGGTGTGCCAATTGTGAAATGCTTTAGACCTAATATGAACTTACTGTCTATGACAATACAAACTGTGGTTTGTTTCTTTGTCTAACAAAGAAATAAACTACTTTTATTTCACCTCAGACCTGTCTAAGAAACAAACCTCTTGTATCCTGGAAGCTAGATGCTTTAACCATCAAGTAAACGTTTATCATTTTTTTCCTCCAAAAGATTAAAATCAGCAGACTAGTAGCACATGACTTTAAGGGCTTTCTTGCTGGTAGTCATCACTTTTCGTAGCCATGCTGCAGCCTGCAGAACTCTTTTATATATAAAGATGACTTCCTTTAATATAAACAAAATATTCCTCTTAACCCCCTTCCATACCAAAAGCATTTCTTATTTTTGATTTGTACAACTCTGTCACTCATACAATGTTCTTAAAATAATACGCTAATAGGTTCATAGGTTCATAGGTTCATACTAGGCTATCTGCCCGAGGGCATTTATAAGCCTAGCCCATTGTTTTGTGGCTTACGCCACCCCTTTAGTATGGGGAACTATACCCATTATTTTGCTGTGCCTCTGTCGAGCAGTGACACTGAGGTAATTCCTGGGGTATATCTGCGATCTCCCATCCATTGGTCAAGATTTCTCTTGAACAAGGCCAGCGAGGTGCTCTGCCTCACATGTACCGGGATTTTGTTCCACAGCATAGGGAGTCTTTGGGTGATGAATCTATCCCTCCAGCACGTCCTATTAATAGCCGTGTCGAGGTTTAAGTCTCCCGCACTTGTGGCTCTGATGGATCTAGATTTTATGAGGTGAAGCATATTCATCAAATCTGGGTTTGACATGGCCTTGTATGTTAGGCAAAGGTCACCTCTGAGCAAGCGTGGCGACTGAATAGAGCTGGAGTTCTTTCAGTCGGGCAGCATAGGACAGATTTTTGAGACCCTTTATCCTTTTGGTGAGGAACTTTTGTGGCCTCTCCAGCTGCTGCAAGTGTCGGGTCAGATACATTCCGAATGGGGCATTGTACTCAATCATTGGTCTGATGAGTGATGAGTAAAGGGAGACTATGACCTCCCTTGATCTAGATGAGAATCCCTTCATGATAAGGTGGGCAATGTAGAAGGACTTCCTAACTACTTTAGCTACATGGGTGTCGAATGACAGACTACTATCAACCTGGGTCCCCAGGTCCCTGATAACTTCTTCTGTGCTCAGTGGATTGCCACCTATTTGGTAGCTAGGGTAACCTTGTTTTTCCCGAAGGGTGTGAGTATGGATTTTTTGGCATTTAAGTTTAGGCCGTGGCCCTGGCACCAGTTATCCGCCTCTGTCAGACCCTTCTGAAGGATATCTGTGTCAGCTGTGTTTTCTACTATGGCCCTCCCCTTGCAGTCATCTCCAAACTTTGTCAGCCATAACCCTCCTGTGTTTGCTTGTACTTGGAAAAGTAGATGCCAAACAAGAGTGGGCCCAGGACTGAGCCCTGTGGGACACCACTTGTGACAGGCTTTGAGTCTGACATGGCGCCAGCAACTCTGACCCTGTGGGTTCTGTCACTCAGCCAGGTTGCAACCCATCTTGTGATGTATGGGTTAACATTTAAGCTGATGAGTTTTTCAATGATACCCGAGTGGGGTATTGTATCAAGGCCTTAGCCAGATCGAGGTAGGCTGTATGGACTGCCTTTCCTCATCAATGGCTTTGGTGACTGTTTCAAAAAGTCAACCAAGTTTAAAAGGCATGATCTGCCTTTGACAAAGCCAAACTGGGTTGGATCCAAAGTCTGCAAATTCCCTATGTCTTTATTTATGAGGTCCATTATGATCCTCTCCATGGCTTTGCAGATAAGGCTTGTCAAGCTAATGGGCCGGTAATTTCCAGGGTCTGTGGAGGCACCGCCTTTGTGAAGTGGGACCACAGTTGCAGTGCGCCACTCCCTGGGCATGTATCCAGAGGTAAGACTTTGATTAAACAGCTGTCCTAGCTGTGGGTTTAATTCCTCATTGAGTTCGTGGAGCACACAGCCGGGACACCATCGGGTCCCATGGATGCTGTGTTTTTGCTTTGGAGAGAGCAGTTCTCACTTGGGCTGGAGATGTTTGAGGGGCTGCACTCATTTGGTATAGCTATCTCTCCTTTTGGCCGCTAGGGGGGGGAGAAGTTTGCACTGAACCTGTCAGCCAGTATGTTGGCAATGTCTGTAGGATCAGTAATCTTCACATCATTTTGAACTAGTTCTGAGCATATCTGGGAGTTTCCTCCTAGGTTTCTAACATAGCTAAAGAAGGCCTTATGATTGTCTTTTGAGTCTTTATCTATTTTTCTCTCGAAATTTGCTTTGGATGATTTTATGAGGACTCTTAGTTTTTTACTTATAGTGATCAAGGGTGTCTTACCTTTTAAGGATTTTGCTCTATCTTGTAGTAGCTTCCTCCTTTTGTTGTAGAGTTTGTTTATGGCTGGGGTCCACCAGACTGGACGCTTGCCTTTGGTACAAAGAGTCTTTGTTTTGCTTGGGATTGCCTTATCCATGCAGTCCTGCAGGTGCTGGTAGAAGGCGTTTGTAAGTGATTCAGTGGCTTGAGTATTGTTTTCCGGCTCGGGGCCTGAAAGGAGACCACACTAGTCTTTAGAAGTGTGAAGTCGGCTTTGAGAAGTTCTTTACTGTGGTCTTTTTATTTCAGGTGGGGTGGGATGAGGACCTCCAGCGAGATTAGTTTGTGATCTGATCTCACCAGTGAGGGGTATACTTCCGGTGTTGAACATTGTGCTCCCATGTTCGTGATGATGAGATCAAGTATGTTATCTCCTCTTGTGGGGATGGTGACTAGTTGTTCCATGGCATTTGAGTTTATGAATTCCAGGAACTTTTGGGCTAGGGTGTTTGGGCTTGAGTAGTGTTCCCAGTCTATATTAGGGTAATTGAAGTCACCTAGTATGATGGTGTTTGGTGATACATTTATCCCTCTAGTGTTTTCAGGAAGGCCATGTGAGTTTCCTGAGTTTGTGAGGGTGGCCTGTAACATGCTACAATTTGCAGAGCAGTCTTGCCTATGGTTAATTGCACCTGGATGGTCTCCGATGCATCGTGCGTTGCCACCAGTCTTGAGGTGTGGGTGTCCTTGATGAATATGGATACCCTCCTTTCTTGGTATTGTCCGGATTTTGGGGCCGGAACGCATGATATGAGGTAAAACCTGATAGCGCTGGGGTGCTCTCAGGAGCCTTGAACCAGGTTTCTGTCACAGCACAGACATCGATGTTCTCCATACTGAGAAGGGCCTCGAGTGCGTGCATTTTGAGATTTAGACTTCTGGCATTGAGCAGCATTACCCTTAGTTTTTTTCCTTTTGTGTTCTAGGGTGGTAGGTTTAGAATTTGAGCCTTGCCTAAAAAGGCACTATGGGGTGGCAAGAGCCTTTGCCAATATCCGGAATCCCAGGGTGACAGGTGCAAGCCGCCTCATGCAAGCAGCGTGGCTTGTCCAGCATGTCATCCCAGGCAGACAGATACTGGATCCCCTTTGAATGACACCAGTGTTTAAGCCAATTGTTAAAGCTGATCATCTTATCTCTGTATTGTGGCATCATTCTTGGTGAAGGTAGGATACTGCTCAAGGTCAGGGTCATACCTGCCTGGGCTACATAATCAGAGAGCTCCTCAATGTCTCTTTTCATGTAGTCCAAGGAGGTACGCCTCAGGTCGTTTACACCAGCGTGGACAATGACTGAGTCATATTTGTACCTGCTGTTTAGAGACCTGAGTGCTTGCGTTATGTGGCGGATTCTAGCGCCTGACAGGCAGCTTACTGTGACCTTCTCCTTACTCAGTCTGGTGAGCGGGACATCAGTGTGTCTGACTATGGAGTCACCAATGACTAGTGTGTCTGGCATTGTGTTTGGCCTTAAGGGCTGTGACTGTTTGACACTCTGACTGTGAGGTCTATGTGTTGCGGGTGTTGTGTTCTGAGGTGGTGGTTGTTTGGGTGTCTGCTTTGGTGGCCTCTGCTGTTTTGGTAGATTTTTGATCAGAGCCTCAGTATGTCTTTGTGTGTTTATGTGTATGATTTGAGGTTGTAATGGTACTATGTGAGACTGGGTCTATAGTGTGAGTGGTAACCTTCTCCTCCTGACTGGTCTTGCCAGTCCTATGTTGAGAGAGCTCAGCCTCCAGTTTGGCCGTATAGTTGCATCTCTCGCATGTATTTGTGTTTTGTGGGAGGAGGAAAGGGTTGTTCAGGTACATGAGGCAATTGAAACATTGCCTCAATATTCCCAGGTTCACCAGCTGAGCAGGAGAGGACACTAGCAACTGATCCCTCGACATGCTAGAAGGGTAGACGAAAAACTTTAAAAAGATTCCGGGGACGTGGGTGACCGAGAAATGGGGGTTGCCTTTTGGGGTACTATCTATGACAAGAGTGCCGTATCAAGGTAATAAGTACTGTAGGAGCAAGTGCTAGGTTTAATAGATAGAGAATAGTCTACTTGGAGTCAAGTAGAGTTGATCTTTTAGTTATAGGATACGCTGATTTGATCAGTAGTATAGTTCGAGGAAGGTAGTTTTAAGGGAAAATTTGAAGAGTGGACTTTAGGTAGCCGAATAGTTTAAACCTGCTTAACCGCACTGCCCTAGTGTGCAACAGTGGCAGCTCAAGGCTAAATCGCTTAAATCAAGGCTACGCTGCTTAGTGCTTTATACCAGGGGCTGGAAAAGCTAGAAACTGGCCCAAAACGACCAATAAACTACTAGTTACTGGCTGAAACCTCACAAAACTGCACAAAAGGCAGCTCAATGCTTCCCACTCCCACTGGTAAGCAAGGTAGCTTCCTTCCCCAAATAAGGCAAGGAAACAGTACACAGGAACTACAACCAAAGCCCAGGAATCAGCAACTCTGAAACTGGACTAAACTAGTAAAGCAGGAAAGCAAGGTAGCTTCCTTCCCCAAATAAGGCAAGGAAACAGTACACAGGAACTACAACCAAAGCCCAGGAATCAGCAACTCTGAAACTGGACTAAACTAGTAAAGCAGGAAAAGCAAGAGATATTTTTTCTTTTTTTCTTTTTTTCACAAAACAGGCAGAAACAGGTACAGCAAACACTTATAAATGCTATGAATCAGCTACTACAGCTTACACAGAAGAATTTGCTACAAATACAGTCAAATAGTAACAAACAAGGATTCCAAGTGCAATATTAAGTTAAATGCAGTAAAACAGCTTCAATGTAACAGAAAGGCAGGCGAAATACAGTTGCTAGGTATTCAGATGTGGAAAGCAACAAAAATATACTTAGTATCAAGAAAAGTCGCTTATTCAGCTCTCTGCAGCCTGGATTACTCTGCTGGCCCACGTGGAGTCTGTGCTGAGTAGGTACAAGCTGAAAGTTTTATACCAGGGGCTGGAAAAGCTAGAAACTGGCCCAAAACGACCAATAAACTACTAGTTACTGGCTGAAACCTCACAAAACTGGACAAAAGGCAGCTCAATGCTTCCCACTCCCACTGGTAAGCAAGGTAGCTTCCCTTCCCCCAAATAAGGCAAGGAAACAGTACACAGGAACTACAACCAAAGCCCAGGAATCAGCAACTCTGAAACTGGACTAAACTAGTAAAGCAGGAAAGCAAGGTAGCTTCCCTTCCCCCAAATAAGGCAAGGAAACAGTACACAGGAACTACAACCAAAGCCCAGGAATCACTGGAGAGAGGATGCTTGCTCATTCCTTAAAGGTGATTAATGTCATTTCATATCTTACTAATTAATAACATTAGCTCTGTAAGAATGAATATCTACAGTCCTTGAATTATGACATTTCTTATTAAGCAGACAGAACTAGCCCTTTAAGAAGAATATCCGCATTCTTTGAATTATAGATGATATGTTACCAAGTTAGTCTTTGTCCAGGTGAACTGTAAAGTGCTGTACTGACAAAATGCAAGCAAGCTTTTGTCTTCAGATATGAAGGTTCATACTAACAGAAGTACAATTCTGCTTCTGTCACAGCCCTCCCAAACAAGTTATTGCGATAAATATCCATAAAGCCGTCATGTGGACAACTGATCATATCTTGGTTTAAAACTGTTCTGTTGTCACACAATTGGAACAAATATCAGGCTGACACTGAGGTCCTTAGATGTCTGTTCCCAAGTATGCATTTGTACCATTCAGCAGGCATTAATTACAGTCCACTCATGCCTTGCTATTCTGAAGCACACAGAAGCATTAAAGTGGCACATTGCCTATCTTTAGCAACAGTAATATTGCAAGTGGTTGGAGCAGAGGATTAAGGCTGTAAGCTGCAGTTTCTGTGATACAGGATTTGATTTCTTCAGCCCTTATTTGCTTACTCTTTGACAATGAGCAAGTTACTTAACCAGGTATTGCTCCCAGGTGGCCCCTGAAAAGGGATAGTGTGTCCAGTGGGCCTACCTGGTTACCAAATGACTATTATTATTAATGCATCCTTTGAATCAGCATACTCCCTTTTCTAGAAGAAAAAGAACCTCTTTTGACATAACTTTGCATTGACAGAAGAATTCATCTTTGTCCTGATATCAGGGCTGGTGTTAGTATTGCTGAGACCTAGAGCAAGTTTCAAGCCTTGGGGGAGGGGGGGTTGGATGCTTCCAGTCTATCATTCTCTTGCTGCTACCCTCCCAAGCAAACATTTACTAGATGAACAGATAAATCTGTTTTATGATCCTAGTCTAAAGGGAGGCAAACGCTTATAAGGCCTCAAGGTAGACTTTGGGTTGATTTACCGAACACATTAAACAATTTAGTTATGATTTCAAAGCTTTATGAGCATAAAGACATTACTGTAGTTATAATGCTCTGATATTACAAAAGACCTGTATAGCACACCAAGTTGACCCATCCCACAGACAGACATTCACAGTGACTGGTGTTTAGTTATAATGATACTTCATTTTAACAGTCCTGTGTGCAGAGCTGGTCTTAGGTGAAACAGTGTTCTAAGTGAAGGGCTCCATGGCATCCCCCATCCCAGCCCACTGTCCCCACACATATTACCCGATGCTCCTACTTTTCCCCCATTCTGGCCTCCCACTCAATCCAGATCACTTTTTCTCACAAATTGTCTTGCTGTTCTGATTTTTCCTGCATCCTTTCAGCATACCCTAACTGGCCAAGATCACTTTGTAATAATACAGTAGGCAATAACTGAATTAAGCTGGGGTACATTGGAGATGCTTTTTCTTTTAAACAACCTTTTCATCCGATAATAGCCTCAGCAAAAATCATAACCACTGAAAGAAATTCATTCTTACTCTTTGAATTTACTTTCTTCTGTACCCTTTCAACACAACCTAACTGGCCAAGACTTTATTATAATAACTATTTAGGAATTAAATGAATTAAGTTGGGCATCCAGGGCCCACTAGGTAGATACAAAGTAGAAATTCTTGAGGTGCATTTTACATGAATTTTTCATCCCTTTGATACAATAATGGCCTGAACAAAAATCTTGACTAAGGAAAGAATTTCAGTCTTAATTTTTGTTTCAAGGAAAAACAAGTTGTGTTTAAGGCTTAATGCACAAATATGTCAGAATAGTAATTCATAATAAATAAAGACATCTGTTTGCAAGCAATCTTATCTGTGACTAATCCCTGCCTCTGTAGGCCTCCCAGAAACATTAATCACCTACTTTGTAGCCCTCTGCTGTTAGACTGGAATGAAATTAAAGGCAGAAGACATAAACGATGAAGAAATTCTTCCACCAGGCTACAGCCTATGAATGGATATTAAAAAACAAAAAAGCTGGAGGGGGTATCCATTTTTTATAGAAATAGCCTTGAAATGACTTGTCATGCCAACCCCATTCCATCAATTTAACAATGCAGAAGTACTCATCCCCCAGCTAAAGCTAAAAAGCTAAAAGAGAATTTGTGTAAAAGCCGTTTATACACCCCCCAGTAACAATATTAACACTGTCAAAAAAATCCTCTGCTGGCTATCCATCAACATAGTCTATGAAACAATCATACTGGGAACCTCAATATTGATGGGCAAGTAATATGCTCAGATATTCACATCAACACTATATATATAAATATATATATATATATATATATATATATATATATATATATATATATCTATATATATATATATATATATATATATATATGTATATATATATATATATATATCTAGGGTCTATAACAAAAATATCGAAATATGACACATGTTCCGCAAACTGCAAATACACTGAACACCCTAAACCACGAAATTCAAAAACTCGAAATGTCATAGTTGTCCCATCCCACCACCCGCTACATACCACATACATACACTAAACAAAACCCTACTTCTAAACCTAAACTAAATCCTACCTCTAACCCTACACTAAATCTTTTATATACCACCAAGTATGCACTTAACTTAACCCGCACCCTAACCCTAAGGTCCATAACTATCGCACACTTACCTTACGGAGCTATACCGCAGAAGGGCCAACCAAGATGAATCGACGTTTTGAATTTCGCGCTTCAGGACGATCGATGTTTTTGCAGTTCGATGAAGACATGTCAGCGTTTATGTGTTCGGGTAAGTAAACATTCAAGTTTTTAATATAGACCCTACATATGGATCTACTTTATATGGTCGACATTTCAGAATGTCGACATTCATATGGCCGAGACCATATGATCGACATTTGAAATGTTGACAATAGAAGAAAAAAATAAAAAACACAAAAAAACTTTCCTTCATGCTGCTAACAGGGGGGAGGGCTCCGCCCCACCCCACCCCCGGAACATAAATATACCAACTCCGAGATCGCACTACAGTGCGGAAGATGGAAATCTTTACATTTTGCACTGTATGGAGATGCCGGTTCCACATGGTCGATATTTCAAATGTCGATCATATGGTCTCGGACATATGCATGTCGACATTCTGAAAAGTTGACCATGTGAGGGGAACCCATATATATTTATAAATGTATAATTTCACTGATTTATATCATATTATCCAGTTTTCAGAAAGTGGAAATTCATATGGTCCTGACCATATGATCAAGTTTCTGAAAACCCAAATGAAAAAAATGTAAAAAAAAAAAAAAAAATCTCTACATTTATTTAGAGGGCCCCACACTCCCTACAAATTGTATGTACCAACTCTGAAACTGCACTACACTGAGGAAAAGGGTAAATTCCCTGATCCACAATGTACCACGCTCTACACAGACATGCTTTAATGGGGAATTTACCCTTTTGCCCAATTTAGTGTGATCTTGGAGTTGGCATGGTGTGTGAGGTAACCAACATAAATGTACTGTTTTTTTTTTACATATGAGTTTTTGGAAACACAATAATATGGTCTCAACCATATGAATTTCAAGTTTCCAAAAACTCATTAACATGATATAAACCCAATTTCACTCAACTCATCAGAGCCCCCAGGTAGGCTTAACAAAAATACAGGTAGGGACTCTACATTGGATTGGATTCTCTCCTTATGTCCAAACAAAATAATCACCATTGGGTGCCTGACAGACACCATCAATGACCATCCTCTATAAGGCAACAAAACAATATCCACAGACAACTGCAATATAAGCAGGCACATAATCTCAGTAAATTCCAAGTACAAACTCTAATTTCCAACCTTAAGCTATGTAACCGGAATATTCTAAAAAAAATTACCTCTAGATGAAGCAGTCTCAGAAGTGAGCAAACTATTTCTAAATATACTAAATGTACTGGCTCCCATCAGAGCAAAAAGAATAAAATCTAATGCAGCACCTTGGATATCAAGTGAAACCAAATAACTTGACTAATCTCCACCAAACCAATCTGAATAAAATGGAATCTTGCTACTACAAGATTGCTAAGTTTGCTACTGAAGCCTCATATAGGTCTCACCACTGTCTATCCCTTAAGCAGCTTAACTGGCTTGACATGCCTCATATACTTCTACTCAATCAAATCTCTATAGCACACAAACTGTACTACTTTCCTGAGAAAACCCCAGCACTTCAGCATCTAATTCAGCCCCACATTCCCTCTAGAGCCTTAAGATCTAGTAACCAGAACCTCATAACTGTCATCCAACACAGAAATGATGCCGGTAAATCTCTCTTTGCCAGCATCATTGCTAAAACCTGGAACACACTACCAAGCCAAATAACTTCTACCACATCCTTTATTCATTTCAAGAAACTCCTGAAAACCCACTATTTAAGTGACTGGCTATGAAAGCTTGCAAACCCGTTGATAATTACTTGACAAAACTTATATCTGTAAAAATAATACAAATGCTGTTTTAAGTTATTATGTACCACAATGATTGTCTACTATAAGAATTGTTAATCTCTAACATATTGTGTATGTTTGCTATAAGTATGCTGCTCTATTTTTTTTTCTCTTCTCTCATGTACTGCATTGTATTGTGGAGCTTTTCTCCCCAGGCCTCCGCTGAAAATTGACCTGTGTCCAGTCGGACTTTGCCGGTAAACAAATGTAAAATAAATAAATTAAAATAAAATCAGGGATAAAGCTTGGAAATAATGATCACAAAAAAAAATCTGGATGCAACTCTTCAGACATCTCAGAAAAATACCAAATCCTCTATTAAAACAGGCAAAAACAACTTCCATACCAGCCCCAGGAAAAACACCAACAAAGCTCAGAGCTCTTCGGGGCGCCACTTAAAACTGTTCTCTACACGGTTTCAAAAACCACACCAGCACTATCAACTAATAATAACAACATCAATGTAGCCACCCAGTTCAACAGCCATTTTCATCTGGTTTTATCTTTCGTCAAAAATAATCCCTCCTTTACCCCCCGCAACCCAGTCAGCTAAATAACTTCACAACATTCTTCTTAAAACTTCTCCCCACTTCAGCAATCAAAAAACATCTCCAAAATCTAAACTCCAACAGTCTAGATGCAGATAACCTTCCAGGTGAATAAATCAAAACAGCAGCTGACCCACTGGCCTATTGCAGACAGCCATGTCCCAACTCTCAGGAAAAAATCTTATATCACACCCCCTTCACAAAGGAAGAAATTCAGCAGAATTCTCTAACTACAGACCTATCTCAATACTATCTCCCTTATCAAAATTCTACAGAAATGTATTCACTCACAGCTTCGCAGACACCACAGTTCCAACAATCTTCTCTCACAAATCCAACACAGCATTTGTCTGAGCCATAGCATCACAAATGTCCCTCTAAATTTCACAATTATAATCAATCATCAAAGGAATACAGGTCGCTCAGTCTCACCCATCTTTCCTGACTTAACCAAAGCATATGACATGGTCATTCATCCAAAACCACTAATTGAACTGCATTTCCTTGGCATCTCCCTACCTACACTATCTGGTTCAATGGCTACCTTAGCATCAGATAGGCTGAAAAATGTAAACACACCTTCTCAACTTTCCTTCCAGTTCCTGTGGATGCCCTCCAAGGCTCATTGTTTTGCCCTCTTCTATTTACTATATTTATAAACAAGCTCCATTCAGCTATCAGACAAGCTACCATTATGCAGTATGTTGATGACTCCATCCTCCTCTGCACTGCAACAAGTCTTGCAAAACTCCAATCACCACCGAATCATTTTCCTCTATCAAATCCTGGATAATAAATGCCAGCCTGCTACTAAAAAATGTAAATTAATGTTATTTGCATCTAAATTATTCTCTGCCCTAAAACACTCTTTTAACATTACATCAACCAATAGCACTGCCATAGAAAAGGTAACACACACAAAACTACTAGTTGTAATTATAGACAAAAATCTGAAATTTGATCAGCACATACAAGACAACAAAAAATTCTCCCCAGAAATAGGACTTCTGTACTGGTCATATTTAACTGATGAAACAAGGAAAATCATTGCCCACTCCTACCTCCTTCCCACACTACTATATGTATCAGCCATATCTGCAAACTTGCAAACCTCACAGCAAACAAAACAAAGTTAGAGGCCTGATACAACAAAGAAGCAACATAACTCATCACAGTCATGCCTTGAAACAACTAGAGTAGTAAGAATTACCACAATACCTAATCTACACCCAACTAACAGGCCATAATTTTATCTACAACCATGATAATTGCCTCTCCCCCCAAAATATCCTTTGGTAGCATTCACTGTGCAGAGAGTTATCCACAGTGAAAAACTTCTTCTGGCCACCACAAAGTCAAAAAAGTAGCAGAAGATATCCTCTGTTCTAGGTATGTCACCAAATGTTACAATGAATTACCACTTCCATTAAAACAAATAGACAAATTCAAAATCTTCAAACTCAAATCTAAACAACTCCTGTATGACTACTGGCTAAGGTCATACACCTCAACATGATAATGTAAAACCTTCAAGCCACCCAACCACATCTGTTAGACATCTGACTTATAGACAACTTATGCACAAACCACAAGCCATATGCACAGCTGTATTATATCATCACCATTTCTCTACAAATTCCTCCCTCTTTACTCCAGTTTCCCTTAAATTCCCACTTTTCTTTTTCATCTGTCCCCATTACAGCTCCGTGCCTTTTCTACTAATTCCTCCTATTTCCCCTACTCAACCTCCTTTTCCTCCATCTGCAACATAAATATACAAGATTTTAATGATGGATAAACTGACTACTATTTTAGTTCTTTTAATTAGGTTCATAGGTAGGTACTAGGCTGTCTACCCGAAGGCATTTATAAGCCTAGCCGGAATGTGTTGGCTTTCGTCAGCCCCTCAGATTAGTTCCTTGTGCCTCTGTCCAGCAGAGCCATTGAAGTGATCCCTGGGGCAAACTTTCTGTTTCGCATCCACTCGTCAAGGTTTCTCTTGAAGAGGGTTAGCAGGGAGCTCAGCCTAATGTAGATTGGAATTTTGTTCCAGAGCATAGGAATTCTATGGGACAGGAATATATCCCTCCAGCACGTCCTATTTATTGTTGTGGTGATGTTTAGATCCCTGGAGTGTGTGGCTCAAGGGGATATGGTTTTCTTTAGGTGGAGCATGTCCATCAATTCTGGGTTGGACATAGACTTGTATATCACGCAGAGATCACCTCTGAGTAGGCGGTATGTAACCGAGTATAGCTGGAGTTTCTTCAGTCGAGCTGCATAGGGCATCTGCTTGAGGCCAGTGATAACTTCTGTGGTCTTTCCAATTGTTGCAGGTGTCTTGTAAGGTACATCCCAAATGGGGCATTGTACTCTATGATGGGTCTGATGAGTGATGTGTAGAGGGGCCCAATGATGTCTTTTGATCTGGATGCAAACCCTTTTGTGATTAGGTGGGCGACATAGAAGGATTTTCTAACCACTTTGGCAATGTGATTATCAAAGGAGAGGTTACTATCTACTTGGGTCCCCAGATCCCTTATTACGTCTTCCATATTTAGGGGGCTACCACCTATGTGGTAGTTTGTGGGTACTTTGTTTTTTCCAAAAGGGATGACTATGCACTTTTTGGCATTTAGCTTGAGGCCATGGTTTTGACACCAGGTATCTGTCTCATTGAGACCCTTTTGGAGGATGTCTGTGTCAGCCAGAGAGTCAATTATAGCCCATAGTTTGCAGTCGTCTGTGAACTTGGTCAGCCATAGTCCTCCTGTGCTTGCTTGTACCTCTGAGAAGTATATGCCGAACAGGAGGGGTCCTAGGACTGAGCCCTGGGGAATGCTACTTGTAACCGGTTTAGAGTCAGACCTAGCTCCTGCAACTCTTACCATGTGGGTTCTGTCCGTGAGCCAGTTAGTAACCCATCTCATGACGTAGGGGTTTATGTTCAGGCTGGTGAGCTTGTCTATAATACCAGAGTAGGGAATGGTGTTGAAGGCCTTTGCAAGGTCTAGGTAGGCTGTGTGTACCACCTTTCCCTTGTCTATAGCCTTGGCAACTGTCTCAAAGAAGTCCACCAGGTTTAGGAGGCATGATCTGCCCTTAACATAGCCAAACTGGTTAGAGTCCAGTGTTTGGAGGTTTCCAATGTCTCTGTTAATGAGATCCATGATGATGCGCTCCATAGCTTTGCAGACCAAGCTAGTCAGGCTTATAGGATGATAAATCCCAAGGTCAGTTGTGGCTCCACCTTTGTGGAATGGAATAACCATTGCTGTGTGCCACTCTGTGGGCATGTAGCCTGTGGAGAGGCTGAGTTTAAACAGTGTGTTTAGGTGAGGGGTTAGTTCATCTTTGAGCTCATGTAGGATGCAGCCGGGGACACCGTCCGGTCCCATTGATGCTGTGTTTTTGGCTTTGGAAAGGGCTGTTTTAACCTGAGTGTCTGTGGTTTCAGGGGCACTACATTCTTCTGGTATAGTTATGGGCCCTTTTGGGGGTGAGGGGGGGTGAAGTTTGCACTGAACCTGCCTGTCAGGATGTTGGCTATATAGGTTGGTTCAGTGTATTTTGTGCCATTCTGCACTAACTCCGAGCAGATCTGAGAATTGCCACTTAGATTCTTGACATAGCTAAAGAATGCCTTGTGGTTATCTTTGGTGTCCATGGCAATTTTTCTTTCGAAGCTAGCCTTGGATGATTTTATGAGGGAACGTAGTTTCTTGCTGATACTGATCAGGGATGTCTTCCCTTCTTGGGATTTTACTCTTTTCTGTACTAGTTTTCTCCTTCGATTGTATAGCTTGTTTATGGCAGGGATCCACCAGACTGGTTTCCTTTTCTTGGAGGAGTGAGTCTTGGTTTTGTTTGGGATAGCACAATCCATTCATTCTTGTAGGTGCCCATAGAGTGCATTAGTAAAGTATTTTGCAGCTTTGACAGCGTTATCCTTTAGCATGGAGGCTTTGAAACTTCCCACCATGGTCTTAAGTAACGTGAAGTTTGCTTTTGAAAAGTTTTTCACGGTGGTTTCTTTGACCCGGGGTGGTGGCGGAATGTGGATATCCAGAGTGATTTGTTTATGGTCAGATCTAACCAGCGAGGGGTTGACCTCCGGTGTGGAACACCGGTCACCCATGTTGGTGATGACCAGGTCCAATATGTTTTCCCCTCTGGTGGGGGTGTTGACCAGTTGATTCAGGGCGTTTGAGTTTATAAATTCTAAGAAATGTTGGGCAAGGGAGTTCGTACTTGAGTAGTTCTCCCAGTTAATGTTTGAGTAATTGAAATCACCCAATATCAGGGTGTTTGGTAGGACCTTTATGTTTCCCAGTGTTTCCAGGAATGTGGAGTGGGGGTCCTGGGACATGGTGGGTGATCTGTAGCAAGCTATAATTTGAATAGCAGTTTTGCCCATTGTTAGTTGCACGTGGATGATCTCTGAAGCATCATGCTGTGCCACTAACATGGAAGTGTGGGTATCCTTGATGAATATGGATACTCCCCCATCTTTTGTATTTCGGTCCGGGTTTTGTGGCCAAAATGTATGGTATGAGTTGTAGCCTGGTAGTGCTGGGGTGCTTTCTGGAGCCTTAAACCAGGTTTCTGTTACTGCACATATATCGATTTTCTCCATACTGAGGAGGGCCTCAAGTGCGTGCATTTTGAGGTTTAGACTTCTGGCATTGAGCAGCATTACCCTCAGTTTTTTGTTACTTGTGCTATTTACGGCAGTGGGTTTGTCTTTTCAGCCTTGCCTAAAAAAGGCACTATGGGGGTGGCAAGAGCCTTGGTCAGTATTCGAAAGCCTAAGTGTGACAGGTGCAAGCCGTCTCTAGCAAAGCTGCGTGGCTTGTTGAGCATGTCATCCCAGGCTGACAGACACTGGATCCCCTTTGAATGACACCAGAAGCTTATCCAATTGTTGAAATTGATAATTTTTTCTCTATACCGTGGTATCATTCTTGGTGAGGGCAGGATGCTACTCAGGGTCAGGGTCATACCGGCCTGGGCTACGTGATCAGGTTTCTTTAAGATTCCATGTATTAAACAATTACTAGAAGTGTTTTTTTATTTTAATGTAGTGTTTCATTAGAACTCTGTGTATTAGATCATTATTGTATGTTGTCTGTATTTTATTGCAGCAATTCCTATAGAACATTACTATATGTATTTTTATTCTCATTTCCTGGAGCTTTTGTCCTGGCATTCATTGAAAATTGGCTTTTTTTTCCCAGTCTGACTAAATCAGTCAACAAAAATAAATAAATAAATTGTCACAGTCTTATCTTTCAAATGCTATTACACATATATGCAGCATGCCTTCCTACTCCTACTCCCAAAAGGCAGACATCTTCTGTCTACCCCTTTGATATAAGATACCTTCCCCACACTCAAGGTTGCCAGGCGTCCCTATTTGGGCGAGACTGTCCCAAGATCAGCAGCCTGATCCCGAGTCCCACACTGCTGGTTTAAATAATATATATATATATATATATATATATATATATATATATATATATATATATATATATATATATATGTTCATACATTTATAGAGGATTACTAAGCTAATGGCCCTAGTACCTTTACAAGCCTAGCCATATTTGTGCCAAGTTACCCCAGTTGTCGGTGGTTAGGTAAGGGAAGTTCACAGAAGTAAGGGTCTATGGTTAATACCAACTTCCTCTCCAGGAGATATATGGGCGCCACACTAGTTGTGAATTTGCAGTCACCTATCCATTGATCTAGGTTGCATTTGAAGAGGGTCAGGAAGGGACTCTATTTCATGTGAATTGGAAGATTGTTCCAGAGAACTGGCAGTTTCTGGGAGATGTATCTATCTCTCCAGCATGACCTGTTCATGTCAGAGGCTATGTTAAAATCCCTAGAATGAGTGACCATCATTCAGTTTGATTTACACATGTATATAATTTCCATCAGAGCTGGGTCAGAGACTGCCCTGTAAGCCAGGCACAGGTCACCCCTTAGCAACCTGTATGAGTCAGAATACAGTGACAAGGCTTTCAGTCTTTCTGTGTAAGACTTGTTTTGTGTACTCTGTAATTTCTTGGTGAGAAACCTCTGTGGTCTCTCCAATTTTCACAGGTGTTTGGTGGGGTAATGCAAAATGGAACACTGTAGTTAATTATTGGTCTGATGAGGGCAGAGTATAATGGAATTATAGCATTCTTAAATGTGATGGCTTTACTTATATGATGTGCCACATAGAAGGATTTCCTTACTACTGTGGATACGTGGTGATCAAAGTTCAGATTGCTATCAACCTGAGTAACCAGATCGCATACCACTAGGTCTGCACTTAGGGGGGTGCTGTCTATAATGTAATTAGCTGGGATGTCAGATTTCCCAGAGGGAATAATAATGCATTTTTTGCATTTACCTTAAATCTGAGGCTTTGACACCAATTATTTGTCTGCGTCAACCCTGCTTGCACTATATTAACATTGTTGGGGGACTCAGTGATTGCTCTCAATTTGCAATTGTCAATGAACTTCGTCACCCACAGGCCATCCGAGTTTAACTGGACTTCTGAGAAATAAATTCCAAACAGTAAAGGGCTCAGCACAGAACCCCGTGGTATGCCACTGGTGACTGTTTTTTTGCTAAAGATGAAGTCACTCAGTTTGAAAGTATGTATCCTGTCAGTTAGCCATTTGGCTACCCATTTGGTAATGTAGGGTTTAATTCTCAATTGGGAGCATTTCTCTCAAATACCTGAGTGGGGGATTGTGTCAAATGTCTTGGCTAGTTCAAGATAGGTGGTATGTACTGTCTTTCCCTCATCCAGGGTCTTGGTGACTTTTTTGAAGAAGGCAACCACATTTAACAGGCATGATTTACCTTTAATAAATCCAAACTGAGCTGGGTCTGGAGTTTCGATATTACCTATGTCCTTGTTAATATGGTCCACAATGATTCTTTCCATGGTCTTGCAAATGTGGCTAGTCAAGCTTATAGACCTAAAATTCCCAGGGTCAGGGGATGGTCCCCCTTTGTACAGAGGGATTACTGTTGCTGTACTCCATTCCAGCAGAACATAAGCAGTTTGTAGGCTGTGGTTAAACAGGGATCTAAGTGGGTCTGCTAGGTCATGTTTTAAGTTGTTTAAAAGGCAATCTGGGATGTTATCTGGTACCAATGATGCCATGTTTTCAGCCTTGGAGAGTGTTGAGATGATCTCAGATAACAGGCTGAGGAATGGTGGAAGGTATACTCTGGAAGATGACGGGAGGGGACAAGGGGGTGAGGTTTGCTCCAAATGTGTCAGCTAGCAGGTTGGCTATTACCTCTAGTTGAGTATGGGTGGTAACATCCAAAACCAGTTTAGCGCATAGCTAGGTATTCCATTTTACATTTTGGACATAGTTAAATAATGCCTTGTGGTTATTCTTAACTATGGAGGCTACTTTTGCTTTGTAATTAGCTTTTGAGGACATGACAAGATCTCTGATTTGTTTGTTTAAGTTAGAGAGGGATTTCTTTCTCTGCTGAGTCAGTTCACTCTTGTTCTTGGACATTAGTTTCTTTCTGTTGTTGTACAGCCTATTTATACTTGGGGTCAACCAGGGTTGCTTGTTTTTTTGGCAAGACCTGGTTTTAATCCGGTCAGATGTACAGCCAGCTCTATACAACTTCTTAAGTGGTTATACAGGGCATTGCTGTACACCTCTGCATAGGAGTTCATGTAATCTGCATTCAAGGGGTTTTAAAACTTCTTATACCATCACTTAATAGGAGGCAATTTGTCTCTGAAAAATTCTTAAACGTCTTTGAGCTTGATGTGGTATTTGGTCCCATAATTACATCAAATGAGACTGATTTATGGCTGGATCTTACCAGGCAGGACATCACACGGAGAGAGGGGCAATGCTCTCCCATGTTACTGACTACTATGTCCAGGACATTTGAGCCTCTTGTGGGTGTGCTGACTAGCTGTTCCAGAGCACTGGCATTGACAAAGTCCAAGAACCTCTGAGCCAGTTTGTGGTCATGTATGCTTCCCAGTCAATGATAGGATAATTAAAATCACCCATGAGTAAGGTGTTGGGCTGTATGGCAAGTGACTCCAGTAAGCCCAGGTATGTGGTATGCTTTTCCTATTTCATGGTGGTGGACCTATAGCTAGCTATGATGTGGTAGGGGACTTTGCCTATAGTTAATTGGACATGTAGGAGCTCAAGAGAGTCATAATGTTTGACCAGTCTCAAGGTGTACTTATCCTTAATGAAGATGGATAGACCTCCTCCTTTGGTTCTTTCATGCTTAGTTTGTGGTCTGAATGTATGGAAGGCATTGTAGCCCTGCTCAGCCAGGTGTGTTCAGTGCCTTTGAACTATGTCTTGGTGACTGCACAGACATCAGCATCTTACAAAGTGAGGACTGCTTCCATGGAGTACAGTTTCTTGTTTAGACTCCTAGCATTAAGCATCAGTACCTTGAGTTTATCTAGAGAGGACTTTGTTATGATGGAAGGTTGGTTATTTTGGGTACTGCTAGCTGCCACTGCACAAACAGAAGCACCGCACAGATGGGAGGCTTAAATACAAGCAAAGAGAAACAAGTTTTAAGCTAACTACCAATCAGGAAAGCACACAGTAAGCCTTCCACGAGCAATCCACAACACAAAAAGGCTAGATCAACACACATTGGTCACAAGAATGCAAAAAAACACCTTCTTAATGTAGAATAACTGGTTTGGAGCCCAAGTGTAACAAAACCACACAAACTACCTACAGCAGCCCTACAACTAACAGATACAATGTAATACAGTGCAATTAGCTACTTAAAGTAACAGCAGACAGTACAGTTTTTTTTTTGAAACTGCTAAAGTACAGTCACAGCATATAAGAGAAGTGCAGAAAAATTCTTAGAACCCTTTTGTGTGCTTCTCAGTTTGGCTAGACAAGGTAAACACATACGGCCAGTAGATGAATTATCCCAGTCCTCCTAATGTAAAAGTACAGTAAAGGAGTGTCTGGAGTAAAATGCTACCACAAACTTAAAAATATGAAATACAACCACAATCAAACTGAAATATATGAATACAGCAGTGTATTTTAAACAGCTTATAAAAGTGTAATTATTCAATAAAAGTACTTTGCTTTGTATAAATGAGCCAAGAGTCACTCAAATGTATAGAATTTATAAAGGCACTAAAAGCAAGATAAGCTGATTAATAAGCCCCCCAGCCAATGCTACTATATGCAGAACTCTCAAGTGTTTTCCCAACCTAAAGAGATTAGCCTACCTCCTGGTGCACTAGATGGAAAATCTATTGGCCTCTTGATGTAAAAACAAGTGCTTGCTAGAGTGTAAAAATATACTATGTTATCCAACAGCTAGCTAAATAATGAATTCAGAGCAAGTAAATCAGTAGAACAGACAATGGTAGGCAAAATGCACTTTTTCAATACAAGTACAATGAAAGGCAAATAAATAATTCAAGATTTCAACAATATTGTAGAAAGAGAATTGCTTATTAAGTTCAATTTACAGTAGGGGTTGGCAGCTTAAAATCATCAGGTTTAAAAATTAGATCAACCAAGGGCAGGCTGTGTGGATAAAAACTAGCAGGGGATCACCAGCAGTGCTTTTAGTTTATGCAGGTTTAAAATATTTTCAGAATAAGACAAAGACCCAAAAATTCACTATGTATTTAAGTATCACTCAAGAAACAATTTAACCAATGAAAAAAATAGCATATATATATATATATATATATATATATATATATATATATATATATATACAGGTTTAATTTCCTCACCCAGCAGAGAATTACCAATAGTGCTTTAGTTTATGCAAGACTCTAAGAAGTGTGGAAAGCCCTGAAATATGACAAACAAGCTTTTCATCAAAGGATATAAAAGCATTTATTTAAATGTGGCTTAAATATTTTAAGTTGCACTTATGGTGACCTGTGTGGTGATAATTTTTTGAACTTTTTTGCATTTTGCCATATTTTAGCCAAAATGTTATCCAATTACATTTTTTTAGTTTGTTCTGGGATTTTAGTCTTGTAGCTTTGTTTGCTGTTGTGCGAAGATTGTGTATTACTGCCAGATTTTAGCACCATTTATACATTATACTGCACTTCTATCTCCATAAGTAGAATTACTAGTTTGTATTTTAAATCCTGTCAGGGTCTTTAGCCTTGTAGTTTGATTTGCATTTGAGGCAGAACTGTGAATTACTGTCAGATTTAACCTCATTTAGTAATTTATCACAATGCTTTTTGTAAAGTATAATTACTTGTAAAAGCTTGGTATTTGAATTTTGAACCCTCTTTGGGGCCTTAGCATTTTAGCTTCATTTACAGTTGTGGCAGAACTTTGAACTACTGACAAATTTGAGCCTCATTTGGTAATTTATTACTGCATTTTTTCCATAAATAGCATCACTGGTAAATGTCTGCATAGCCTAGTGCCTTAGTCTTTGGTAGGATTGCAATAATGGCAGTATTGTGAATTCTGCTACAGGATTTATGCTTCAGTGCTTATACAGCTGTTTATATTTCACTTTTGTTGCTATAATCTTATGTTCTGATTATCATTAACCTGCATGAAGTTGTATTCCAGTGCCTTTGTGTTTGCTTTGCTAGTGTTTGTCCTCTGTTCTTTATGTCTTCCCTAGCACCCACTGAGACATTAAGCTAAAATTTCTGACATTCTAACCTAACTGAGGTCATTGACCTGTAACTCAAATTCAAAGGACTAGAGCTCCAACATTGGCTTTATTTGATTGTATCTCTCTCTAGCTAGTCTGCTTCTTGTAGCTTTATTTTCCCAACTCTTCCACCCTTTTCCTGTTGTGGTTTTAAAATGTTGTGTCTCTGGCTTCTGTCCCTTATGGCAGTCTGACTTCCAAAGTCCCTACCTCCTCTCTTTCATTGAGATTGTCTGTTGTATAAACTACTTAAGTACTTTTCCTACCCATTATTTTTCATATATCCATAATACTGAGTGCCCACCCAGAAAAAAAAGTATTGCTCTTGAGTAAACCTCCCTTACTACAATTTGTCTCCTGCCCATTTCCCTACAGCTCCCATCTACTTGTTGTCCTCATCATACCTTGAGAAGTTCCTGAATTAACCCTGCTCCACCCTTGTCAGATAAGAGATTTATTTTGTTTTGCACTTCAATTAACTGTTTTAGGGAGTTACTGCTTTATTTTTGCTTTATTTGTTGATTTGGCCTTTAAACCATTTTATAAATGTGTAATTGTCCAGGTAGTTTGTTTAAGTCATTCTGTTGTAGCTTTACACTCTCAACAATCTTTTTGGTGGTTTTACACTAAGAGGACTGAGGTAGTCCATCTAGTGGCAGTAGGTGGTGGCCTGGTCTATATGAGCTAGGAAACACACAAGAAAGTGGTAAGTATAATTGTTTTATTGGCCAGATGGCTTAGAAGCCAGTTTCTTGTGTTTTAAGTGGCTGTTTATTTGCGCACCTGCTGTTTATTGTGCAGTGGTGGTTAATAATGGCCTGTATAGCCACAGACAAGTAGAAACCAAAATTTCCCTATAAAAACACGTTTGAAATGGTAACAGTAACTTTGTGTTGAGTAGCATAGAGCAGCTAGTTTGCATGTTGAGGAGCACTGCCCCTTGAATTTAGTATTATATAGCCTAGTCTAGTCTCTAGCCCCAAAAACACCCTTAGTCAAACCCACAATTAGATTACCCAGGCAGTGCAAGGCTTCAGTGCCTTCCACACATTTAGACCAGCAACTGTACAGATAGAGACTGAAGGTGGAGGTGTCTCGATCTGCATCAGTAACAAGCATAACATTAGATTGGTTAAACAGGATGATACACTTGAGTTTCTCCACATCCAGATTACCATAGACAAAGTCCCATACCATATCCTAATAAGTTATAGGTCACCCTCTATGTCCCATGATACCCATAGAACATACATAAACCTATTGGAGACACTCCACTCACCATTCAGCCAAATACCATACTCATGGGGAATTTTAATTATCCCTCTACAAACTCAGAACCCTACATAACCCCAAATGTGCAGGTGCAGAGATTCCTAGACTTTGTAAATACAAACACCCTTGACCAGTTAGTGCATATACTCCTACTGAATCTGGTACTCACAGATATGAGAGAACACTGCATCTTCCCACCCAGTGTCATGTCCCCTCTAGTACTGTCGGACCACAAAGCGGTCTCCTTGGAAATAAGAATCAGTTCTATAACCCCAGCAAACCTTGCAACAGCTGGAAACTATTCCAAGGCAAACTACCTTTTATTAAGTGATAACCTGTCAAAATTTCAAGCCCCTCCAAAACCAGACAACACAGTAGCCTATGCAGATTATTCAAAGAAATTCTGTACAACCAAATCAATGACTGTATAGAGTCTGCTATGCCTACCAGTAATAAAACCAAAACTAACTCAAATAACAAACCACTCTGATGGAATCCAAAATTAAACAGCTCGTACAACAAAAGAAAAAAAGTCATATCTAAAATTAGGAACTGTAACACACAAAAAGATAAAAACTCTCTTATCAAACTGAATAGACAACTAAGAGGACTGATTAAGTCCAACAAAGCAACATTTGAGTTAAGATGGTGTCTTAGGCCAAGGGCAACCATAAGGTCTTCTTTAGCTATGTCTAAAACCTCAAAAGTAGCACACAACAGTGTGCTAAACTGCTGGCAAATGGAGCCATGTTCACAGAACCAGGAGATATAGCAAATCTTCTAGCTGACAGATTCAGCTTCATATTCACCCCCTCTCACCCCCAGCCACCCCGCATGAAATACCACTTAATATAACCTGTTTAACTATCAGTAGGGAACAGGACTTAGATGCACTGTCTAAGGCCAAAAATGCAGCTTTAATGGGCCCAGATAATATCTCAGGATGCCTCCTAAATAGCCTGAAATATGACTATGACCTATCAGGGAAAGCAGAGTCACTATTCAGTCATACCCTCTGCACAGGCTTCATTCCAGGTGAATGGAGGACTGAAACAGATTTCCCTCTGCAAAAGGACAGACCATCAATGGATCCAGGGAGCTACAAACCCATTGGTTTGACTAATCACATATGCAAAGCTATGGAAAGAATTATCATAGAAATGATAATCAGTAATATAGGAAAACTACAGTCACTGGGCCCAACTAAGTTCGATTTTGTCAAAGGCAGGTCATGCCTGCTGAACCTGGTGAACTTCCTTGAGAAGGTCACCAAGGTAATAGATGAGGGCAAAACAGAGCACACTGCCTACCCTGACCTAGCTAAGACATCAGATACAATATCACACTCAGGCTTTGTAAACAACTCATGGGATTAGGCATAAAACCCCACATAACTCATTGAATGGCCAGCTGGCTCACAGACAGTACTCTGGAGGTTAGGATTGGAGAGATCTCTTCCACAAAGAGGCTGGTCACTAGTAAAATCCCCCAGGGTTTCGTGCTGGATCTGCTCCTCTTTGGCATCTATTTTTCAGAAGTCAAGGTTAATGTCAAGGGCCTCTGAAGTATCACGTTTGCAGATGATTGCAAGTTAGGAGCATTCATAGAACCTCCACAAGATACTAACATCTTACAGGAAGATCTAACACAGACAAATGAGAGGTACCAAAGCCATGGTTTAAAACTCAGTGTTAAGAAATGCATAATAGTACCTTGGGGGAAGTCAGCCACCAAGGTAAACTACCTCATTTATGAAACACTCCTAAAGGTAGAAGCAGTAGTCTGGGATTTAGGAAGTCATGTAGGCAGTAACCTGACTTTAAACCAACATGTGTCTAAAATAGTCAGAAAATCTTTCTGTGTCACTTAATTTCTAAGTAAGGGCATGGCATCTAGGTCCAGGAAAGTCATTGTACCACTGTACTCAGCCCTTATCAGACCCATCATTGAGTATAATGCCCTCTTCAGTATGTGCTTGACCAGGCAGAGGTAACAACTGTAACATCCACAGAGATTCCTCACAAAAAGAATACAGAGAATATACACAATATCCTATGCAGATCACCTCAAAGCTCTATATACACTGTTTTCTACAGACTGTTATACAAGGCATCCTTGGATCCTACTCTGATGAACCTTTTGGACATCCACCAAATGAACAGCACCATAACTAATAGATGAAAGGATTTAAACTTTGCTTGTGACTTAAACAGGATATGTTGGAATGACAGGTATGTATCTCAGAGAATCCCCATTCTCTAGAATAGGCCTCCCATCCATTTGAAGAAGAGCCTTTCCCTAGCCTTATTCAAGTACAATTTGGACCAGTGGATGGGAAATCTGAAATTCACCCCTGGCCTGACACCTATGTCTCTGATGGACTGAGTTAGCCGTTAAATCATGCCCTTATTAACATGCACTCCAGTAACCTCTAAGGCACAATAACACATGGGATACAGTCAGGTTGCATGACTAGGCTTATAAAGGCCCCAGTAGTCATTAGCCTAGTATACACCTATGAACCTATGTCCCTATACAGTATATACTGTATATAGTCAAACATACTTTAGCACTATCCAAGCAATAACCTACTTATCTGCAAGCTTCACAACTCTTTCTAGACAGGGAAATGAGTCTTTGAAGTCCAGCAACTCATCTCCTCACTAGTCTGCAGTTCTATATAAACCATGCAGTCTGTACTTTGCAGCAAATTTCCACTTAGATTATATAACCACATGGCAATATTATTTTTCCTCCTCCTTTTAAATCAAGGCTAGTTTCTCATCTATATTAGATGTTGTCAACATTAGTAGATTTTTTTGTCTCCAGTTCCGCTTCAATAAGTTTTGTCACTAAGCTTAGTATGCTCTTATTGAATAACTATATCGGACTGTATAACTGTGACATCTATACATAAATTAATAGAACTGTATATTCCTGTCCTAACCACCCAGGTTATGACTGAAAAGCTTCTCTGGACAAGCTCACTCAACAAACAGAAATAAATAAAATAAAAAATTGTCCTAAGATAAAACTGGCAGAACAAACAGAACACAGTAACACATTTCAACCTGTTACAGTCAGATATATATAATCAGCATGTTTCCTTACTCCTATCGCCAAAAGATAGCTACCTATATATGCTTCTGATGTTTAATTGTAAGGAAGGTAAAAAAATAATGATGCATCTGATGTAACACCTTGATGGGTGTTCCCCACCACCAGACAGTAATATTTATGCAACAAAAACAATACCTTGGTATAGCCAATAAGATGTGTGGCAGCTCATTGCAGCAAAGGTATTACACTTGAGTTACACATCACTGGAAGATGTGTAGTGAGATACATAACGAAGGGTGCATTGTGCACAGTTATTGGTGTGATGAAGGCTGTCATCTATGGAAGTATTATGGCCTTTGATATGGATGTCCTGCACATACTCAGTAGCTGTGTTACATCAAGGGATTACGCACCACCGTGGCCACATGCTGGTGGATTGTTCAACATGCCATCTACCCCAGGACACAGGTCACATACCAATTGGTCTGCTTATAGGGTGTGATGTCTACATTATCCTTTGTTTGTGCATTTGTTTTCATAACATAACAAATACACTCATGTTTTTGCATCATCTCATGTGTTGTCATGGTTACGGCAGCAATCTTTGGTATGTGTTGATACTGTCTGTATTATACTAGTATTACAGTTGGAGTCAATAATTGCTCACAGTCTGTAGCCCTCCAGACAGCTGTTTGGACACAGGATGTGTATGCTAATCTTGACATCTGTGACTTAAATAATGGACAAGAAATGGCCTAGCAGATAAGCCCTGAGGTATGTACCTGATCATTGGATCAGATATACATGGCACTTCACACATTTAAACATATTTAGATGCCATGTATGTGATCCAGTGGTCTACCAACTTGGTAATATAGCTGTTTATGGCCACATCTGACAGTGTTGAGTGAATACCTCGGTGTTGATTTGTGTAAAATACTTTGGCCTTATCAAGTTCCACAGGATGATAGTGCTCCTATTATGTATGCCCTCAACAACCTCTGTCAGTTCATCTAATAGATGGAAAAGTAATGCATTTAGCATTAACAACTTACACATATCTGTTGCACACAGTTGGGATATTATTAGTGTCCATACAGAAAAGGTCCATGATTTCTCACCAAGAAAATACAGGCCCTACAAATCATGCCATGATGTATGTGGATAGAATGAAAGCCCTGTTACTGTATTCTGTATTGTATAGGATAAGATGATGTGTGCATGGCCTACAAGCAAGTCTCTGACTCTGCCCTGATGGGAATACTGCACATCTGCAAATCAGCTATAGCTGATGCCATCAGCTGTGTCTGGTGAGGAGTAAATAGTAATAGCAGTGTTCCATGTGGTAGTGTAAAAGGTTCTCTCTAATGTCAAGTAAGTGCACAAACACACACATACACACACACACACACACACACACACACACACACACACACACACACACACACACACACACACACACACACACACACACACACAGACACACATACCCCAGCTGACTGTAGTGAGAACAGAATCTATACCTATCTAAGAACACAGACTGGAGAACACAGTCATTTACACAAGCACCACAGCACAAGTATGACTTTTACAAATCTGCAGGACAACTTATAGTGGATGAAATCAGCAGTGAGTGTTGGGGTGAAGATGTTGGGAGGCCAGCATGAAATGGATGTGTAGGCATGTGGAAGTGTCAGAAAACTGGCAGTCCATGGAATTGGAGTGCTAACTGCAAGATGCACAATTATGCTCTTCTGACTACAGGCCAGTCTCTAACTCTGGCCTAATGGGAATACTGCTCATCTGCAAATCAGCTATATCTGATGACATCAGCTGTGTCTGGTAAGGTGTAAATTTTAATAGCAGTGTCCCACATGCTAGTGTAAAATATGCTCTCTGATTGCAAACAAGTGCACACACGCACACACACACACACACACACACACACACACACACACACACACACACACACACACACACACACACACACACACACACACACACACACCTCCCAGACTTCAGTGAGAACAGAGCCCAGACCTAGCTAAGTACACAGAATGGAGAGCTCAGTACGTTATGCAAGCACCATGGCACAAATCTGACTTTTACAAAGCTGCAGGACAACTTATAGTGGACGGACTCAGCAGTCGATGTTGGAGAGAAGATGTTGGGAGGCCAGCATGAAATGGATATGTAGGCATGTTCAACTGTCAAGATATTTCAAGTTCTGCATGTTACCAGACTGATGAGTATGCAATTTGTATTATGTGTTTTTTGGTGGTTGTGTTCCAATGTGCAGGTATAATTTAAGAGACAGCTTTATAAACTATATGTAAACAGGTGTCCACATTACTGAAAGTATTTAAAAACCTGAATGTGTATTGTCATTCTAAAGCTGTGTAAGGTATATCACACATTTCTTGTTAATTTATGTAGTGTAGTTGATATATTTGTGAACAAGTACTGAGAGACCAGTGTTGCAGTGCATGGCGGGAGGTAACACATGGCTGCATTGTGAATATGTGACATATTCTTAGATAGGGCCTTAATTTTTTTATGTTTTCACATATAGTTTCATGGCATGAAGACTAAATGGACAGTAATACAGAACTAATATATGTAATTATTTACTTTGCATAGTGCACCATAGAGCACCAGGTTTGCCTGATGGTTGGCAAAGTGTTTGTACATGCAAGATACACATTTCTATTGCTTTCCCTGTTTTTGCATAGTTAAGCTGTGCACAAACGCAAGGTTTATTGCTAAAATTATGAGAGTTAGTGACTGCATGAAACACACCTGCTGTTTAGCTTACTGTGTAAGAGCAGGTGTAAATGCATTGATGCATTCATTTTTCAGCCCAGATGATAAATGATTCAAATACAGGTGTATGCAATACTTTTAAATGAGTATTAATAATACAGTACATTTTACTTTATTCTACCTTCACCATGTGTTAGTGTATTTTGATGTAACACTAAAGATGACATTCATTGTGTTTCCTCCTTTTACCTTGTTTGCACTAAACTACACACCACACAAACACTGGCATTTTTAAAAATAAAAAAGTAAAGCTAGTTGAAATGTAGAAAATAAATCTATAAAATAAATACTACACAATATATATTGGTACACATGAAATATTTTTACACAGGTCTGGATTTTAACTCTCACTACAATGACCCTTCAAAACACAGTAAGGGTGTCTTAACCCTATTTGCCACACAAGCATCTTTACAGAGAAAAACTGAAATCATTGTGTATACAGCCAACTGCAACATCATCTACAGTACTAACAAAACATATAACAGTTGTTTGTAAATGTATTAATTTCAGATGTAGTGCACTGAGTGATGACACAAACATTTATGACTATTGTTTTCAAAAATGCAGCTCTGTTTTATTTCTCTGTGTTTGTTGCTCATTGTTGTCTTATCTGAACAGGTAATCTGAAACATGCAGTCTGTAAGGCATTCTGTATCATTGTTCTTAAAATGTATGAGGATATTAAATGACAATAATATACAGCTTTCAACAAATGAACAACAAATGAAGGGGAAGTTGGATGTTACTAAACAGAAACTGTGAAATGTGTGCTGCTTACTTATATCTAAAACCTTGATACAATTACTTCTGCACATTGTAAGTCTAACCTGGCTGACACACCGACTAGAGGTAGGGCAATCTGAATTGCTGTTGCATTTTCCTTTTTCCTGCCAGTATTCATTCACTGTTGCAACCCATTATCAACAAACACTGAGGGAGTGCCTGCACTATATTTACATCTGCTACACAGAACCAAGTTATTAGGACTCAGCAACTCTAATGAGTTTACACCTTATTTGCATCTTCACTGTGCTCACAACCCTGAATCTATACCATAAAAAGGGAACGTGAAGTGAGGAGACTTGTTTCTATAGATAACACAAAAGAGCATATTACTTTGGAATACATCTGCACAGAAGACTACTGATCTTGATAAGGCTCTTACATTTTTCAGCTATATACAGAGTATGCTCAAATTTATGCTGCGGTGGTACAGCGGTAGCATTGTTACCTCACAGCAAGAGGTTCTCCAGTCCGATTCTCTGCTTGGCTTGGGAGTGCCTTCTGTGCGGAGTCTGCATGTCCTCTCCGCAGTTGGGTACCGTTCGAAAGACATGTGTGCATAAATGGGCATGCCTTTGTTGAAGGTTGGGTGTCAAGCTGGCACCTCGGCGTTTCGTAAAAATCGATTGCCAATCATTAGCGGACCGGAGTTCCACTGTGGTGACCCCTTACTGAAAGACAAACAACAACAACAACTGAATATGCTCAAATGTCATTAAAAAATCTGTTAACATATATATATATATATATATATATATATATATATACACATACATACAGATATATATATATATATATATATATATATATATAGATATATATATATATATATATATATATATATATATATAAGTTCATAGGTTCGTAGGTTGATACTAGACTATCTGCCCCCTAGGGCATTTATAAGCCTAGCCAGAGTGTGTTTGGCTTTCGCCACCCTTTTAGATTAGTTGACTGTGCCTCTGTATAGTAGGTCACAGAAGGTAACCATTTTAAGGTTAGTTTACTGTACCTCTGTGAAGCAGGGACACAGAAGAGATCCCAGGGGTAAACTTACGATCTCCCATCCACTTGTCAAGATTTCTCTTGAAGAGGGTCAGTGAGGGACTCTGCCTAACATGGATTGGGATTTTGTTCCAGAGTGAGGGGAGCCTCTGGGATATGAATATGTCTTTCCAGCATGTCCTATTTATTTCTGTGCTGAGGTTCAAGTCCCTGGAGCATGTAGCTCTAAGGGATTTGGATTTCCTGAGGTGAAGTATGTCCATTAATTCTGGGTTGGACATGGCTTTATACGTCAGACACAGATCGCCTCTGAGTAGATGGTACGCAACTGAGTAGAGCTGGAGTTTCTTTAGCCAAACTGCATAGGGCATCTGTTTGAGCCCCTTGATCCTCCTGGTGAGGTACTTTTGGGGTCTTTCCAGTTGCTGCAGGTGTCGGGTAAGGTACATCACAAATGGGGCATTGTATTCAATTAAGGGCCTGATAAGTGATGAGTAGAGGGGCACAATGACCTCTCTAGATCTAGATGTGAACCCTTTTGTGATAAGGTGGGCTATATAGAAGGTCTTTCTAACCACTTTGGCAACGTGATTGTCAAAGGAGAGATTGCTATCTACATGGGTCCCCAAGTCCCTAATTACTTCTTCCGTACTTAATGGATTACCACCTATGTGGTAATTTGTGGGTATTTTGTTTTTCCCAAAGGGGATGACTACGCACTTCTTGGCATTTAGCTTTAGGCCATGGCTCTGGCACCAGTTACCCATCTCTGTGAGACCCTTTTGGAGGATGCTTGTGTCAGCCAGAGAGTCGATTATGGCACCCAGTTTGCAGTCATCTGCGAACTTGGTCAGCCGTAGTCCACTCGTGTTAGCCTGTACCTCGGAGAAATATATACCGAACAAGAGATGTCCCAGGACTGAGCCTTGTGGGATGCCACTTGTAACTGGTTTAGTCTGACATGGCACCTGCTATTCTGACCATGGGGGTTCTATCCCTGAGCCAGTTTGCAACCCATCTTGTGACATAGGGGTTGATATTTAAGCTGGTGAGTTTAATTATGATGCCCGAGTGGGGTATTGTGTCGAAGGCTTTTGCGAGGTCCAGGTAGGCTGTATGGACTACCTTCCCTTCATCTATGGCTTTGGTAACTGTTTCAAAGAAGTCAATCAGGTTCAAGAGGCAAGACCTACACTTAACAAAGCCGAATTGGGTAGGATCCAGTGTCTGGAGGTTCCCAATGTCTTTGTTTATGATTTCCATGATGATACGCTCCATAGCTTTGCAGACCAGGCTAGTCAGGCTTATAGGGCGATAGTTTCTGGGGTCTGTTGTGGCACCACCTTTGTGGAGTGGGACCACTGTTGCTGTATGCCATTCCTTGGGTACATATCCTGTAGTAAGGCTGAGATTGAACAGTGACTTTATATGAGGATTTAGTTCTTCTTGGAGATCATGTAAGATGCAGCCCGGGACACCGTCTGGTCCCATTGATGCTGTGTTTTTGCTTTGGAGAGGGCAGCTCTCACCTGTGCATCTGTGATCTCAGGAAGGCTACACTCTGTTGGGATAGACATTTGCTCTTTTGGGGGGGGTTGGGGGTAGAAGTTTGCACTGAACCTTTCTGCCAGGATGTTGGCAATGTCTGTGGGTTCAGTGTATTTTTTGTCATTTTGCTCTAACTCAGAGCATATCTGGGAGTTGCCTCCCAGGTTTCTGACATAACTAAAGAAGGCCTTGTGATTATCTTTAGTGTCTTGTGCAATTTTTCTTTCGAAGCTGGCCTTAGATGATTTTATAAGGGATCATAGTTTCTTGCTAGTACTGATCAGAGACTCCTTCCCTTTTTGGGATTTTGCTCTATCATGTAGTAGATTTCTCCTTCTGTTGTATAGCTTATTTATGGCCGGGGTCCACATGACAGGTCTCCTGCCTTTGGAGGAGTGAGTCTTGGTTTTATTTGGAATAGCATGCTCCATGCATTCCTGTAGGTGTCCATAAAATGCTTTTGTAAAGGATTCTGCATTTTGGGCCATATTTTCCACTGGCCCGGGGGCTTTGAAGGATTCCACCTCAGTTTTGAGAAGTGTGAAGTTTGCTTTTGAGAAGTTCTTCACTGTGGTTTCCTTGGCTGGGGGCGGGGATGGACTATGGATGTCCAGTGGGATTAGTTCATGGTCTGATCTTACCAATGAGGGGTATACCTCTGGTGTGGAACATAGAGACCCCATGTTGGTGATGACCAGATCCAGTATGTTTTCCCCTCTTGTGGCAGTGGTGACCAGTTGTTCCATAGCATTTGAGTTTATAAATTCTAGGAACCGTTGGGCGAGGGTGTTTGGGCTTGAGTTGTTTTCCCAATCAATGTTTGGGTAGTTGAAGTCACCCAATATAATGGTGTTTGGAGAGACCTTCATATTCTCCAGTGTTCTCAGGAAAGCCAAGTGAGGTTCCTGTGTTTGGGAGGGTGGTCTGTAGCAGGCTACAAACTGAAAGGCAGTTTTGCCCACTGTTAGTTGCACATGGATGGACTCCGATGCTTCGTGCAGCGCCACTAACCTGGAGGTGTGGGTACCTTTGATAAATATGGATACTCCCCCTCCTTTTGTGGTTCGGTCCGAGTTTTGGGGCCGAAAAGCATGGTATGAAGTATAACCTGTTAGTGCTGGGGTGCTCTCGGGAGCCTTGAACCAGGTTTCTGTTACTGCACAGATATCAATATTCTCCATACTGAGGAGAGTCTCGAGTCCATGCATCTTGAGCTTTAGACTTCTGGCGTTGAGCAGCATTACCCTTAGTTTTTTTTTTTTCTTTGTGTTGTCTATGGAGGTGGGTTTGACTTTTGAGCCTTGCCTAAAAAAGGCACTATGGGGGAGGCAAGAGCCTTTGCCAGTATTCAAAAACCCAGGGGTGACAGGTGCAAGCCGTCCCTAGTGAAGCAACGTGGCTTGTCGAGCATGTCATCCCAGGCTGACAGACACTGGATCCCCTTTGAATGACACCAATACTTTAGCCAATTTTTAAAATTGATCATTTTGTCTTTATACTGTGGCATCATTCTTGGTGAGGGTAAGATGCTACTCAAGGTCAGGGTCATACCGGCCTGGGCTACATAATCAGAGAGCTCCTCTATGTCTTTTTTCATGTAGCCCAGGGAGGTATGTCTCACGTCATTCACACCAGCATGGACAATGACGGAGTCATATTTGTACTTGCTTTGGAGTGACCTGAGTGCTTGTGTTATGTGGCTGATCCTGGCACCCGACAGGCAGCTTACAGTGACCTTCTCCTTGTTCAGCCTGGTGAGTGGGACATCAGTGTGTCTGACAATAGAGTCACATA
Organism: Protopterus annectens; assembly: GCF_019279795.1. NCBI lineage: Eukaryota > Metazoa > Chordata > Ceratodontiformes > Protopteridae > Protopterus > Protopterus annectens. The sequence continues at coordinate 1,162,570,480 of NC_056743.1, forward strand.
TTACAAGTGTATTAGGTGTGTTGTTTAGCCTTAAGGGCTGTGACTGTATGGCACACTGACTTTATGAGCTATGTGCTACATGGGTATTGTTTCGTGGTAGGGGTTGCTTGGATGTCTGCTTTGGAGGTCTCTGCTGCTTAGGCAGATTTTTATTTAGATCCTCCGAGTATGTTTTTGTGTGTTTATGTGTTTGGTTTGATGATGCGATAGGTCTATGTGAGACTGGATTTGTGGTGTGTGTGGTTACCTTCTCCTCCTGACAGGCTGTGCCAGTACTGGGTTGAGAGAGCTTAGCCTCCAGTTTGGCTATATAGTTGCATCTCTCACATATATTTGAGCTTGTTGGGAGGAGGAGGGGGTTGTCTGTATACATAAGGCAATTGTAACATTGCCTCAAGATTCCCAGATTCACCAGCTGGACTCGAGAGTAAACCTGAAACTGACCTTTGGACATGCCTGAATAATATAGGGAACTACTTATTGACATATCAGAAAGAACCAATAGGGAGCAAGTACTTAAAAGGAGTATAAGAGGATGTAGTGCTTACGTTTATTAGTGTTTACCTATGAGATTACTTATACGAGCAAGTGCAGGGCTTTAGAATGAAAATAGAGTGATTATTTTGAGATTTAGAGCAGTTCTAAGGGAAAGTGAAGAGCAGACTTTGTGGAGCCAGGAATAGTTTAAACCTGTTTAAGCGGCACTGCCCGACGCTGCTATATGCGCAAGACCATGCAAAACGAGAGCTGCAGGGTTTTAAGAGAGAGAGATCAAGGAGTTTGGAATTGACCCAAAATGGCCAATAAAACTACAGTTTCTAGGCAGTAACCCCTCCTACAGGGACAGGCAGGCTGCTCAGTGTTAACCACTGCCACTGGTGAACACAGAGACTTCCCTTTAGCCCAAGCAAGCACTGGCCTCCAAGAAACTTACAAACAGTTCAGAACAGCAACTCTGTAACTGAACTTTCTTTTAAATTAGAGAAAGTGGTAAAATAGCAAGATTTTTTTTTTTTTTTGTTTTTGTTTAAGGATAGCAGAGACACACAAGTAGCAAACTAATCAGAACAGTGCAATAAATGACCCCAACACGTGTGCTAGGTCAGAGGCAGGAAAAATGCAATTTAAGAAAAAACTATTTTAAATTAAGTGCAACACAAAAAAATGCAGTAAACATACTCTAGGTATGTTCTAAATACTGTTTTTAACCCAAATAACAACTTTTGCAAACAAGAAAATGCCGAAAAGTAGGCGGCAATGCAGTTTTTCTAAGAAATAAATCACAAGAAAATACTTAAAATCTCAAAAGTGGCTCCTTTCTTCTCTCAGCATTTTCTCCTATTGGTAGGTGCTTCAGCAACAACTATCAAGCCTGGAAAGATGCCAAAACTACGCAGCTGCAGGGTTTTAAGAGAGAGAGAGATCAAGGAGTTTGGAATTGACCCAAAAGGGCCAATCAAACTACAGTTTCTAGGCAGTAACCACTCCTACAGGGACAGGCAGGCTGCTCAGTGTTAACCACTGCCACTGGTGAACACAGAGACTTCCCTTTAGCCCAAGCAAGCACTGGCCTCCAAGAAACTTACAAACAGTTCAGAACAGCAACTCTCTAACTGAACCTTCTTTTAAATTAGCGAAAGAGGGAAATAGCAAGATTGTTTTATATATATACATTAGCAAACACTACTTTTATCTGTATGTATTTATTTGAAGCATACTGATGGGATGGGCAAGTTTTTCAGGGCATATCACTTTCTCAGATACACAACCTTATTAACTGTCATCACAAGTGCTAATGTTGCAACAGTTTGTCTCTGTAAACTTTTCTATTATTTCCATGAAATGTAAATGGCCTATATTGTCAATTAGACAGGGGTATTAGCCTTCTAGGATGGACTGCACACACCTCTAAGGGAATGATGGCCACAGGTAGACATGACTGGCAATAACCTAAAATGGAATATATTCTGTATTAAATCTGTACATATGTTTCTGGGACAGTTTATTTGATAGCACATTTAGTATTTTACTGACGGTTTGTTAGCAAAATGTGTCTTTTCCCTCTTCTTTTAGGGTGGGGGAGCAAAGTTGCATTTCTGTTTTGGCACAAACAAAATTGTTGCTATTTTTACTCTCCTTGTTTTGGATCCAACCTTGCTTTGTGTGTGATTGTTATATGATACAACTACACAATTCCTTTTTTTATATTTGAATATTTTGGCTGTTTTATGTTTCTCCAGTGAGTAATAGTAAAATAGTACCTTTTATGTGTTATATCAAAAAAGGACTTTTAGTTACGTGATACTTATGCGTATTATCTTTCTGTTGTGTCTTAGGCCACCTAGGACTATGGCACCTAGGCATCCAACTCTCCAACCCCCCCCCCCTTCAGTGACCCCAAGAATGAGATCATTCTATAAGCTTTTAGGTGGCATGGTGCCTTTCTACTTGAGAGGGGACATGGAGATATTTCAGACAGAATGCAAATTTGGCAGCAGAGAGGACAGATGAATACAGTAGGCAGCCACAGCAGGACATATGATCAGGTGTGCCACAGGGCCACTGACATGATCTTATCTGCATGGAGGAGAGCAACTGGAGTTGCCCGTGAATGGATAGGTACCAGGGGGCTGCTACAGAGCTACCACTAACAGCAAATGAAAAGTACCTGTCCACTGTCGGGGATCTAGACAGCTCCCAGGAAACTGCAGAATAGCATGTCCTTGACATTGGTGCTACTATTTCAGGGAGAGCATGTATATTCCAGGAGGAGCTTCCAGGTAGGCTTATCTATCCCAACTGTGAAATACTTTTTGTATAGTAAAATATTGACAGCAATACTTAATTTCTGTGTAACATTAAATCCATTTGGGGGGATGGTTGTAGATTGATACAGTTAAAATGTTCTGATTTATTACAGATGAGTTTAGGGTGGAGTTGTCATCCAAGTAATTGTTAAAAGTATGGTTAATGGTCATATAAAGGGCAAAAAGTTTTAACCCCCTGTGTTGCTGTTAATTGTGATGATTGTGTCCTTACCTTTTGCTTAACTTCTTCCAGGACCATCATCCATGGGAAAGATAGCATCATCTGCACATGGTAAGCCAAATATTTTTTTTGTCAGTAGTGATGAGCAGTTCAAGGAAATATTTATTTTAGCCATTTGTGTGATGTGGGTGTCGGGACTGTTGTGTGTACTGCTGTACTCTTTATAGTAGTGAAGCCACTGTGAGTTTTGTTGGCATACATTTGACTATAGTAGTGCAGCTATTAATTTCTTTCCTGTGTTTGTTGCTTATTATCACAGGTGACTCTCATGATGATGGTGGCCAGAGGCACAGTCAGGGGGGTGCAGAGGTTGAAGTTGACATGGAGGTTGACAGTCACTCACTCCCTGTAATTCTGTCAGACAGACAGTAGGCATCCCCTAACCCATTCCAGTAACTCCTCAAGATATTGGACAGGTGGGGGTGAGACACTTGGTCAGAGAAGTGTGGTTACTGTAGCCTAAGTGTCTGTTGACTCTGGCCATAGCCAAAGTGTGAGCAAGATGCCATGTAGGAGGGATGTTAGGGGTGCTCAGAGGAGGCCTGCTGTCCAGCCTTCACCTGATCAAGGTGTGTCTTCCCATGTTACTTGACATATATTTAGGGCCATCATGGAGGTGCAGGCATGTTCCTATAGGTCCTCCAGAGAAATGCTTAAGATTGTAGATGTTGCATAGGCTGACATGTGACATGCCTCCACCATGTTGCTGATTCAATGGATCAAATGAATGACACATTAGAATGGGCAGTGTCTGTGATGAAACATCTTCTGGGAGGGAGAAGTCATACTCATAGATGTAGGGCAGTCACATTATCTGCTGTTAGCCAACATGGCCATGCCTGATCATGCAGCCATAATGGCACTCCTTCCACTGCTTCATCAGTGGTTGTGATATCCACACATATTAGTGGAAAGACATGGGGTCATGGTCCTGGGCATCCTCGTGAGAGAGCTCATCCAGCATACATCAGTCACATTCAGGTAGCAGCAGTGCATCTGACTGTGGGCATGGACCTGACAGTGCAACTCCTAGCAAAGCCAGGTCTTATGGCAATGATGAACGGCCACCTCTACCATGTATAGCTCACATTCATCTGACATACCAAGAAGCATACCAAGAAGCTTGGCTGTGTTCTTGCAGACACTCACACACCAGTTTCACCTGGAGAACCCATACAGACCCACACACAACAGTTACATGATTCAGCCATGAAGTTTAAAGCTCACTAACATTGGGCAAATCTGCAATGCAAATTGTGGCCTGCTACAGATCACCCACCATGACCCAGGACCACCACTCCACTTTTCTGGAGACACTGGAAAACATGAAGGTCCTACCAAACACCCTGATATTGGGCGATTTCAATTACCCTACCATTCACTGGGAAAATTACTCAAGTACAAATTATCAGGCCCAACACTTTCTAGAATTCATCAACTCAAACACCCTGGATCAGCTGGTAAACTCCCTTACCAGAGGTGAAAACATATTGGACCTGGTCATCACCAATGTGGGCAACAGGTGTTCCACACCGGAGGTCAACCCGTCACCGGTTAGATCAGACCATAAACTAATCACTCTGGATGTCCACACTCCACCACCACCCCCAACTAAGGAAACCACAGTAAAAAACTTTTCTAAAGCAAACTTCACCTTACTTAAGACAGAGGTGGTAAGTTTCACAGCCCCCACACTAAAGGATAATGCTGTCCAAGAAGCAGGAACCTTTACAAATACACTCTATGAGCACCTACAATGATGCATGGATCATGCCATCCCTAGCAGAACCAAGACTCACTCCTCTAAGAGAAGGAAACTAGTTTGGTGGACCCCTGCAACAAAAAGGCTATACAGTAGAAGGAGGAAACTAGTTCAGAAAAAAAGCAAATCCTATGAAGGAAAGACATCCCTGATCAGTATCAGTAAGAAACTAAGGTCCCTCATGAAATCATCCAAGGCTAACTTCAAAAGAAAAATAGCCAAGGATTCAAAAGATAACCACAAATCCTTCTTTAGCTATGTTAAGAATCTAAGTGGCAACTCACAGATATGCACCGAACTAGTGCAAAATAGCACAAAATATACTGAACCTACTGATATTGAAAACATCCTGGCAGATGGATTCAGTGCAAACTTCACCCCCCTCTTATCTCCAAATGGGCCCACAACAATACCGGAAAAGTGTAGTGTCCCAAAAATCACAGATGCACAGATGAAAACAGCCCTTTCAAAAGCCAAAATCACAGCATCAATGGGACCAGATGGTGTCCCAGGCTGCGTCTTGCACGAACTACAGAACAAACTAACCTCCCATCTAAACATGCTGTTCAACCTCAGCCTCTCCACAGGCTATGTGCCCACAGAATGGCACACAGCAACGGTTATTCCTCTCCACAAAGGAGGGGCCACAACTGACCCTGTTAACTATCGCCCCATAAGCCTGACTAGCCTGGTCTGCAAGGCTATGGAGAGCATCATCATGGAACTCATTAACAAAGACATTGGGAACCTCCAAACACTTGACCTGACCCAGTTCGGCTTTGTTAAGAGCAGATCATGCCTACTAAACCTGGTTGTCTTCTTTGAGACAGTCACCAAGGCCATAAACAAGAGGAAGGTGGTTCACACAGCCTACCTTGACCTAACCAAGGCTTTTGACACCATTCCCCACTCGGGTATTACAGAAAAACTCACCAGCCTGAACATAAACCCCTACATCATGAGATGGGTTGCCAACTGGCTTACAGACAGAACTCACACGATAAGAATAGCGGGCTCCAGATCCGACTGTAAAGCAGTCACAAGTGGTGGCCTGCAAAGCTAGGTCCTGGGACCCCTACTGTTCAGCATATACTTCTCAGAAGTACAGGCAAACACAGGAGGACTTTGGCTAACCAAGTTCACCGATGACTGCAAACAGGGAGCCATAATTGACTCTCTGGCTGACACGAACATCCTCCAAAAGGGCCTTATTGAGACGGACATCTGGTGTCAAAGTCATGGCCTCAAACTTAATGCCAAAAAATGCATAGTCATCCCGTTTGGGAAAAACAAAACACCCATGAATTACCACATAGGTGGCAGCCCCCTTAATACAGAAGAGGTAATAAGAGATCTGGGGATACAGGTAAATAGTAATCTCTCCTTTGACAATCATATTGCCAAAGTAGTTAGGAAATTCTTCTATGTGGTCCATCTAATTACTAAAGGGTTCTCATTTAGAAATAAAGAGGTTATAGTGCCAATCTACTCGTCACTCATTAGACCCATCATAGAGTACAATGCCCCATTTGGGATGTACCTCACAAGACACTTACAACAGCTGGAAAGACCACAAAAGTACCTCACCAAGAGGATTACTGGCCTCAAACATATGTCCTATGCAACCCAACTGAAAAAACTCCGGCTGTATTCAGTGGCATATCGCTTACTCAGAGGTGATCTCTGCCTGACTTACAAAGCCATGTCCAACTCAGAATTGATAGACATGTTCCACCTAAAGAAATCCAAGTCACTGCGAGCCACGTACTCTGGTGAGCTAAACCTCACCACAACAATAAATAGAACATGCTGGAGGGATAGATTCCTGTCACAGAGACTCCCCATGCTTTGGAACAAAATTCCATATTACATCAGGCAGAGCCCCTCACTAACACTCTTCAAGAGAAACCTTGACGAGTGGATGGGTAACAGAAAATACACCCCTGGGATCACTTTATTGGCTCTGCTTGACAGAGGATCAGTTAATTAATCAATGGGGTGGCGAAAGCCGACACACTCTGGCTAGGCTTATAAATGCCCTCAGGCAGATAGCCTAGTACCTACCTATGAACCTATGAACCTATTTTGTCTCACTGGTCATTTGTTACTTTATCTGAATGTCTGCCTGCTTCTCTTTCTTACTCAGACACGCTCATCGACTTTTTGTGTCAGCCTAAGTTTCTTGTCCACCTTCCCCATGCCACACACACAACATCCTGTGCTAGTGATGGTAACTGTGCCAGATCCTTGTTTCTGTCTTTTGGATTCAGAGATACAAAACATTTGCATCTGATGCGCAGGGTGCATAGCTGACTTAGTGCTTAGTATGTCTGCATTTGTGATGCTGTTTTGTTAATTGTACTTTTGATATACTTTGGTCTTAGAAAGACAGTTGATAGCATCAAACATTTTTTGCATCAGTATTTTTATTAATCTTCTGAGAGTTGTGAAATCTGAAACTGCCATGTGTCTCATTACATTCTAACTTCTTTCGTTAATGATTTTCTAATACAAAAGTATGATGCCAAACTGAGGACATTCGGTGACAATCAGTACTTTTAAGAGGTATGAATGGGTGAAACTTTGATGTCTGAGGCCTACTACTTGATAGAGGATACATGTAGTCCCATAAGTCTCTGTTGTCACATCAGTTCTGTCCAAATCACCCATCATTTACTTGTTTACATTACCAAGTAACAACATGCAAGGATATGCCATTTATTTGTATTATTACACAACACACTCCAGGCTCGTAACTTACCTTGTAAATCAGGCAGTTGCAACAGTTTTAATTTAGAGCTGACTCTGTCTGATGCTAGCAGTACACCACCATTACATGGATAAGTAAAAGTTGTAAGTGTTGCCTGGCATCAATGTTACTATATGTGTGTGCGTGGGATGAAGGTTGTTAGCCCCTTAGGGGGTGAGTGAGTGCTATGCATTGCCTCTTAGCCAATGCAAGGGCATATTGAACACATCCATGTCTGACTACACCCACAGCAGCTGCTGGCTCCCCCTCTGACTCCTCACCAGCATGTGACTGTGGTGACCTTGCCATTGGTAGTGGAATGTGTGCCCCTTCCCCTTGTTGATCTTGCTGAAGCTGCTTTTTCAGGATGAGTACATGTACATGGATTGTACTGCAGGGCTCCCCCAGATGTATCTAGGCACCCGAACAATGACTTCAGCAGACCAGGCACACACTCTGTGATATTTCTGGTTTGAGCGTGTGCCTCATTATGGCATTCTTCAGTGGGTGTGTGTACATTTCTGATGAGTGTCATCAGCCATGGTTCCAGTGCATAACCTGCATCACCCAGTAAATGACCCTGTGGGATATCACCCCTAGTGAATATCCGATATATTTGGGAGGTGTGCTAGATATTTGAGTCATGGTAACTGCCTGGATTGCCAGCACATATATTCAGGAGGATTCCCTTGTCATTACACACAACTTGGCAGTTAATAGAGTGGAAGCCCTTTCTATTCATGTAAAGCCTTCCCTGCTCCCTGGGTGGTGCCTTAATTTCTATATGTGTACAATATATGGCACCCAGTACTTCAGGGTAGTGTGCTACAGGATAGAACTCCTGCATACTTGTGGCTCTGCCCTCAGGAGTATGGGGAAAATGTATGTGGTCACTGCCATATTGGAGCATATCATTCAGGAATTGATGGAGGATCCTGGATGCTGATGCCTGTGACACTCCCAGCATGTCCCCTGTTGGTGTCTGAAAGGCTGCTGTAGCTAAAATTCTAAGTGCCACACACAACTTTGTCTCCACTGGTATGGGCTCCCCTTGGTTTGCCCTGGGTCTGAGTTGAGAACGACAGAGGTTGCACAATTCCTGCAGTATGTCTTTATCCATCCTGTAGTGCTCCACAATTTCCACCTCATGCAGATTGTGATACGTTAAACGGGGTCTGAAAACTCTTCTCCTTCTTGCCTTGGTCTATTAGCAGCAGCAGCAGCATAGACTTCAGCCTGTTGCACATACACATGAATTAAAGCAACAACAGCCCCTAACATTCTTTCCATGTAGACTCCTTTCAGTGGGTGTATTCCAAATGGTTTTGGAAATCATAGGGAAAACCAGCACCGAGTCTACACAGTTGCTTTATAGCTTGTTGAAAAGCTGTTCTGTCTTGGGTTGGCTGATTAGCAGACAATTAATTTGCTTTATGCTGTAATTAGCATGCCACAGTGTTTACCATGGTTGCCCAGCTCTACACACCATGTAGGACTGCTTACTGAATACAAAACAGTGCGGTACCATGGGTCTACTTCAAATTAATGAAAGACCACTTACCCAAAAATGAAATCGCCAAGATGAATTGTATGAAACCTGATTTTAACAAACGACCATATTACCGAAACATTTCTCAGGGTAAGCATTCAGTCAACCAACATTTCACGAAGAAACAAACCGGACTGTCTCCAACCCACCCAGGCAGGGGGGTACACCCCCACACCCCCCATTGTGGAAGGTTGTGTCACTCACACCCCCCCTAATTAAATATACCAACTGTGAGATCACACTACAGTGGGGAAAAGGGCAAATTTCCCCGTGTTGGCCAACTGGATATTTTCCCTGAGAAATGGCTTGGCAATACATTCAGTATAATCAGGTTTCAGACATTTCGCCTTGGAGATTTCATCTTTGGGTAAGTGGGTTTTCATTAATTTGAAGTAGACCAGCTACTATGTGAGCATCACAGAGTGAAATGCACATAGTGTTAGCAGACTGCGCTGGGTTTATTGAATCTGTCCTAATGAGTTGTTAGCATTTTTTTTTGATTGCTTGTCTGTCTGTTTGTTTGTTTGTTTGTTTTTGCTGCTATCCAGAATAGTTCTGTATGTGCCCAGCAACACTGTGTGCGCACAGATAAGAATTAGTGATATTATTGTTTATATACCCATGCACACACACATACTTAAACACTCTGAATGCTCATCTTCTAGCAAATTGGAGGAATGCCACTTCACCTACAGAATGTCTTTGGGGTGATGGGGAAACCACAGCACATGGATAAACCCACATAGAAAAAGAGAGGGCATGTAGGCTCCACAAAGAAAAAAAAAACACAGACAAGAACTGAACCAGAAAAGCCAAAAGCTGTGACATGGCAGAGGTACTCACTGCACCACTGTGCAAATGAGAAGTTACTTTTGCACACATCCTGCTCCTGCCAAACCACCAAAGATAGCTACCTACAATGTTCAAAGCTGATATTTGTGATGGTAAGTGAAATAAATTCTGGCCAGCTTGTTACTCTTAAATGCACTACACTGCCACCCCTCCCCCACATGAGACAGTAAAGACAGAAGTGAATGCAAGTGAAAGAATAAGTGAAATGAGGGCTTTACGTGCACAGTAAGGGGTCAGATAATTGTGAGGCAGGGGAGATTCTGGAGTTTCTTTCAACCTAAAAGCAGCTCAGAATTCAGTTAGGTGACACCGGGGAATACTGAGCATAGAAGAGCATTAATACAAAAGGATCAATAATCAAATATAGTAAGAGTCTGGATCAAGGCAGGTTATTATGAGGGTACACATGATGGGGTAAAGGAGAATGTATGGATTCTAAATTACTAATTGCATGAATATATAATATCAGTGGTGTAAACAAACAGTAGAGCAAAGATTCAGTCGACCAAATAAGGTAAAGTCCACAAACGTGAAGTAGGAGAGGGGCACCCCAGTATGACTTAACAATATAGGGGAGCTAAAACGATGCATTGGAGAAGTCAACGAGAGAGAGAGAGAGATCAAACATGGTAAAGAAAGTTATAAATGTTAGTAAGTAATAATATGAGCATGTGTTATATCACTCTAAAGAGTCATTGCCTCAAGATCAAGAAGACAGAACCTACACAGGTTAAAAAAAGCAAAGATGAATTCAAAAGTAATGGGAAAGAAGAGCAGAGTACCTGACAAAGATGAAGTAGAAACAGAAAAGGAGGAAGATGATGGAGATGCAGCTGGCAGTAGTCAATTCAGCCAAAGTCAAAGCATATCATTCACAGTTTCACTCACTCCACGAGACACCAATGTGCAGAAAGAGATCACAGTGTTACTGTAAAGGGGGATATCTTCTCACTATCACTATACAGGCAGTCAGAGTCGAATACAGTACCTGCATCAGTGGAGGGATTGCAACATATGCGGCAATCCCTTGTGAAAAACAAGAGGGCGCTGTAATTTATCAAACAGACTAATGATCCCATTTCATTTCTTTCTGACTGAAAGAATAGCAAATAGGAATCTTGTCTAGTCTGCTGACATTATAATATTCTATTACACTAAGTATTAAATGGGCAGGGAAAGTAGGAATAGGGTAAGGACTCGTTTGTGTGTGGCCTGTCTCTAGTCTTAGTATGGTAAGGGCAAATCAAGTCCTGTTGAAAGCACTCAGACAATAATGGAATGCACCCCATGTTCATGAGTATATAGGTACAAATAATCTGATGTTGGAGGCAAACAAGTTAGAACAACACTGGAACTGGCAGAGATTTGTAGAAAGGCAGACAGTTTAGTAATCTTCTGGAAGCTAATGCCAATGCCATGTGTGTGAGGTAAAAAAAAACACAGATTTGTAGAATTCACTGTGTTTGTGGTTGAATAGCTAGTTTTTACAACCACAGATATGGAAGAATAAGTTGGCTGGAGAAATACATAGGAGAATAACCAGGGGTGAAAGGGAATGGAGTTCTTAAAGCTGAGTTAGACAAATATATTCAGATTAGAGTCCCTTTAAATAGAATTCCGTGATGGACTGAAAAGAAACATTATAATTTGGTACGTCAGTAGATCATAAAGGGTAGGAAAGGTAGGAAGGGAGAAAGGTTAATAAATGGGAAGAAACATACGGTGAATACTATAAGTAAAAATTGATAATGCTAGACATTATCTGCATTCAAAGAAAGAGACAAAAACACAGCAAGTATAAAATGTGGACTGTACCATTTAAATTCTACAATATAATGGGATGTGAGTTATGGTACAAAGAAGTTATAAGAAGCAAAAAAGGAGAGAAGCTGCCATTTTATAACTGAGATGGTGTAAAATCCTTTGTCAAAAATGATGAGAAAGAAATGAATGATTGTGATGTTGTCCTAAAATTAGAGGTGGAAGCCTGAGATCTGAGCTGGGTAGCAATTGTAATCAGACCAATAAATCCAGTAAGACAAGATGATGACAGGCTCAGAATCAGGATTAGCAGGTGGGAAAAGTATAGGAGAGAATAAACATGGGGCATGTTGTGCATTCGTCAGTGAACTGGGAAGTACTGGGATCCACAGCAAAGAGGAAAAGGGAAATGGTAACTGTGGCGGGAAAGTGACGTGAGCAGAACTGGAGCCCATTGAGGAAGAGAAACATTCTTGAACTAATACTAATGACTGTGGATGAAATAACAGTGATAGAAATGAGAAATCATTAATAAATAGTGAACATGCCATTTCATGGGTCGCCATCCCTAAAGTACTGTTAGAGAGCACTGCATGATCAGAGAGGATTGACCTCTGTCACATAGGAAACAGAGTGAGGAGCTTCTGTTTATGTGAGTGCTGTCCATTTCAAACAAACAGTCCACACCTATCCAAGTAAATTAATTTGATTCTGGAAAATGTTTAACATACCTTAAGTTGCGCTAATTGGAGTGGCTTACAACAGTTAACAGACCTCTGCATGAATGTATGGGAGGTTTTCTCTGCTATCATGAAGGCTCTGCTTCAATTCATTGCAAGCAGTGTAATCAATCAGATGTTGTTGAAATAGTTGTTGATTACAAAAATCATATTTGAGCATAGCTCTCAACCTTCCATCTCCAAAATGAGGAACACTAGCTTTCATAATGTGGAACAAATGGGCAAAATGTGGAATACATACTAATGGTTTACTAACAACTTCAACCAGGAAGGTCATAGAATGGTTAAAATATAGAAGGTCGTCTAATGAATTAATATGATTTACTTCTATTTACCATTTATGTCAGTTAAAACATTCCTAACATTGAATGTGCGACAGACCTTTTCAATGTGGAACTTCGAGGGACATGAACTTTTTTAAGACCCCAAATGAGGTACATTTTTTGTAATGAGGTATACTTGAGAGATATGTATTTGACTAAAGAATAATATGAGAGCTTAGTAACAACTTATAGCTTAAGAGCCTGTGGAATGCAATAAGCACTACAGGAGGATAGGGATGCAGTCTTATTGCTACAAAAGGAAAGCTGATAACACTAATACAGAGTGAGAAATATAGAAGAAAATGAAAACAAGGCTAAAGCAACCATCAAAAAGAGATAGGCAAGTGATGATGGAATGTACAATTAAGATCTTCTTGCTGCATTAGAGAATGTAGGAGGAATTAGAGGAGATTGTGTTTCTAAAAGCAAGCCCCACATTAAGGATACAGAAATTCTAACACCAGGCTGCAACATTATACGAATGGATAGGCTCAACAAACCATCAAAAAGAGATAATCAAGTGATGATGGAATGTACAATTAAGATCTTCTTGCTACATTAGAGAATGTAGGAGGAATTAGAGGAGATTGTGTTTCTAAAAGCAAGCCCCACATTAAGGATACAGAAATTCTAACACCAGGCTGCAACATTATACGAATGGATAGGCTCAACAAACCATCAAAAAGAGATAATCAAGTGATGATGGAATGTACAATTAAGATCTTCTTGCTACATTAGAGAATGTAGGAGGAATTAGAGGAGATTGTGTTTCTAAAAGCAAGCCCCACATTAAGGATACAGAAATTCTAACACCAGGCTACAACATTATACGAATGGATAGGCACAACAAACATGGCGGGGGTGTTGCAGTAATGTTTAAAAATACCCTCAAAATAACCCAACTGAACCGCTCACCTCCCACTCTTCCTAACTCAGAATTATTACTCACACACCTTGAAATCAACCCCAGCAAAGGAATAGTTATAGTAGCCTCCTACCTCCCTCCTGGTAACAACCTCCCTAGTATCGAACACCTAATCTTCTGGGCATCCACTGAATTCACTCATGAAACCTTTATTCTCGGTGACTTTAACCTTGATTGGCTATCCTGTATGTCTAACAACCCATCCAACTTTATTAATATCTGTTCCTTCACCCAGACCATAAACTGCCAAACATGTATCGATAAACATCCAACAAGCACTCTACTTTAGACTGGATCCTAACCAACAGACCCAAGCAAGGTCACTTAGCAGGATGCCTACCAGATACCCTCAGTGACCACTACCCAACATTTTTTTATAAAAAATGTGTTTACCCTTAAAGTAACATTATTTACAAACACATTACCACCAAAAAACATTTCTCCCTCATTACTTTCCACTACTACAGCAATGTAACTGGGCCCCTCTCAAATACCTACAATAAGATGATGCAGTTCAGTACTTCAACAAAACCTTCCTTACTACTCTCAATAAACTGGCCCCCAAAAGAAAAATTCGTGTTAGGACCAAACCTCTCCCATGGCTGTCAAAAAGTACCAAATTGCTAATGCAAAGCAGAGACAATGCCTGGTCAAAATATCATACAACTAGAGAAATATCAGACCTAACCAACTATCAACAGCTAAGAAACTTAACAAGAAAACAATTAAAAAGTGATAAACAAGTATACTTCCTATCCTGTCAGCAAAAAAAACAAAATAACCCCCAAAATTTCTGGCATTGTATTAACCAACTCATAAACCCAGGTCAAACCTCACCCCCCCCCCCCCCAACCTCCTCTAATAACACTGTCCCCATAGCTACCCAGTTTAACACCCAATTCATCAGCACAGTAACCTCCCTTCTTGAGAACCAACCAGCTCAGCCACTTACCATCCCTAGCAACACTATACTCAGTCACAATCCCCTCTTCTTCACAACTATACAAACTAACAACATAAAAACTCTCTTAGCCAAACTCAAACCAAGCTGCACAGCTGCTGACAATCTCCCTAATGAATTCCTGAAACTGGCAGCCCCTGTAATTGCATATCCCATACTCATTAAATGCTCTATTAAGGAACAGTATGTCCCTCGCATTTGGAAAATATCTCATATTATTCCACTCTGCAAAAGTGGCCCATCCAAAGAAATAACAAACTTCTGCCCCATAGCAATCCTCTCCCCCTCACAGAAATCCTAGGGAAATGCATCCACAACCAACTCTTAAACTACTTCCTTCTCAACAACCTACTTTCCAACTCTCAGCACGATTTCCGACCAAAGCACAGTACTAGTACAGCTCTCCTTGCCTTTACTGACTCCATCCACCAACACTTGAACAAAGGTCAACAGGTTGCTTCTATATTTCTAGACATGTCTAAAGCCTTTGACACTGTCTCCCACCAGCTCCTCCTTAACAAACTTAGCTCACCCACACTAACCTGGTTCCACAGTTATCTTTCTAACCATCAACAGGCCACAGTATGGGACTCCTCCCTCTCCACTCTCCTCCCCACCTCTGTGGGAGTCCCTCAAGGTTCCATCCTTGGTCCACTCCTCTTTATCATATTCACCAATAACCTCTAAACAGCAACCCAGCATGCTGCCATAGTTCGGTACACTGATGACTCTACCCTTATCTGTTCTGCTCCCTCCACCCAAGATCTCCAAATCAAAATGCAATCTGTTTTTTCAGGACATCGAATCCTACCTCTCACAACACCAATTCATATTAAATCCCAACAAAACCAAAGTTATAGTATTTAGAAATAACAAATCAAAAAATTCACAAATCCCCCTATCCATCACCTCTGCTAATGGTACCAAAATTACCCCCACTAACCACACAAACCTCTTAGGTATTACAATAGATGAATACCTCAAATCTGACATACACATTGCCCAAACCATCAAACAAGTCCACATCAAATTAGTTAGCCTGTATAGAGCCAGGCCATTCCTAACACCAAATGCCAGGCTTGTCACTGCACACACACACCTCCTAAGTACTCTTCTCTATGGTTCCATAGTTTACACAAACCTCTGGAAATCAGACCTCAATAAACTGGAATCATGTTACCATAAAATCTCTAAATTTGCCACCAACCTCCCACTCACATCCCACCACTGTTCATCACTTTCAGCTTTAAACTGGCTAGAGCTACCAAACCTTCTGTCTCTCAATCATCTAGCCTTAACCCACAAAATAATCTA
Organism: Protopterus annectens; assembly: GCF_019279795.1. Classification (NCBI taxonomy): domain Eukaryota; kingdom Metazoa; phylum Chordata; order Ceratodontiformes; family Protopteridae; genus Protopterus; species Protopterus annectens. Next base: position 1,162,586,464 of record NC_056743.1, read on the forward strand.
CAATCCCAATAATTGCCCTGCCCTATCTTCCTTAGCTCAACTGCACTCCAACCATCTAACTCTCAGATCCTCCAACAAACTCTTACTTAACGTGTCCAACTCCCACAATCAACATGACAACTCCCTCTATTCCCACAACATAGCCAAACTCTGGAACTCCCTCCCAGAAACCCTAAGGAATATACCCTCACATGATCAATTCAAAACACTACTAAAACACCACCTTAACAACCACTGGCTATGCTATGCTATGCTCCTGCACTCCCCTGCCTAAACCCACTCTCCTCTCTTGTTAGCTACTCTCAGAACAATTATTTTGTAACTTATTTCGGCTCCCTCTACCACCTTTGCCATCCGCTCTCTCAGCTTGTAAATACTGCTTTACTTCAGCTACTTGTTTATTCACTACAAAGCTGCTCCATTAGCAGGTTTTTAGTTTCCCACCATCCTGTTGTGTATGTTTCATCGAGGTAAATCTTCCCCTAGGATCTACACCAGTAAACACACAATTCTCATGTATAGTTCTTCTTGATATATGATGTTTTTGATATTGTAAAAATGCATATTATCTTGATTTATGATGCTTTATATTGTAAAAATGCATACTATTTGTGATGTTTGTTTTTGATTTGTAAAATTTATTCCAGTTTGTGATAATCTGTATACCTAAAATCTACTTGTATTGTATTTTTCGGTGGAGCTTTTCTCCCCGGGCCTCCACTGAAAACGGGCCTCTGGCCCAGTTGGACATTCCCAGTCAACAAAATATAATAAAAAAAATAAAATAAAATAGGAGGAAATTTGAGAAAGGTACAGTACCAGAAAAATATTGAATGAGTTTTTTACATTTGCATTCACTAAAAAGAAATGCTGAGGTACAGTGTCAGAATGCAAAGTTAGGACGGAGAAAAGGGCAAGTACTTGGAGTGGAGAAGAAGCAGAGAAGGAACTCAGCACAGTTTATGCAAATAATATACATGATACAGATTTATTTTACATTTGTTTACCAGGAATGTCAGACTTGAAACAAAGCCAATTTTCAGCAGAGCCACAGGGAGAAATGCTCCAGATGCATGTCTTTATAATGTGGGAGGAAACCAGAGTACCCGGAGGAAACTCACACAAATGCAGGGATGACATGCAGATGCCACACAGAAGGCACCCCAGCCAAGAAATGAACAGGAGAACCTCTTGCTATGAAGTAACAATGCAACTGCTGCACCACTGTGCCATCCAGATGAGAGGCCTGCAAGGGATTAAAAGAGTGACATTTTGTTAAAATTGAGCAGTACAGTGTGGATGGTCAAAAATTCTAGGCTTGTTAATGTTGTTTTTTTTCCTAGTGAAGTTTTGAGAAGAGGTTGCATAGGACAGCATGACTGCATTCTTAAATGCTGGATCATAGGCTCATAGGTAAGTACTAGGCTAGCTGCCCTTGCAGGTAATTTTAAGCCTAGCCAATATACCTTTTGGTGTATGAGTTAACCTATCATTTGGTGTTAGAATGGCCTTACCCATTCTGTGGTTGATAATTATATGTTACCCGTAGCGACAATAACTGGGATTGTAACACAGATAATTTTTGGGGACCCATGCATGAGTAAAGCATGAAGTAGTTTCCTCTATCTATTATTAGTACAATGGGTAGCATTGGGGTAAATTGTCTATTACCCATCCATAGATCTAATTTGTTCTTGAATATGGACAAGGATGAGCTTTTTTTACATGGATGGTGAGTCTGTTCTATAGCAGTGGTATCCTCTGCGAGATATATGTGTCCCTCCAAACCTTTCTTCAGATGTTGCAGAAGCTCTCCATATTGCTGATCCAAGTATTTCTGATGTCATTCAACTTGTTGATGTGCAGTAGATCCATCAGTGCTGGGTCATAGGATGCCTTTTATCCCAGACAGCTCACCACTTTGCAGTCTAAAGAATAATAAGTATAGTGACAGGGTTTTGAGTCGATCCATTTAGAACATGTTGTTTAGGCCTTGTATCCTGTTAGGAATGTATTTCTGTAAGAGTTCCAGTTGTTACATGTCTCTGAACAGATATACATACCAAAGGGGTCATGAGGGCTGAGTAAAGGGTACAGTGACATCTTGTCATTTAGTCACAATCTCTTTGTTTATAAGCTGTGCAATATAGAAGGATTTTCTTATGAGAGAGGACACATATTGGTTTAAAGTTACGTTACTGTCCATATAAGGCTACAATGACTGCTCCTAGCTTGCAATCATATGCAGACTTAGTCAGTGAGAGCCCTTTGGTACTGACTTTTACTTCAGAGAAGTAGATAGAAAACAGAAGAGGTCCCACATCAAACCCTGGGAGAATCAAGTGGTGACTGGTCTCTTTGTGGAGATAGCTTAGCCTGTTTTGATCTCATCCACCCTATCGGTGAGCCAGCTGTCAATCCAGCAGGTGATGTAGGGGGTTATCCCCAGTTGGGGATTGTGTCAAAAGCCTTGGCTAGGTCAAGGTGTATGGGGTATACTGTTTTACCTTCATTCATTGCTTTGGTGACCTTTTCAAATAAAGACACTGTAGATTAGAGTGCACGTGCTGTGTGTACTGTACCTTTAAGAGGCATGTCAAAGACATATCATGCATGTATAAAGACCGAGCAAATGCCATACCTAGTGGCATTTTGAGAGTGCAGCCAGAGAGTAAGCATGTATGAATTCTGCAGTTAGTTTGCATATAAGTTTCTTAAGTTAAAGTCATTGATCTTCTAAGATGTGTTTGTATAAAATAAAGCTGCATGAACAGAACCCACGAAGACTCTACTATTGTGTCCAAGATAGGAGAGTGACATGGTGTCAGAGCCAGGATCGTAGGGAATAAAGATTTGGAGCCATGAGGTGCAGAGAAAACAGTGAAAATAAATTAAGAGAAACAAGCATGAAAAGGGTCAGAAAAGAATCAAAGGTAATGAGAACATGAACAAACTACGTCTTTCAAAAAAATGTAAAACAGAGCATTACAAGGGCACAAACTGTATTATTAAACAAGCACAAAATAAATGTAAAACGGAGCATTACAAGGGTAAACAAGCACAAAAAAATGTAAAACGGAGCATTACAAGGGCACAAACTGTATTATTAAACAAGCACAAAATAAATGTAAAACGGAGCATTACAAGGGCACAAACTGTATTATTAAACAAGCACAAAATAAATGTAAAATGGAGCATTACAAGGGCACAAACTGTATTATTAAACAAGCACAAAAAAAAATGTAAAATGGAGCATTACAAGGGCACAAACTGTATTATTAAACAAGCACAAAATAAATGTAAAACGGAGCATTACAAGGGCACAAACTGTATTATTAAACAAGCACAAAATAAATGTAAAACGGAGCATTACAAGGGCACAAACTGTATTATTAAACAAGCACAAAAAAAATGTAAAACGGAGCATTACAAAGGCACAAACTGTATTATTAAACAAGCACAAAATAAATGTAAAACGGAGCATTACAAGGGCACAAACTGTATTATTAAACAAGCACAAAATAAATGTAAAACGGAGCATTACAAGGGCACAAACTGTATTATTAAACAAGCACAAAATAAATGTAAAATGGAGCATTACAAGGGCACAAACTGTTTTATTAAACAAGCATAAAAAAAATGTAAAATGGAGAATTACAAGGGCACAAACTGTATTATTAAACAAGCACAAAATAAATGTAAAATGGAGCATTACAAGGGCACAAACTGTATTATTAAACAAGCACAAAATAAATGTAAAATGGAGCATTACAAGGGCACAAACTGTATTATTAAACAAGCACAAAAAAATGTAAAACGGAGCATTACAAGGGCACAAACTGTATTATTAAACAAGCACAAAATAAATGTAAAACGGAGCATTACAAGGGCACAAACTGTATTATTAAACAAGCACAAAAAATATGTAAAACGGAGCATTACAAGGGCACAAACTGTATTATTAAACAAGCACAAAATAAATGTAAAATGGAGCATTACAAGGGCACAAACTGTATTATTAAACAAGCACAAAATAAATGTAAAATGGAGCATTACAAGGGCACAAACTGTATTATTAAACAAGCACAAAAAAAATGTAAAATGGAGCATTACAAGGGCACAAACTGTATTATTAAACAAGCACAAAATAAATGTAAAATGGAGCATTACAAGGGCACAAACTGTATTATTAAACAAGCACAAAATAAATGTAAAACGGAGCATTACAAAGGCACAAACTGTATTATTAAACAAGCACAAAAAAATGTAAAATGGAGCATTACAAGGGCACAAACTGTATTATTAAACAAGCACAAAAAAATGTAAAACGGAGCATTACAAGGGCACAAACTGTATTATTAAACAAGCACAAAATAAATGTAAAACGGAGCATTACAAGGGCACAAACTGTATTATTAAACAAGCACAAAAAAAATGTAAAACGGAGCATTACAAGGGCACAAACTGTATTATTAAACAAGCACAAAAAAAATGTAAAACGGAGCATTACAAGGGCACAAACTGTATTATTAAACAAGCACAAAATAAATGTAAAACGGAGCATTACAAGGGCACAAACTGTATTATTAAACAAGCACAAAATAAATGTAAAATGGAGCATTACAAGGGCACAAACTGTATTATTAAACAAGCACAAAAAAATGTAAAATGGAGCATTACAAGGGCACAAACTGTATTATTAAACAAGCACAAAATAAATGTAAAACGGAGCATTACAAGGGTAAACAAGCACAAAATAAATGTAAAACGGAGCATTACAAGGGCACAAACTGTATTATTAAACAAGCACAAAAAAATGTAAAATGGAGCATTACAAGGGCACAAACTGTATTATTAAACAAGCACAAAATAAATGTAAAACGGAGCATTACAAGGGCACAAACTGTATTACTAAACAAGCAGGAGGCACAAAATGCTTCTTAATTAAAGGAAATTTTAAAATCAATGATATTTAACAAAATGATTATCAGAAAAGTAAAAATTAGCATGTTTAAAATAAAAAGAGCATGTTTAAGGGCAAAATGGGCATGTTCAGAGTAAAATGAGCACAATAAAAGTACAATGGGCATGAAAAGAAATTAAACGAGCAAAACAAATATAATAAGGGCAAAAAGGGCACATTAAGCATAAATAAAGCAGGGCGACTGCATGTTTTTAGACAAAGTGCTGTGTTTGGGCATAACTACGATACAACTTCTTATTGTATTAAGGGCATAACTAAAGTTATTTGAAGTATCTCAAAGTGTGTAAAAGTGCTTACAGTATGTGCTTATTACTGTGTATGTATTCAGGAGAATCTGTGTGCAGAGTGCAACTACTTCGAAAAGTACAGTCAAAGTATAGTCATTTTGAAAAGTTTCTTGTGCTGGGTGCATCTATTCACAAAGTACTGCCATTACAGAGTGTCTCTTGCACTGCAAAGAGTTGTCTAGCAAGGTACAGCCATGTTTGGGGAGATTTCAGTGTGCTGTGTACAGTTTATTCACAAAGTGAAATTACTTTGAAATATTATTGACTCTGAGCTTCTCCTGCCAAGTTCATTTGCATTGTGATAAATGATTCTTAAAATGATAAGTTACTTTAGCAAGATAATAATTTCAAAAGTATCACAGTGCCCTAGAGACTTATTTCACAAAGTCCAGTTGCATAGGGACTTGCATCGTGCAGTTGTTTGATATGTTTCTTACACTAATAAGAGGTGATTTCTTGCAATAAAGTGATTCAAAGGTGTTGCAGTGATGGAGAGACTTGTTTTGCAGTAAAGCCCAAAAGCATAATTTCAGAGGTAAAAAATGACAAATACTAGCATATGTGTATGTACTGCGGTAGTGGTGCTGCGGTAGCGTTGTCGCCTCACAGTTAGACGTTGCCTGTTCGATTCTCAGTTATGTGTCTACTGTGTGATGACATGCATGAATGGGCATTCCTTCGTTGAAGTTTGTGTGTTAGGCCTGGCAAGCCAGCATGTAAAATGCTACTGCCAATCATTAGCGGACCAGATTCCGCTGTGGTGACCCTAACCGGGAAAAGCCGAAAGACTCACACACTGGCATATGTGTATGTGTTTGTGCTTATTTGCAAAACCCTTCACTGGTATGTGTTAATATGGCAGATGGATTATGAAAGCCCTTACCACTTGTATTTGATCAGAGAATTGGAGAATATTTGAGCAAGAGTACGATATTTTTATACAAGCAGCTTATTCAGATAAAGATCCACGCACCAAGGCATTCATTTTGTTAAACCTAGCTGGACCAGAGGCTATAGAGAGAGAGCATTCATTTGTCTATGTACCAGCAGTATATGAGGGAGAAGGTGAAAACCATCATATTGTTGTACAGGCTGAATCAAGGAAAGACCCTGAGTGTTTGAAGTGCAAATTCAGAGAAAAGTGTAACCCCCAGACACATATTACACCAGAGAGACATTTGTTTTACACCAGAGATCAGAAACCAGGGGAAACGTTTGCAGCTTACATAACTTACCTGAGAAACAAAGCTAAAATGTGTCGGTTTGGTGACTTAAAAGATGAGTTAATAAAGGACAGGCTCATGTGTGGTATTAATAGTGCTGCTGTGAGAAAGATCTTGCTTATGTGACAGTGATTTACCATTGAATAAAGCCATAGAAATTTGTCAGATTCATGAAGTGACAGAAAAACACAAGTATGCTTGCGAGTGACAAGAGCATGTTTTCAGCAGGCTCTAGAGCAAATATAGATAGTATGCAACATGTGGTAAACAGAAGTAGGCCTAAGCACATGGTAGCCATAGCCCCTGCTAGCTCACCAGGGAAACTTTCCAGCAAGTTCTAAGGTAGTGCAGTTAAAGGAGCATCCTCAGTGCCGTACTGAGCAAAACTCAGCAAAACTCAAGTCCAGCTTTATTGTTAACTGTTGCAATTGTGGTGCAAATCATGAGTCTAAAAGAGAGAGATGTTTAGCATTTGGTCAGCAGTGCAACAAGTGTAAAAAATGGAACCACTTTCAAAAGTTTTGCAGATCAAGTAAAACCCACATGGTTGCAAAGAAAGGTCACACAAAAAGTGAGTTGATCAAGTAGACACACATCAGCCAGCTTTCTATGTAGATGGTGTAGCAGTGCTTTGTGAAAGAGTTAATGCAGTGAATTCATTGGCAAAGAGCGAAGTATTTTGTACTGTCCAGATAAATGGTAAATCCACAGAGCTTAAAACAGACATTGGTTCAAAGTGTAATGTTATATCAGTAGAAACATTTGCTAGAGTGAGAGCTAATGAGCAACTCAGTGTAACCAGTAGTGGGAAACTTGTTGTTTATGGAAGTGAAGAAATTCATACCAAAGGTTTAGAGATGCTTTCATGTTATTTGGCCAAGGGTTGTTACAACTTGTTATTCTATGTAGTCCGAAGGCCAGTACAGTCTTTATTGAGTCTCAAAGATAGTTTGAGAATGAAGCTGCTTTCTTTTACCAAAGAAGTTCGTCACACAAGTGCATATCCAAGTACTAATTTCTCTAAAGCTATTTTCTCAGAGTATGCTGATGTTTTCGATGACAGGTTGGGCAAACTTCCAGTTGTGCATTCTATGAAGTTAGGCCCAGGGGCCAGTCCAGTGGTCAGACCAGCAATAAAAGTTCCAATAGCTATGCAAAATGAAGTCAAGACTCAGTTGGATAAAATGGTACAACAAGGTGCAATTTGTCTAGTTACAGAACCAACTGAATGTATGTCGTCTATGGTGGCAGTTCACAAAAAAGGCTCACATGAAATCAAAATATGTATTGACCCAAGAGATCTGAAAAAAGCATTGAAGAGACCGGGTCTATATCAGATAATCGAACTTTTAAAAGTTCGAACACCATATGTTCGAACTCTTAAAAGTTCAAAAATAAAATAAAAAAAAAAAAAAAACAGAAAAAACCTACCTGAAAGCTTAAGCGGGGGTGGGGCAAGCCCTCCTGCATCCCCCACACCCCCCACTCTTTAAATATACCAACTATGAGATCACACTACAGTGCAGTCAATGGAAAACTTCCATTGCCACACTGTACGGGGATCTCCCTTGAAACGTTCGAACTTTTAAAAGTTCGATCATATGGTGTCAACCATATGATGTTCGAACTTTTAAAAGTTCAACAACATGATAGGAACCTGAAGAGACCACATCATGCAAGGTGCACAGTCAAAGAGGTCACAGCTTTGATACCAAATGCCACTGTCTTTTTCTGTTTTAGATGCAAAGAGTTCATTTTGGCAAGTACAGCTTGATCACAAATCCTCATTACTAAACCATTTTGGTACCCTGTTTGCAGATACAGATTCCTAAGAATGCCATTTGAAATAAATTCTGCAAGAGAAGTCTTTCAGCGTGCAATGGAGCAAATTCTTTCAGCTTATCCTTGTGCCATAATAGTAGATGATTTATTAGTTGGAGGCGATGGTGAAGCAGAGCATGACAAAAACTTAAAGAGAGTTCTAGATAGAGCATGTGAAGTCAGTTTGAAGCTCAATCCTCTGAAGTGCAAATTCAGGCTTCCAGAAGTTACATATGTAGGTCATTTGTTTACCAGTCTTGGTTTGAGGCCAGATCTGACCAAGCAAGCAGCCATTCTTGAGATGTTCAAGCTTTACAACGATTCCTAGGCAAGTCTATACCAGACTTCAATGAGGTGACAGCATTGTTAAGAGAGCTAACATGCAAAAATGTTGTATGGTCATGTTGGAGCATCACCAGAAGGCATGTGAAGACCTCAAGCAGAAAATTGCCACTCCACCTATGTTAAGATACTATGATGTGAACATACCAGTCATTCTTTCCTGTGATGCTTCAAAATTTGGTTTAGGTGCAATTATACTCCAAGAAGGCAGACCAGTAGCCTATGTGTCCAGAACATTTACCCAAACTGAGATGCAGTAGGCTCAAATTGAGAAAAACTTTTGGCAATAGTATTTGCATGTTCCAAGTTTCATTATTATGTTTATGGTCGAGCTATTCAGATAGAAACTGATCATCAACCTCTGGTTACTATCCTAAAAAAAGACTATGCATTCTGCTCCAGCAAGATTACAAAGAATGATGCTAAAATTGCAAAAGTACAACTTCAAAATGGTCTACACAAAAGGCAAACTATTCTATCTGTCTGATACCTTAGCCAGATCACCCACAAATACAACAGAACAGCTTGATGCAGAGAATTTTGACTTTGATGTGATGGCAGTGTGTACTTTTTCTACCACTAGACCTGATGAGTTAAGGGATCACACTAGGACTGATCCAATTTTGCAAAAGCTCAGTCACTACATTAATGTTGAATGGCCATCAAGACGATCCAGGGTACCACCTGAAGTGCAAACCTACTTTCCTTACAGACATGAAATATTGATAGAAGATGACATTATTTTCAAAGGTCCTAAAATTGCTTTTCCTGCTTCCTTACAACATGAATATATCCAGATTTTGCATCATGGTCACCCAGGTTTATCATCCACTAAGAGAAGAGCTAGAGAATTAGTATTTTGGCCTTCATTACTGAGAGACATTGAAAAAGTACTTTTTTGTTGTTCTGTATGCAATAGTGCTAAGCCACATCTGCAAAGAGAACCACTTCATCTAAGTCAGGACCCTGAACTGCCTTAATCGACAGTAGCCACTGATATCTTCGAGTAGAACAATCAACACTACTTAGTATTGGTAGACTCTTATTTGAACTGGTTTGAGATTGACTTACTACCTAATCTAACATCTACTACTTATTACTAAGTTGAAACATCATTTCTCAATCCATGGTAGTCCACACAAAGTTATCTCTGACAATGGAATTCAATTTACTAGTCAGTTGTTTCAGTAATTTGCAAAAGAATGGGACTTTGTACATGTTACTAGCAGTCTGGAGTATCCGCAGTCCAAAGGTCTAGCTGAACGTGCAGTGCATAGAGTACAAAGCAATTACTTGAAAGGTCAAAGCGTGACAATACCGATGTCTTTCTGAATTTACTTAATTTCAGAAACACACCCCATGACAATATTCTTGGCTCACCAGCTGAAAGACGTCTTTCCAGGCAAACTAGAATGATGCTACCCATTTGTTCCAGTTTATTAAGACCTAAGGCTAAGAACAACAGAACCATAAAGGCTCAACTATTCAAAAAGCATTCAATCCAAAAATCTAGTTATGACAAATTGAGCAGATTTCTACGTCCATTGAGGAAAGGAGAAATGGTGAGAATACAAACCGCAAAAGGTTTTGATCAGATTGGTCAAGTTACAGGCATCTGTGCCAAGCCAAGATTCTACCTTATAGAACCTGAGGGTATGGAGTACAGGAGGAATGACAGACATTTACTTCCTGTACCAGAATCATCATCACAATATCATTTAAAGGACAAATCTCAGAGAGAATTGAACGTTGTTTCCATCCCAGAGTGTGTTACTATCTCTGATTTCAATCCTGAAAGTGTTTCACATTCTTCAGATCAAAGTATGGGGACTGTCCCAGTTGCTAAGTCCAGTTCCCAGTTTTATGTCACATGATATGGACGAGTATCCAGGCCCAGTGTGAAATATGCAGCAACATGAACTTAACTGTGTATATATGTATATCATTTGTGTAATTGCATGACACAAAACTGTATGCATGCCAAATAGACTCATAACATTGCATGTTTTGTTTTTCAAGAGGGAGGATGTAGATCAGAGTGCACATGCTGTGTGTAGTATATCTTTAAGAAGCATGTCAAAGAGTAACCTGCATGTACAAAGACTGGGCACGTGCCATACCTAGTGCCATTCCGAGAAAGCAGCCAGAGAGTAAGCATGTATGAATCCTGCAGTTAGTTTGTATATAAGTTTCTTAAGTTAAAGTCATTGATCTTCTATCAAGATGTGTTTGTATAAAATAAAGCTGCTTGAACACAACCCACAAAGACTCTTCTATTGTGTCCAAGATACGAGAGCAACAGCCACTATGTTGAGTAAGCATGACCTGCATTTGAATTCAAACTGAGAAAGGTCCACTGCTTTGAGGTTCCCTATGTCAGCTTTGCATTTGAGCCTGGCCAGACTTATGGATCTGTAATTGTCTGCGTCTGTAGAAGGTCCTTCCTTATGTTGTTCTCCATTCACTTTCTACAAAATCTGTTTGAAGGTTGAGGTTTAACAGTGTTGTGGGGGGGGGGGGGCTAAATCATGCTTCATGCTATTTAAGATTCATCCAGGAATATTTTCAACACTCACCAATGCAGTATTTTCAGCTTTTGATAGAGTTTTTATGACTTGCTCTTGTGGGGCACCTGGAGACAAGTTGTTTTCAGGTCTGTTGTGTGGGAAAGATGGAGGGGAGAGAGGGATAATGTTTAAACTGAATTTATTGGTCAGTAAGTTAGTTATATCTTCAGCCTCAGTGTAGATAGCATTGTTCACAATCAGCTCAATGCATGGCTGTGTTGTGCTTCTGAGATTATAAGCATAACTATCTCCTAGCATCTATAGAAAAGAGGAGGGGAAGTTCCCCAATGCCCTGGCCAAATTTCCCTTTGCAATCTGGGTATCACCTCAGGTCTCCCCTGAAACGAGGTGACTAGCCTGGGAGACTAATCTGGTCTACAAAGGATAAATAGAATGAAATTTTGTGTCTTTCGGCTTTTCCCGGTTAGGGGTCGCCACAGCGGAACTCCGGTCCACTAATGATTGGTAGTGGATTTTTACATACCGGGTTACCAGCCCTGATGCACAACCTTCAACGAAGGTACACCCCATTCACGTATGCCTCCACACAGAAGACGCTCTAGCTGAGGATCGAACGGGACAGCATCTTGCTATGAGGCGACAACGCTACCACAGCACCACCACCGCAGTGGTAAATAGAATGAAATAAGTAAGTAAATAAACTTAAAAAAGCCTTGTGATTGTATTTGGCTTGGATGGCTATTTTAGCTTCGAACTTGGCTTTGTTTCTTTATTTCAATGATGACTGACTGAACATTCTGTTAATCACTCTTCTTACTCTTGGTCAAAATTATCTTCATTTTCTTGTAAAGGCTGTTGATATTATGGTTCTATGGGGGTCTGAGGTTTGCTCTGTGCCTGTTCCTACATGGCTCTTTTGCAAATGACCAGACTACAGCTTCACACATTTCCATTTAAACCTACTCTATTTCTGTGACTGGCAGCTGCTGAACAGGACAAGAGGAGCCCTGTGAATGTAGTGTAGCTAGATTTCACAAAAGCATTTGATACTGCACTTCTCAGGAGCTTATTGAGAAAATTAAGGATATTGACGAGAGCCAAAATGGAAAACTTCATAGAAATGTGGCTGACTGACAAGATGTGTGTAGTGAGGACAGCCAAGAAGAGCATCGGGAATAAAAGCCAGAGAACAGTATTGAGGAAAACTCCTGATTAGCATATCTGCCAGATACCAAAGTGGAATCAGAAATCAAGGTCATAAAAGTTTAGCACTCAGAGGGTGAAAAACCCATTCTCTAGTATAATTCTGAACTGAAGCTATTTTTCTGTTGTGAAAGGTTTCTGTTGAGGCTGTATCCGAAACAGTCTGTCTAGCAGTAGCAGGCATTAGAGAAAGGGAAATTAGGTTGGTAGTAAACATCGAACAGAACTACCAAAATGGTGATGGAAATGAATCAGTGAGTTCGACAGCTTTAGCAAGGACACATGAGTATAGAACAGAAAGTAAGTGACATTAAAGGGTGCAGTCAAAAAAGAAAATAAATGGAAGAAAAAGACAACACACAGGACAGCTGGCAGGGGATGATATAATACTAAAACTGAGTATACCATCTCACAGGTAATGACATGATCGTTTTTCAAGAATCAGCAGTAAAATGTTGGTCATTGAGGGAAGTAATGAACATGGGAGGTAGACGCAACACTCAAGCAGAGTGACAATCCAAAGCTCATGGAATGATACCAATCATTGCGGTAAATTCTTAGTATTTGTAGACAACAGAACCTGAGAAGAAGCTCTGGCAATTTAGGAGCTGAACACAGAATGTCAGGCTAGACTGATAGGGAGTTCTTCAGGATTTCATCATACTAAAGCAATTTAAAATCATTGATAAGAGCCATCCTCCAGTGACTGATCAGTCATTTGGTTCCCTTGTCCTACTCATCCATTCTGAAGAGTGGCACAGGCTAGGAGGTCAGATGAATGCTGGCAGTAATCATCCTGGATGGGCTTAAGATTTTTCTTATGTGACACCCCTCCCCCCATGACTGACAATTGCACTGCTGACACCCATCCCCATCTTTTGTGAAATGCACTGATTACGAGGACTGTAATTTCCTACTGGTCTTTTTATAGCACCTGAGTTAGCCACTGGCCTACACTAGGCACCACCTAAACAGTGGGACATTGCCACCCCCTCCACCAGGATAAGAAAATCAAGGTCAGCTGTCCATTTCCATTCCTCCCCCTACCTGAAAACTCTAGCACTCGTCCCAGTACTCAAACCTGTACCACAAGACTGCAGTCAGGGACCCAGCTACCTGTGCCATGGAGTTGGCTATCTGACCATTGTGGGCACTAAGTCCCAAGACATGCTGAATAGCTGGCAGTCTGTTAACTTGCAGGGAGGCATGCATGTAATATTTGTCACTGAGTGCATGTTCATACATGTGCACACACTGACTGTGTTCTACAATAAACTGGCATCCTCCATCAAATGCTGGCATATGCTGCTCCATAAACAAAGTGAGCATCAGGATATGAATGAAATCAAAAAAATTACTAGTGCCAAAAGTTACCAGAAGTGCTCTACTTTGTATATGTGTGGTTCAAGGGGGGAACACAATGATTGTGTTATACTACCAGCTTAATAAATCATTGAATTTTGAAACAATTAAAATACTTAAGTAATTAAGTATGTCTTACAATGCCCTTTCGGTCCACTGTTCAGAAATTCATCATAACGCTGTCATTCATACTGTACTATTACTTATTTCTTAATCTCTTCTAATGCTTCAGTTTACCCATTTAAGTTTCCCTGCACTGTAATTTACCTGACTCTCATTCCCCCTCTTTACTTAAGACTCTACCTTATCATCTCTACCTTGCTGTCATTCCATTTCAGTCATGCAGTCTTAAGCTAATTAATTAATTCTATACCTTGCTATCATTTCTATTACCCTTCACTTTTTCCTTCTGATCAGCTTGTAAACACCACTGTAAATTGTTGTACATATATACCGTATATGTTTTAGTTTTAGGACATTGTAATAGATACATTTATTTAAAAATGCTTGATCTACCTCCCCATTCAGTTAATGTAATTAATATTCCATCTATCCACCACATCACTTATTAATTATACTACATAATTTAATTATTTTTACCAGGCTATGTAAGGGTTTTTTTCAGTGTTTTTATTTTTATTTTTTTAAAGTACTTATTCAGTTTTTTTGTATTTTATATACATTTTCCCTGTCTCTATACTACCTATTAAATTTTTGTATTTGAGTTTTAAAATATATGCACATCTAACTAGATTAGTTAAATCTTTATTCCTTATTTTGAAGCTTTTCTTCCCAGGTCTGAACTGTAAATGATTATGGCTACTTATACTTTTACAGTACCGTAAACAAATATAAAAATAATAAACAAAGCTTGAAAAAAATCAAGTCTACTGACACTAGCCAGTACCTCTTTACTGTAATATAAAAAAGTAGTTTTCCTAGTTTCCCTGAGTTCACATGTACCTCCAGGTAAGACTCCGTGAAGAGACTTTTCTAGCCAAAAGTAATAAGAAAGGTAAAAAGGATTACTATCGTTAGCTCGAACGGCAAATGAAAACTAAAACCAAAACCAAACATTTCGAGCATACACAATGTCACCCCAAATGATCGACACATTTGAGTCAACATTATCGCCAAAAATGTGATGTGATAGCTGTATAGGAGCTGATGTAAATCAAACTCCTATATGACATATCACATTTTTGCAGGGGTGCAAGCTCCCCTGCACCCCCCACACCACCTGCTACTAATATATTCTAACTCCAAGATCGCACTACAGTGGGGATATGGATGAACTTCCAATTCCCACTGTACCGCGATCTCATACATATAGTCGAACACACTTATGCTAATGCACTACTGCATTTGCATACGTATGTTCGACTATCCAATACACTTGTCATTTTGTGAACGACATTCTGATGTTTGGCAGCATTACTGCTGACAGAATGTTGTTCGCACAAATGATAGTAAACCAGGTAAAAAGGCTAATTTAAAATCTGTCTTGCTTTTACTTTAATTATGCAATAAAAGTTATGTATAGTTCTTAATTTTACATGACTGCTGTCAGATATACTATATGATCTACTACCTTCTGATTTAGAACTGCAGAATGTTAGATATGGAAAATAAAACCTAGAACTCACACTTAATTTTTTTAAGGGACTAAAACTGTCAAAACTAATGAATAACATCCATGGATTTAGACTGTGTAACAGGTGATTTGCATTTTCTTGTGTTTTGTAAAATGCGTTACTTTCTACTGCATACATTGATTATGTCAAAAATCAAAGTGCATTAAATCTGAAACTCCATTTTTAGTTATTATTGGCAATGTTCTCTAAAACTGATCATCTGTGGAATTTCAACACCAAGAGTGAGAAAAGTAACCAAAAAGTAATACTGCAACATGAACTGAAAATGGTACATATGTATTAATATTAATAAGTTTATTAATATTAATAAGTCAAGAAAGGAAATGTTAAAAGCTTTGCAAAAACATGTATTTTGTATTCATTTGTTCTCTTTATCTTTACTTTCTTCAGGTGGCTGGAAAAAAAGATTTTAAAAATGGACAACTTGACTGTATACTGCTCAATTATCGAAGATATGCGGAAACCCATCATTGCCCTATCAGGCAAAAATAATTCTTTGGATGCCATTAATTATGCCTCGGTCTGCCTCCATGTAATCGCTTCATTCTTTGGGGTGCTGGAAAATGCTCTTATCATATACATCATTGGGTTCCAAATGACAAAGTCTGTAATAACAGTGTGGATCATGAACCTTGCTATCTCAGACTTAATGACAGCACTGTCTCTCCCAATTTTTACCTACTTCTTGGCCTCTGGGCAGACATGGACTATGGGAACTATCCTGTGTCGAGTCTACTCTGCAGTATTTTTCCTCAATATGTTTGTCAGTAGCTTCCTTCTCTGCATTATCAGCATTGATAGGTGTTTTTTGATTGCTTTTCCAGTTTGGTCCCAGAACCATCGGGATGAAATGCAGGCGTCACTCATCTGTGCTGTTGTATGGATGTGTGCCATTCTCAACACCCTGCCATATTATGTCTTTCGAGACACCATTCCATGTCATGATGGCCGAATTATGTGCTACTACAATTTCATGCTGTATAGCTCTACCACAAGCAATTCCTCTGAAATCTGCAAAACAAGGCAATATGCCTTTGCCATCAGTAAGTTCGTCATTGCTTTCCTTATACCCCTTGTAATTATTACTGCCTGTTACATAACGGTGATCAGAAAGCTACAGAGTCGACGAAGGAAAACTCCTGGCCGGTTCTTCAAGCTCACTACTGCGGTTATTATTGCTTTCATTCTCTGCTGGTTACCTTATCATGTCTTCAGTATTTTGGAAGCATATGCAGATTACAAAAAATCCCTGAGGCCATTGATCAGAAGAGCACTTCCTTTCATCACAAGCTTGGCTTTCATTAACAGCCTTATCAACCCTTGCCTTTATGTGTTTGTCTGTCCTGACTTTACAGCAAAAATCCAGCAATCACTAAGAGCAGTCCTTGAACACGTTCTTGTGGAGGACACAGAGGTTTCCACCATCTGCAGTAAAACACGACTTTCGACAAGCAGTGGGCTTCCACTTCAGGGTTACAAGTTTGTAAAATGCAAAGGCAGATGCCTGAGGGATACAGCTGCCATTACATAACATTACATAAAACTCATACATTCTGGTCTGCATGTCTTAGAGCTCAATGGTAATGTTTCACTTTGTATTTCACTTTATATTTTCACTATCCTCCTCCTGAAAATGTGATTAAATAAATAAAAAATGTGTTTAATTATTTAGGAAGAATAAGCAAGACTATTACTGTAAACACACATTTATGCATTTATATTACTTAGCAACAACTTGTAGCTTTTCCATGAAAATATAATTATTAGTTGTCAAATCTACTTACTGTATTAGGCACAAAGATTTCCATAACTACTGTAAAATTCACTGACATGTAAATACAGAGAATAAAATGTGATATGTAAAGTTATGGAATTCAGTTTAAACCCTCCACCCCCTTCCCCCAGTTACAGGATACTTTTTATAACATCTTGACTTTCTTTCTAAGGGTTTAGGCAACATATTTACCATGGTTGGGGGGGGGGGGGGCGTCACATGCAGCATTTGAAGCCTACACATTTAAGACAACAACCACATTCAAGCTAGCAAGCTATGTCATAAAATCCATTATTTCATTTTCTTTATAGGTTCGTACGAAAGTATTAAGCTAGCTGCCTTTGTGGGCCATTTCAGGCCTAGCCAGTTTCTCTTATGGTGCTGGAATTAACATATTCCTTTTGAAGTTAGTTTGGTCTTACCCATCTCTTTGTCAGTAATTATATATTACCCCAGTGAGAATAACCGGGATCATACCATAGATAATTTGAGGGGATCCATGCATGGGATAAAGCATTTATGAATTGCCCCTCTCCATTAGTAGTACAGGGGCAGTCCTGGAGTAAAGTTTCTGTTTCCCATCCATAGATCCAAGATGTGCTTGTATATGGACAGGCGTGAACATTGTTTTATGTGGCTGGGAGTCTGTTCTGGAATAACAGTATTCTCTGAGATAAACCTCTTCCTCCAAACTACTCTGTTGATGTTGCAAATGAGGTTTACATCCTTAGACTTAGTATTTCTGATGGTATTTGACTTGCTGATGTGTCATAAATCCATCAGTCCAGAGGCTGGAGGATGCCTTGTATTCCAGACACAGGCAGCTCTTAGCAGTCTGTTTCTTAGTATAGTGACAGGGCTTTGAGTCGGTCCGTACAGGACACATTGTTTAGGCCTTGTAACCTTTTAGTAAGGTATTTCTATGGTCATTCCAGTTGTTGTATGTGTCTGGACAGATACATGCCAAATGGGGTATTAAACTCAATAATTGCCCTAATGAGGGCTGACTAAAGAGGGACAAAGAGATCACTAGATCTAAACACAATCCCTTTTTCTATAAGCTGTGCAGTATGGAAGGGCTTTCTTATGACAATGGACACATGTTAACCAAAAGTTAAGTCTCTGTTCACATAAGCTCACAAATCCTAAACAACTGGGTCATCTCTTAGGGGTGTACTGTCAATGTGGTAGTTGTCCAGGGTACATAACTTTCCAAAGTACATGATTATGCATTTTTTGACATTTAGTTTCAATCCAAGATTTTGACGCTAGGTATTTATTTGGGACAAACCTTCCTGCAGGAAGATTGCATCATTTTTTTTTTGGGGGGGGGGGGAGTTAAGGGAATACGGCAGAAGTGAAGAGTTGCAGATATGCAGCTGAGTTTTGAAATATACAGAGTCATGTGTTGTGCATTATCTAACCAAAGCCCAGCCTTTTCCTTAAGTACTTAATGATACATTTATTTTTCTCTTGCACTAATTAGAATGGACATTTAAAATGAATGTTAGCCTCATTAAACTTCTGAGTCTCTGGAAGATGCTTACATCTCAGAATAGCATCACATTTTTTCCTGTTGTACAGAAAATGTGATTTGTATAATAAAGGTAAGATGAATGACATCTTTCAACAAATTAATGCAGCCAGACTAACACATTTCATGCAGAGGTAGTCCTCATATTCTCTGTTTGACTGCAAAATATAAACCATTTATTTTACAGTATGCTCTTAAAGTTCTAACATATCACAGATATATTACATATTACACTGTAGATAGTAAGAGTTTTGTTAATTTCAGACATAGCTATTTTCTTAAAAAAACAGGCATAGAAAAAGATTTGGCTTTTGACAGACATTTTTGTGTGAAGAATCAATATTATTAGTTTTCACTGTAAAAAGACTAATAGTTTTGTTGATTGGCTAGTGCTTTATAGCACAACCAATGGCCTGAGTTAGTGACCCAAGATGCAAAGGGTCAGCTGAGAGAAGAATGGCTGGGCTTTCTTTGAGTGAGGGTATGAGACAGTCCTCCACAGGTATGCCATCTAGCAAATGCTAGTATCATGGAAAGAACAATCAAAAATGACTAAAATGGAGCTCCTTAAGTGTAAGTTTACTTTGTAGCAAGCAAAGCATATCCTCTCAGAATATTGCACTCACTTACAGGTCTGCATTGTACAGCCTTACCCCAGTGAGAAATCAGTAAGCCTTTAAAACTAGGTCAATAGTGTGAAGTCAGCATACTGTGATAAATTTTGTTGATCACATTTTGGTTAGTTTAGTATTTTCCAAATATTTTAGTGATGAAATTCATCATATGGGTGAAATCAGTCACTTTCTGAAATGTGGAAAACCATAGATTTTGCTCTATGTAGCAAAATCTAGTTAAACTGTAGGAAGGCAGGTCATGTGACATCAAATCTGGAGCTCTGCAGCAAAGTGATAATTCTGGGACACATTTGCTTGAACTGTACTGTATTATTTTAAGCTAGTGGACAAGCCAGACTATGTTAAAGTGCTTAAATAATAATAAATACATCAATTC
This sequence comes from Protopterus annectens, assembly GCF_019279795.1. Taxonomy (NCBI): domain Eukaryota; kingdom Metazoa; phylum Chordata; order Ceratodontiformes; family Protopteridae; genus Protopterus; species Protopterus annectens. The sequence continues at coordinate 1,162,606,188 of NC_056743.1, forward strand.
ATCATATACTAACAAAAATATCACTATAGGTAAAAAGCTGTACCAAATACCAATATAGGTGAAATTACAGTTTGGCCACTCTTGACCTTAATGCTGACATAATAGAAATATTTTCAATCAAATCGGGAGGGTTTGAAGAGTTTTTGTTTCTTTTCATGTATTCTAACTATTAAATAATGATTTTTTTATGATGTTAAACAGGATTTGATACATCATATTTAATGAATTGAGAAATCACAAATATACTGCTCATATATTTTATTGAGTGATTAGTTTTAATAACATTTCCTTAGAAGATGTATGAATGGTTTAAAGGTTTTGTATTTTAATGAGGAATGGTTTCTTTAAATACAATTGAATGTTAATTAAATTATTCAGTTTGTAGTTAATCATGTGTGCATGTATATATACACGCACATATATATATATATATATATATATATATATATATATATATATATATATATATATATTTAAGGTGATTGATTACTGCTTTATATGTTCTGATGAAGTCCTTTGGAATTGTAGAATTAAAGCACTCAATTTTGTTTTAATAAATGAATGGTTTGCATTTAAAATGATGCTTTTTCATCATGTTTCAACAACTGCTTTCACCATACTAACATTTGCCACAAAAAACTTTTGCCTCTTCAAACTTACAGTTTTGGGGTGATTGACTTGCTCCAAAAAGTATTGGCTAGATTGGACACGAAAACAAGAAAAATGCATCATGCTTGTTAAATGGTATACACAAATCAGTATATATCAGGATCATATATTCCTCGATCTGAAAGAGGTATGGGCCTTTTCAAAATTGATTATATGTATAGATATGCAATTTTGGAACTCCATGCATAGTGCTGACCTCATCAGACCAAACATAGTGAAGGTTTTAAAACAAGAGGAGAAGTGAAATCGTTGCTTAGTTTAGCAAAATCATTTCAGTGTCAAGTGGGAATGGAAATCAAACAGAAGTAGACAAAAATCAGGAAGCAACTGAATGGGCTGAAAAATAAAAAAGAAAAGAATATAAGAAAAAGGAACAGATTAGAAGGAAAGAAAATTGGAAAAGACAACTATAGTGGCAAGTGCGTACAGAGATCTTCAGGAACAACCTCATGTTGACCAGGATTTGATGCAGAAATGTTTTAGGAGAGGTGAATTGAAACAAAAGATGAAAGGCTAACAATGGCTGCCGAGGATAGTGGACTTCATACATACTGATTTACAAAATCCATTGAAAAGGTGGGAGAGACAAATGCAGGCTCTATAAAAAAGAACTGAAAACAATTGCATATCTTGTTTTTGGGTGTGATACACTATATACTGAAAGGCACAATAATGTTGCAAGACTATCCCATTGGGGATTGTGCAAACCCCACAATATAAAAGTAGCTGAGAAGCACTGGAAACACGAACCACAAAGCATTATAGAAAATGATGAAGTGTATATTACATGGGATTACCCTTTAACAATAGTTCAAAACATAGATGCAAGAAAACCAGATATATTAGTCCATAAAAAAGACAAAAGTAGCATTAATAATTCAAATTGCTACACCAGGTGATTATAGTGTCTTACATACAGACAGACAGACACAAAGACATAGAATATCAGGATTTGGCAAAAATTAAACAAAAATATAATATGATATCTTCTTTTACATATGTGGCATGGTGATATTTTTTTTACTATTTAATTTAAGAAAGAGAATATTTTGAAAATAGTTTGTGTATTTTAAGTCTTTGAGTTCTTCTATGATAGAAGCATGATCTTTAGCTTTAGAGGCACTGATTGTCATCCTTACCACTTCACTTTTAGCAGTACTCATTAATGATTAATGCTTTTCAATGCTAAGAAAACAATATCACCTGCAAACAAGAAAGCTGTCACCCTTTTATCCACATACTGGATACTGTCCAGACCTTGACTGCACCTTGACATCCTGTCCATGCAAATCACAAATGGGGGGAGATAAGTCCCATCCTTACCCATCTTGAATGCATTTGAAGTAACACTGAGAATGTGGATAAAACTCATCAAATACAAGGCTCAAATGGCATGCAGCAGTGGCCCTAAATCCCAGTATAGTTATAGCACCTCCCCCAAGGCATTCCAGGGTACACTGCCCTATTCCTTCTCCAAGTCTACAAAACATATGTAGCCAGCATAGAAGAACTACAAGGAACACTCCAATATCAGTGCAAGGACAAAGAGTTGATCCACTGTTCCACGATCAGGATGGAATATGTGTTACTTCTCCTAGGTCGGAGGCTGAATTGTTCGATGAAGTCTCATTTCAATCACCCTGGCATACATAGGTTCATAGTTCCATAGTTTAATACTAAGCTAATTGCCCTCATAGGCCATTTTTAGCCTAGCTACTTAACCCATGTGAGAATCAAACCCTGCACCTTGTGCTTGTAAGATAAACAACCTTGACCATTATGCCAGTCTGAACAAATTGAGGTTGAGGTACATGATCCCTTTAGAACTGGAATATACCGTCTTGTTTCCTTTTTGAAAATGGGGACTACAACTCCAATATGTCAAACAGGAGGGTCCTCCTATGATCATGACCTTATTTTGGTTAGGGGTTTTTGTGCCCCTGAGATCTCTAGAGCTTGGTTTTGTCTGCAGCTTTCTGCTTGTGGTAATGTTGCCCTTGGCAAACTGATCTGACAGTAGGAGCCACAAAAGCAGTGCTCCAGAATGCTCTCATGGGGCTTCATTAAAAGTATATAAGGACCTATCTCAGAACAAGAATAATAGGAACTAGGACTGAGGACAGTATTTAGCTATGAGTGATTCGTAACCAGGTAACCCATGTAACCTTACCAACCTCAGATCAAAAATCCTGCATAGCACAGGAGGTAAAGGGTGGGCATCAGGTATGATGTCCACCAAGAAACAAAAAAGCATGAGATGGTTTAACATGCAAAAAAGTAGTCATTTGTTTTGTTATATTTTGATATAAATTTAATAGGTATACCTCTTTTGCTTGAAGAAAGTTATTTTCATTAGCATATCAAAATTCTGTGATAATACAAACTTCAGCATTGTCAAAGAATATTGATGATGTCAGACTGAATGACTTAGGAATAAGGGTAACTTACAGCAACCCTAAATGCTTGGGAAAGTTAAAGTAAAGGAGAAGCCATAATATATTATACACTAAAAGAGACAATAATGTGACAAGGTTAATAAGATTTTCCAATATATAAGTAATTAAGAAACATCATAAATACACACTACAACATGTTACTAAATCTGAAGAAGAAATTATCCTGTTTGATGATCCTTTGACAACTTTTAAGAAAGCTGAAGTAAACAAGCCAGATGTTGTAGATGAGTACAAAGGGACAAAAGTATCATTGCATATTAAAGTAATCATGCCTCATGATTGCAGTTTCCTGTGTACTGAGTAACATGGTTATAAATGAAGCAAGAACACTCAAACAATACAGGTAATGTCCCATGGGCTACAGAAGGTGGCAGCCATGATTATTTTCCAGGTACAGAAGAGACTACCACTGGCAAACATCAAGGATTAAAGCAATAATGAAATCACAAATTTTAAATATGATTCCAATTAAAAAGGGAGCATATTCCTGCAATGGCATTTAAACCCTATATATCTGCAGAAATTAACGAGATAAGGACTATTTTATTTAATCTCTAGCAATTCAACACTACTACTACTATCACCTATATATTCAATGTGGTCATTTAATGTGTGATGAAAGGAGGTACTGCCAGCACAGCTCGCTGGAATTTTGTAAATAATTATATGTTATTTCTGAATGTCAAACTGATTCATACAAGATGCTTATGTTACAAATGTATTAGAACTGTATGTCATGTGTATATCAAATTGATTTGTAGAAACGTTTGTGTTGAAAGGGTATTTGTAAAGTGCTTGTGTTTGAAATGTATGCACAGTGTGCCTTACTGGAGAGAACAGAAATGTACATGCTCTATTGAAACTTATTGAATATATATGTTTTAACAGAGGAAACTGGAGGGTTAACCTCAGCCCAGCAAACTTTAGAAAAATATCTGAAATTAAATCACTTTATAGGCTAGGCCATAAAGATGCTATCTCACAGGTTTCAATGTAGCCAGAGGCACAAATTCTATACTAGGAACCTTTTTGTGTTGTCTTGGGGGTGAACTAATCACTACTCTGGAAGCATAGAGGTATGCAATTGTTTTATGACTTCCAGCACCTGCCAAAGATCTTGAGCAAAAGCCCTTGTGTGTTTATTTTTACAGGTAGGTGCTAAATCCTACCAGCTTCCAGCAATGGGGGTTTTGCATGAGAACTAGAAGTCAGATGACCAGAAATGATGTCATTCTGCAAGCTGTCCCAGCAGTAATATTTTACATATTATTTTGAGAAGTCTCTTAGTGAGACAGAGCATTCTGTATTTTGTCTTGGGCCTGACAACAACAAAAAGGACAACTCACCACTTCATCTGCCTTGCTCTATTAAGTAGGTTATTAGGGTATAGTAATTCTCTCAGATTCAGTCAGGAATAGTGAAGCTTAGTTTAGATGTTTTTTTATTTGTCTGAGCCTGTCCTGCAATGTTATTTTAAGTATTTCCTGTGGTTTTAAACTCTGATGTCACTGTGAATATATATTTAGTATTTTCTTGCTCATTTATTATTTGTTATTAAATATAGTTGAACCTTTTATTGTGACTGATCTTTGTAAAGATATTTAAGTTTTGAGAGTACTTGCATATTTATTTGATGACACTGTGTGGGCCACTCCTAATAGCCTTGCTCTTGGTCAAACTACCATTTGTATTAATATTAATTTCACTCAGTATATTGGGTTCCCTTGAAAGAACCTTAAGGTAGCTGGCAAGATGTTCTGGTGGCAGTAGTTAACTACCTTATAGTCTGGGCAAAAGGGGCATGGATAGTAAACCTGTGCCAACCATTGCCACGTGTGTGTGTATGTGTGAATCAAATATCAAAGAGTGTGTGCATGTCAGCAACTTGGGCAGGGACACAAAGCAATGGTTGGACAAAGAGAGTGTTAGAATACTTGGCTTGGAACCCTGGCTAATGACTCAGCTCTATAGCTGTGCCAGTGGGGAGCCTTATTGAGGATCTGGAGAGAGAGAGAGGAACCATCCCTGGACTGACTGTGGTTTCTCTGTGCTCGTAAGGGAAATTGCACTTGATGCTGAGAGCTGCATCTGGAAATACTGTGTGCACCTGTTATCCTCCCAGTGAACATCCCCCACAGGTGCCAGTGGTGAAGACTGAGGCTTCTTGATTACTGGTCCAGTGGTGGGTCATCACATAATGTAACACAAAGAATTATCAAATTTATGTTGAAATACCCCAGCTTCATGACATAGACTGATAAAGACCTGACTTCAACCCAAATTACCTGAGTTCAACCATGGGCCTGCTCTTTGGAGAAGCTGGGCAAGCTAGAGGGGGAGTGAGAGGCTGATGCTGTCTCACCCATCATGGAAGGGGAGGTGCCTTGGCCTACTGCTTTATTGGAAGCTAGCAAAAGCTAAGGGTCTTCAAGTGCAGAAGATGGAAATCAGCACTGACTAGGCCACATTGGGAGGCTTGCCCATCAAACAGTTTATTCTGTAGCCTGAACAATACATGTGCATGGTTGGGGGCTTAGTACTACAAATACCTTCCTTCAGCCATCACAGTGATCAGGGAGTTAGGGCATACAATAAGAATTCCTTGATGGCTGCCTGCATGATCCCCTCCCATGATTGTCTCTTACCTCATAGAGGAATAAATAAGTTGATCAGCTCTTAACATATGTGTGGTACACATGGGCCATTTGGTCATAGGAGACTGGATGGCTGGCTATCATTTGGGGGATAATTCAAAATAAATTGTGCTGGAATACAAAGGTGGCAGCATGTTCTTATTAAATTTCTGGTTCACACAGTGTCCACCTTGAAGGGAGAGACAGAAACAGTTGTTACATATCTAACGACAGTACATAATTAAATTTCTTGGTATAAATATTTCTTGAAAGCAATTAAAATTATTAATCTGTTTTCCTAAATTTTGGCCCTGTGCATTGAGACTCACAGTAAAGAAGCTATTAACTTTGCTTATTATATGCTGACAGTGCGGAGGATTAAGAATATGAAATATTAAACAGCTGCTTTCGATGGTCTAGGGTTTGATACCATTTGCCTCCTGACTGACTGAGCAAGTTATTTAACCATTCATTTCTCCCAGGATGAGCCTAGACAATGTCCATATGGATCAGTGCTCTACCCAATTAACAAAAAAGTCTACTTTCACCAGCATATTAGTTTCTGTTGATGAATCAATTACATATTTTGCTGAAGGAGACTATTTCCTTACATCCTTCTACATATACAAGCTGTTGTTTGTGGCATACATACATATATATAGACAGATAGATAGATAGATAGATAGATAGATAGATAGATAGATAGATAGCCAGATATAGAGATATAAACATATAATAGATATAGATTTTTTTTTAATTTGATGGCTTAGTAAGTGAACTAGTAAGTGAACTGGGTAGGTGGCCACAGTGGTTCAGCGGTTAGTGTTTCCACCTCACAGCAGGAGGTTCTATGGTTCAATCCTCGGCTGGGGTGCCTTCTGTGCGGAGTCTGCATGTCCTCCCTGTGGTTGCTTGGGTTTCCTCCAGGTGCTCCGGTTTCTTCCCACATCCCAAAGACATGCTGTAGGTGGATTGGACACTGTAAATTGGCCTTAGGCATATGTGTGTGTGTCTGTGTGCCTTCTGTGGAAGGTTGGGCACCAGGCTGGCAACTTGATACTGTAAAACTCCACTGCCAGTCATGAGCAAACAGGTGATCTGCTGTGATGACCCCTAACTGGGAAAAGCTGAAAGAAGAAGAAGTAAGTGAACTGGATCACAGAGTGAAGGGTAAGTGCAATATTTGTGGATATTTTAGAGTGGCCTGTCAACCAGCATGAATATTTTGTTCTCAGAAAAAAATGGAATAATGTTCCTTCAACAATGCATGAAACATACATGTTTAATGAATGTTCTCTAGCAGGGTATTAATATACAGGTAATGCCCAGTAAACAACAAGTCTGCTACTTCATGGCAGCATATTAAGTTATTGTGAGGCTCGGAGAGAAAAAAGAAAGTGGCCACCATTTATTTTTTATGCTTGCTAAATGCAACTTTGCTTTCAGCAAGCATTCTATAATAAATAAGGTAAGTAGATTCATGGGTTCATAGGAGGTTACTAGGCTAATGGCACTAGGGATTTTTCTTGTTCCCTTAAGGGTCTAGAGATATTGTCTATATTGTAAGCAGATGTAACTCAGCACCAACTGCCTCTATCCAAGATGGACACAGGTGAAGCCCCTGCAGTAAATTTGCGGTTTCCCATCCAATCATCCAAGTTACGCTTAAAAATGGTTAATGAGGGTTTCTGTTTAACCTGTATTGGAAGTTTATTCCAGTGGAGATACAGCCTCTGAGAGACATATCTGTCTCTCCTGCAAATCCTGTTGATGTCACATGCTAGGTTAAGGTCACTAGAGCGAGCTAATCGTGCACCATTTGACTTATGAATGTGCAGCATTTCCATTAAGGCAGGATCAGAGGTTGCTCTCTATGCAAGGCACAGGTCACCTCTGAGTAGTCTATACAATACACAGTATAGTGACAGTGATTTCAGTCTGTCCATGTAAGACATGTTCTGAAGACCCTGAATTTTCTTTGTGAGGAAACTTTGAGGTCTCCCAGTTGCTGCAGTTCCCTGTTTAGGTACATACCAAGGGAGCATTGAATTCTATTATTGGCCTGATGAGGGAAGACTACAGAGGGTTATAACCTCCTTTGTTCTGGAAGCTATGCTGTTGCTTATGAGGTGAGCAGTGTAGAAGGCCTTCCTAACCATTGTGGAGACATGGTGATCAAAAGTAAGGTTGCTGTCAATCTGTGTGGCCTAATCTCTCACCACTGATTTAGAGCTTAGGGTATTATTAATATGGTAATCTGCAGGGATATCACCTTTGCCAAAGGAGATGATTGTGCATTTTTTGCACTGGGTTTAAGACCATGACTTTGGCACCAATCATTGATTTGTGTAAGTCATTCTTGCAGAATGTTGACATCATTTAGGGACTCAATGACTGCTCCCAGTTTGCAATCAATAGCAAACTTTTGTCATCCGCAGATCTTTTGTTTTTGCCTGTACCTCTAAGATGTAGATTCCAAATAATAGGGGCCCCAGCAGCAATTGGTACACCACTGGTAACGGGTCTGCTGGTGGAGGTGGAGTCCCCTATTTTGACTGTATGTGTTCTGTCAGTGAGCCAGTTTGCAACCCATCATACAGTATATAGGTTGACCCCCAGTTGGGTGAGTTTTTCAAAGATGCTTGAGTGGGAGATTGTGTCAAAGGCCTTGGCCAGGTCTAGGTAGGCCATATGCATAGATCTACCTTCATCCAGGGCTTTGGTGACAGTCTTGAAGAAGTCCATCAGGTTCAACAAGCAGGATCTCCTTTTAACAAAAGCAAACTGGGTCGGGTCAAGTGTTTTAAGGTCTCCTATATCATTGCTGATAAAGTCCATGATGATTCTCTCCATGGCTTTGCAGATAAGTCTGGTTAGGCTAATGGGTCTATAGTTCCCAGGGTTGGTGGATGCACCCCCACCCCTTGTGCAAGGGGATGACAGTAGCTGTTTTCTATTTAGCAGGGACAAAACCAATGTTTAGGCTGTGGTTGAAAAGAGTACCCAGTGGTGTTGATAACTCCTGTTTTAAACCATTGAGAATGCAGCCGGGTTGTTATCAGGTCCCATAGAGGATGTGGTTTAGGCCTTGAAGAAAGTGGTTGAGAACTGCTCTTTAGAAATACTAGGTGGATAATACGTGGTAGGAATATTCTATGGTATATGTAATGGGGACAGGGGCCATAAGTCTTCAATGAACCTGTACACTGGCAGGTTGGCTTTTTCCACTGATTCAGTATATGTGGTACACTTCATTACCAGTTCAGTGCAAATCTGGGCTTTTGTTTTAAGGTTTTGGATGTAGCTAAAGAATTCCTTATAGGGATGCTAACCTAGATTCATAGTTAGCTTCAAAGGACTTTACAAGATGTCTTATTTGCTTATTCAAGCTGAGAAGGGTGTGCTTTCAATTCTAAGATCATTCCTTCTTGCTCTTAGGCAGCAATTTCTTCCTCTTGTTACCCTGTTTATGGTGGATGTCCAACAGGTAGGCTTGTTTTCTTCTTGAGGATCTTGCTTTGGTCCTATCCAGAATGGCTGAGTCAACACAGTTGTATAGATGTTTATACAATGCATTGGTGTATATCCCAGTATAGCTGTCCTTGTCATCAATGGGAACAGAAGCTTTGAGGCTATCAATGCCTTCTTGTAAGAGGCTGTAGGTGACTTGGGAGACGTTTTTAGCCTAATTTCTCCTGGGGGAGGGTGTCTGATGCTATTGTTACTTCAAAACAGACTGATTTATGATCAGACTTCACCAGGGAGTGCTGCACATTTGTGGTGGTGCACTGTTCTGCCATGTTGGTGAGTACCAAGTCTAGAATGTTTGGGCCCCTTATAGGGGTGCCAGTTATCTGCTCCAAGACATTTGAGTTAATGAAGTCTAAGAACCTTTGGGCGAGTACATTTGTACATGTAGAATTTACCCAATCTACGGTTTGGTAGTTAAAGTCCCCCATAACCAGGGTGTTTGATTGTATTTTGAGCGACTCAAGTAGATCCAAGTAGGCAGTGTGGATATTGTAGTTCATGGAGGGGGATCTATAACTGGTGGTAACTGGGACAGGGGTCTTTCCTATTGTTATTTGCATATGGAGTAACTCTAGGGAATCATTCTGTTTAACCAATCTGGAGGTGTATTTTTCTTTGATGAATATTGATACTCCTCCTCGTTTAGTTTTCACGTATTCATTTTGTGGTCTGAACATGTGGAAGGCATTATCCCAATATGGCTGGAGTGCTCTCCCCGGCCTTGAAACAGGTCTCTGTGACTGCACAGATGTCTGCATCTTCCAAGGTGAGGAGTGCTTCCAGTGAGAGCAGGTTCAGATTTAGACTTCTAGTGTTTAGCAGAATAACCTTAAGGTTGTTTTTTTGAGGATATCTTTACATTGGAAATTTTGTTTTTGTGACATGGCTTAAAAAAGGCACTATGGGGGAGGCAAGAACCTTAGCCAGTAGCCGAAAGCCCAGCGGTGACAGGTGGAGACCATCTCTGGCAAAGCATAATACTCTATCAACAATATAATCCCAGGCTGACAGGTACTGGATCTCCTTAGAATGACACCAGAAAGTAAGTCAATGGTTGAAGTCAAAACTTTTTTGTCTATACTGAGACATCATCCTATGTGAAGGTAGAATGCTGCTTAAGGCTAGGGACATACCCACCTGCAACAAATAATCAATGAGCTCAGTCATGTCTCTCTTGATATAGTCCAGTGAAGTATGTCTCAAGTTGTTCACACCAACATGGACTATGACAGAGTCATAACAGTGCCTGTTGTTGAGAGACTTGAGGGCATGTGTGATGTGGTGGATCCTGGCTCCTGACAGACAGTTGACCATGACCTTTTCCTTATCCAACCTGGTGAGTGGGACATCTGTGTGTCTCACAATGGAGTCACCTAGGACTAAAACATTTGATTTTGTGTTTTGCCTTATGGGCATGTTTGGTGAGACACTGGTGCATGCGTTTGTATGTGTACTGCAATTTGCTGGGAATGTATTAAGTGATGTGTGTTTATGTTTGGGAGGTCTCTGATCTTTATGTAGGCTTCTAGTGAGAACCTCTGCATATGTAGGGTTAGGTGTTGTACACATGGGGCAGGAGGTTAAGCGTGTGAGCTGACAACCTGCTTAGTATCTGATATACTGATCTGGCAGCAAGACAGCCTAGATTCTAGACTCTTAATATAGATGCATCTCTCACATATTGAATTTGTGTAAATTAGGAAAAGTGGGTTGTCATTGTACATGAGGCGATTGCTACATTGCCTCAGGATGCCCATGTCAATCAGGTTAACTGTAGAAATGGTGGGAAAATGTCTAGTCATGATGTTACATGAACTACTGTGGTCAGTAACAGGCAGGAGACTAGAAGGACCAGGTATGGCTAAGGGACAAGAAAAAGTTCTAAACTGCGAGGGTCTTAATGGGTAAGACTTGTGGAGGAAAATTCGAGACTCAGCTGAGTGTCTAACTGGGCAGTGAAGTATGACAGTGAGAAGCCTCCGATGGAGCAGAAGCAGTTGAGTAAGAGAACATTATCTAAAATTTTGGGTCTATAACCGTCAATGGTATCCTCCACTGCTCGATAATTCACGGTTATGCAGGTGGTGTGCACCACACAAACCTGAGCTAACATGGGCAACAATTAGCAATGAAATTAAACTGATTTCAAACACTCTAACCAATAGTAGCACACTAGACTGGGCCCTGGGCCAACAATCACCACTCAGATAGGTCCGTAGCTACACAAAAGTCAACTAGCAAAAGTAACTACAATAGCAGTTACAAGGACTTGCTGTTTTAATTAGACCTCATTAAGCACAATGTACAAAATCCATGTTTAATGAAATGAAAAAATACGCACAAAAAATTAAATTTTGTGTGTGTGTGTGTGTGTGTGTGTGTGTGTGTGTGTGTGTGTGTGTGTGTGTGTGTGTGTGTGTGTGTGTGTGTATGTGTGCGTGTGTGTGTGAGACAGAGAGGGAGAGGGGAGAGAGAACAAGAGGCAGGGAAAGTGCAGACCTCTCTCTCTCAAGAATACAGATCTGATCATCTGAAGAAGCTTTTCAACAACTCATAGCTGAACAAAATGAAATATGAAATTATAGTATCTAGCTTTATTGACTAACTGTAATCCTCAGCAATATACCAGAAAATAAAGTAGGCAAATCAGAGACAGTTGAGGATATTGCATTGCTTTGCACGATATGATTTTTTTTTTCATTCATTTGATCATAATGATAGGTTAGGTGTATTTCATCAGAAAAGTGGCTGTGATCATTAGGCATATTTGGGTTTGTGTGCATAGGTGAGTGTGTGTGTGTGTGTGTGTGTGTGTGTGTGTGTGTGTGTGTGTGTGTGTGTGTGTGTGTGTGTGTGTGTGTGTGCGCGCGTGTGTGTGTGTGTATTTGTGTACATGTGAGTATGCATGCGCATATGTGTATTTGTATGTTTCTGTGTATATGTGTGTGAGTCTGTATGTCTCTTCCTGTGCACAACAGTTACATATGCTACAGCAACTTTAAAACATTAGACACATGAACTATTTTACACCAAAAATGAGATATGGATCAATTTAATGGATAGTCCATTGACTAGGTGAAATAATGGCCTTCATGGAGGTTGCTCTTGTGGAAATAATATCCTTCCTATGGTGTAGAGCCCCTCCGCTGCTAAACACCCCTTACTTTGCATTATTTTTTCAATAACACCAACCCTGTTAAGCATTGCTAATACAAGCCAGCAGGACCCAAAATCAAAAACAGCAACTGAACAGCTAGTCTCAAAAGACACCGAGACCAGATGGGGTGGGCTCTGTTCTTCTGTGTAACAATCCAAGCTTACCAGAAAAAAAAAAAAAAAGATTCCCAAAATAAGTAAGGTATCATGCAAAAATTGTGATTGTTTGTCTTCTTCAAAAAGTCAGAATGTTTATCAGGAAGGCTAGCTTTTCAATGTCTCAGTGGGTTTAGCTTTAATTTTAACCTGCAGATGTTAACCTCCAGATGTTACTCACCATATCTGTTTACTTAGCTCCAGACCTACATTAGAAAAAATATGCAGCCCCAATTTGCTTCACTTACACTGTCAGTCAAAGCTTAAAAAACAAAATGCTAGCATCTCCTGAAATGTAGGGACCTTTCTATAATATGAGATGTGGGGTATAAGGTGCTAGTAGGAGAATAAAAAAACAATATTTTATTTTTAAAAAGGACTGCTGCACATCATATCAGGTGGATGATTGCTACCTAATACACCATTTATTAATGCATTAACTCTTTGCTTGCATGGGAACTCAAGAAAATAAAATTCTAACTTTCAATAACTGTATCCTAATGCATTTTGACAAAAAGCATCTGACAATTTATTTTTAGCCATATTTCTTGCTATAGATATAAACAGCTAGATTGTTCAGCACAAACTTTCAAGTTTTATAACTAATAGCAAACAAGTTAATAAATTTTATGTTTTGTAAACAACTTTCATTAGTAAACATTCAAGCCACACACAAATTGTCATCAGCAACATTTGTATTCATCCATTTGTGAGCTAAACCACTAGGCAACTGTGTCCATGTTGCTTCGGTTTTCAGTGATTTTACAGAAATGTTATGGCCATTTGCAAATTACATATATGAATATCACTTTAGATTGACAGAGTTCAGTAACATTCTAGTTGTATTGACCATCATGTAAGTGTTGCTGATATCCTTCAACACTGTATTTAGTATGCCTTTGTAGTTATTATCGTAAATATGATCGTGCAAAGGTCGACACATAGAAATGTCACTCTGTGGACCCTAGAGAAATTCTGGAGGTGCCCCAAAGTCACCTAGGTTTAGAGATCAATGCAAATGGATTAGGTTACAAGCTATAGCTGGTGTAACAAGGCACAGGCTGCTTACTAGCATGATAGCTGAGGATTCAGTTGCACCATCTGATTGTTGTGTCTTTCGGCTTTTCCCGGTTAGGGGTCGCCACAGTGGAACTCTGGTCCACTAATGATGGGCAGTAGATTTTTACGTGCCGAGTTGCCGGCCCTGATGCACAACCTTCAACGAAGATACGCCCATTCATGCATGTCTCCACACAGAAGACGCTCTAGCTGAGAATCGAACAGGACAATGTCTTTACTGTGAGGCGACAACACTACCGCAGCACCACCACCGCATTAAAATTATGTAAATGATCCAGTATGTATATTTTTGTATTTTGCCCTTTTTTGGTAGAAAAGACTCATCTCACTTTGGAGACAGCTAGTTACCAAGAGATGTACTGCTATAGGATGCCAATTTTCATTTAAAAAGGAACGATATGAATTGATGCACTAAACCAAATTATCTAAATTGTGCACTCGTGCATATAATAGTGTGAACTGGTAAGGAAAACTATACACTGGATATAGCTTAACCTCAAGAATGGCAGAAGACCTACATGCAATATACAAGGTAAACTGCCCCAGGATGATTTAGATTCAGGAACATAAATTCTGGTTTAATGCTTTGAGTGCTTCTCTTGGGGCATTGGTCCCTAAAATGGCAATCAGGATTTGGGCAATATTAGATTATGTGGTATACATTCATTTGTTCGTACGGAGGTTGTATGATTCACCAGTGTGTGAAAATACAGCCTCCAGATCTCTGAAATTATGAAAAAAGGTGCGACTTTCAAATGAGTGAATGCACAGTGGCATTCGCTCATTTGAAGTCGGCATTTTGGGTGCAGAGCGCACTATAGCGGGGATCAGGAAATGAATCCTTTCCCTCACTGTAGTGCGATCTCGGAGTCTGTATGTTAATGCAGGGGGTGTGGGGGGCTGTGCATAACACTGTATGTAACGTTTTTGATTTTGAAAATGGTTGAATCTCGTTATCGAGATTACCATTTTTGAAATCTTGGTATGTTCAGAGTGTTGTGATTCGACATTTAAAGTCGCACAACCATAAGACTGCCGAAGTGTGTTTCAGACAAACGAATACCAATTATCCACCAGAATTGTGGATGATTCCCAGTACTTTGAGTACTACCTCATATTCCTAAACATTTTACACTTGCAAGCTGGAGATATTCAGTGTTATGTTGGTATTCAACCTGTATAGTATGTCACTGTGCTTCTGACCATCCTGTTAAACCTGATAATTCAGAAAATGCAGTAAAACATGACAAATGCAAAGAATGTAATTCTTGAATAACCTTCTGCTCACTCCAGCTCCATACTCCAAGTTAATGCAAGCCATACAGATAAATATGTAGGACAAGAATTCCTGATTCACACCCACTATATAACTAATATCCTGCTTGGTAAATTAAATACTCTTGTGTTAATGCAGGAATTGAAAGTATATGATTTCTGATCATGTGTTCTCATGGAGGAAAGACCACTGGAGAACCTCAGGTAAACCTAAAATACAGTTGTTCTGCAGCCATCCAGCAACAGCAAATATCCACACCAGAACACCACAGCACAGAACCCACCGCTGATTACAGCACCTACACAAAAGCATCCGATGACTACTTTAAAGCCCCTACTCTGACCTGTCAGTGATTAGAGTTCTCCATATGTTATCCATGTCTGTTAGTGTTTAGAGACTCCTACCTGCATCTCCACACACCTGTCATGATCAAATTCCAAACTGCATAGCCCCCACCACAACACAGTATTAGTGTTCTCTGCACACATTCCCATTGTCCCTACCGATCTGGACCCATACCCAACCTTTATGGAGTTTGTGTCCCCCTGTCTTCCATAAGTCCTGTAATAATTACTGCACCTTGGCAGCTACTCCTTCCACCTGTCAGTGATTCTATACTGCAGCTTTTTTGTGCCCTGTCTGAAGGAGTTTCAGCTCACTTCTCAGACAACTCTCTTATTGCTGGCTGGGGAAGCCCCCTACATCCCTCCTGACAGTGAATGAACCATTGTGCCTACATCAGCTACCACTCCATATATGTCACTGAGCTTACCAACCATCTTTCTAACACAGTCTACATCCTGCACTACTGTATTTCTGCTAATATAATGCAGTGGACACTTGATGATGGTGATTACTCTTGAAAATTGCAGCTCCCTGGTACAGCACTGGGTGCCTAGTATGGCATGCAACAGACAACACCTTTACTGTGCCACATCTCCTTTGGCACCTGACTCCTTCCTTTCAAATCCTATGCTTCCATCTTCCATCTGGCATGTGGCAATGGACAAGCACCACTACTGCTAAATTCCAGTCAACATAATAATTTGGGTTCCACTGTAGTGTAATGTATTACACTGCAATGCAGATTCACTGTGCGTGTGGTAAACAAACACATCATGTGCATGTAATCATCCTGTGCCACAATGTAAATGAACAGAAGTTAAATGAAATTATTCTGCTCATGTCCCCATTGATCACCTGCCTTTCTTGGTGAATATTATACACGCTCATGTTCCCTGTACAGATATTTTAAGATGAAGCCCTATCAGAAATGCAAGATCCAAAAATATGAGTCCCAGCACTTAAAAAATGTTATTCAAACAAAATAATAGTGATTTCTGATACTTGTTAAATTTTGGTAGCGATTTTTTTTGGCCCCTAATGGTGACATTCTGATACATGTTGAATTTTAGTAATGCTTTTCTTTGGCCCAAATGACAAATTCTGATATTTGTTGAATTTTAGTAGTAATTTTCTTTGGCCCCTAATAGTGAATTCTGATACTTGTTGAATTTTAATAGTGCTTTTCTTTGGACCTAATGGTGAACTCTAATACTTATTGAATTTTAGGAGTGATTTTCTTTGAACCTAATGGTGACTTCTGATATATGTTGAATTTTGGTAGTAATTTTCTTTGGACCTAATGGTGAATTCTGATACATGTTGAATTTTAGTAGTGATTTTCTTTGGACCTAATGGTGAATTCTGATACTTATTGAATTTTAGTAGTGATTTTCTTTGGACCTAATGGCGAATTCTGATACATGTTAAATTTTAGTAGTGATTTTCTTTGGACCTAATGGTGACTTCTGATATATGTTGAATTTTGGTAGTAATTTTCTTTGGACCTAATGGTGAATTCTGATACATGTTGAATTTTAGTAGTGATTTTCTTTGGACCTAATGGTGAATTCTGATACTTATTGAATTTTAGTAGTGATTTTCTTTGGACCTAATGGTGAATTCTGATACATGTTGAATTTTAGTAGTGATTTTCTTTGGACCTAATGGTGAATTCTGATACTTATTGAATTTTAGTAGTGATTTTCTTTGGACCTAATGGCGAATTCTGATACTTGTTGAATTTTAGTAGTAATTTTCTTTGCTCCCACAACATCCTGGCATATGGAAACTGATCCTCCACACTGTTTGTACCAGTATGCACTAACTCTAAGACTGCAGTCCTGGACTTACTATGAATTTGTCCATTTGCACTTGCTCTGCAGTTAGGACTGCAATTATTGTTCTGAAACATTCAATACAGTGGGACCCTAACCTTGGGTCTCACCACTCCTTCTCTTTTTTAAATGATATCTTCCTTGGACTTTAATATTTTCCTCATAAAACAGTCCCCCCTCCCCCATCATACCCATCTTACTGAAGCTCCTCTGAACCATTTTCAATAGAATTATATTTCTTTTAGGGTATGGTTTCTAAAACTGAAAAATTAGTTGAAATGTTGTCTTTCCAGTAATGTATATACAATAAGTCCCCCAGTATTTCTACTGCGTGTGCATCCAGTCATTTTATTGGCTCTAGTGCATTCTGTCAAAAGATTCATAGTAGAAGTTATGAAAATTATCATACCTTTCCTTTTTCCACAATATCACATTTCCAGTGTGGTTTTGAAAACAATAAATGATGACGACCAGAACAACAATTTTTCTTGAGCACATTTCAGCAGTTGCACACTAAATGGTCAATATTAAGTTCAGTGGTAACCAAATAAGGCAGCTGACTTTTTTGTGGGTGATTAAATCCCTGCAACCCCTTCCATTAAACAGTTTTATGGGGCCTATCATTATGATTAATGAGCAACACTGAGATACACAGCAAGTTAAGATGTTAGCTAACTCAGTTGTTAATAAAACACATATCAAGCAGTCTGTGCAATCCTGATTTTTTTTAACTCCAGTTAAGGTATTCTCATGTTAGAATAGTGTTAGATTTTTCTTTTATCTTTGGGTCTACAGATCATTTTAAACTAGTCAAGTCGTACTAAACATTTCAGTAGTGCCTAAATTCCTACATTTGGTGGGATAGGTTAGAAACTGTATTTAGGGATAGTTAGCAAATACAATAAATCAGAACTACTTATAGTCACATCACTCAAGTGAGGAAGGGTCGTTTCACTGTGTGTTATCTAATTCACTTCTCTTTAGTTTATTTATTGTTCCTGCACCTATAAGCAAATGCATTTTTATAGCTAACTATACAGGTAGTACTAAAGTTGTATCCCTGAATAATGACTTGCACTTTTGAAACCTACCCAAATAATATTATGAGCTAGACAAGGAAAATAATTAATCGATACAAATCTATAAAGTGTAAAATCATGTATGTGGTATGCAAGGATGCATACTTAATGTCCTGAACAGTGATATCGGTTACAAGTGGTCGATGCATTGCATCAATATCCACGCATATTCAGGGAGCTAGCTTCCTTTAAATATAAACAACATTATCATTTTGTCTTACAGAGAGGAAGACAAAGCAGTGATAGCGGGCATTACCATTGTGAACGCAGTGATTCAAGGAGCCTAAGACAAAGCAGGGGGTCTATTTATGATAGCCCTAAAATATTAGTGATAATACAGCATGGAGAGATCAGATGGAGGTAATGCTGAGGAGGAAACTATGACATTATATACACACAAAAACAGAAGCGGAGAAGGGATCAGAGAAGGGGATATCCGTTACTTCTGCAGGGTAATGAAAGGTGAAATAAGCTCTTCAAGTAGCATTTGGTAAAAATACAGTTATGTAGATTGCATATCACAGCATTAGCTGTATTAATTCATAGCTGTCTCTGCAGTCCTAAATTCTTGATAGAAGCCCAGCTAGCATCTAACTTGCTAGCTTCAGATTTTTTTTCAAGCAATGAATCGCATTCTTCCTTGCCAGATAATAAATGGATGAAGTAGCTGCCGATAACATCCAGAAAGGATAATGTCTATCAAATATAATCAGATACAAGGTGTCAATTTAATCTATATACTGGGGCTCTTAACTATGACTAAGATAAAGTTGCCATTTTTTCTACAGATATATCTGTAGTATGCATATATAGGTTAGTCGAAGCTGTCGTCTCCAGCAGTGAATCAGTACAGAAGATCCTGGGATACAGTTTTATAGATCTCACCAAACTGTATCAGGCTACTCAGATATACAGTCTTACTGAAAGTAAACCATGTGTCAGATACAGACTACAGTCAACAACAACTAGAGGTCCATGTTTTATGAATAAAATATTTGTAAGAACATTTCAGTCTTTCAGCTTTAGGTATACACACAAGATCCAAATAGGGTTATCCTATTTTCATAATTAAATATCCATTCACCATTTGTATAACCTCTCAGCTCTAGAAAGTACCAAAAACAAGACAACAATAACAAACCAAGCTAACCTAATAATACTAACACTAATACTAATATTAATGCTAATACTAACACTAATACTAATACTAATACTGCTAATACTACGACTACTATGATTAATAATAATCTAAAGTATAACACAGGGAAAAAACTTGTACTGCAGAAACAAAGACAACAGTCATATATCTACTGTTAGACTGAGCATCTCACACAGCTTTACATTGCAATTTTTTCATCTCTTTGTTGGTAATTTTCACTTCTGGGTAGAACAGCAAGCTATATAGCTATATAGCTACAATTTAAGAGAAGGCACCAAACTAACATTACCTTTCTGACTAATACAGTCTCTCTTCGCCCAGCTATGGATTGACCATCCATTTGTAACATCTGATAAAGTTATATACGGAAGACTGGGTCACTAAATCATAAATCCTTTGTTTATTTTATTTATTTGATATTTGTTTTACAGAAAAGTCTGATTGGGATAATATCCTGTTTTCAGAAGATGCCTGGGGAGGAAAGCTCCACACTGACATAATATGGTTACAGTTATTACAAAACCTAATATAGAAGAACAACATATTAACTTAGTTAAAATTCAACTTCATTTCATATACTGTGAACCTATGCATACAAAGTGCAAATACCTGCACAGATATAACAAGCTGAAAAATATCATTGTCAGTGGTTACAGTATTCCTGACTTGTAGCTCACAGAGATGACATTCACACTGGAACAGAGATGACTAGATAACATAGCCTAGGCAAAATCATAATTGTCCTTTGTCTAAGAAACAGATTGGTTATGTTCGGAGCGAAAGAATTAGCATGAAGGTGGAAGGAGGGTGGGACAAGTTCAGCTTGAGGTAGTGCAGAAGTAGATTCAAGTCTTTTTTACGTAGTCTTTTAATAGTTGTTTTAAATTACAGAGGTTAGAGGCAGACATAATTTGCAGAGGGATAGAATTCCATTTCACCATAATGAGTAGAGACTTTGGCCAGAGGATTTTGGGGTTTATATATGCTAAGAAGATGTTATTCATTCGATCAAAGTAGCCAATTAGTGTGGTATGAATGAAGAACAGGAGTAAAAGCAGAGCAGTCATTTGCTTTGTGAATAATGTTATGTATGGAAATAAGCTGCATATAATCTAAATGGTGAAGCAATTCAAGCCACTTCAAAACCTTATGAGTAATACAGTTGTGGATGTGGTATTGTTTGTTGGTGGCAAACTTTGCAACATTATTACAGCATACCTCCAGCTTATTTTTCACTGTATCTTGAAGGATGGTTAAGATGGGTGCAAAGTATAAGAGAAATGGGAGAAGGTAGGTAGTGGCAAGAGAAGTTTTGTTGGTTACAAAGGACGTTTTTATGTCTGTAAACCATTATTTGTTTTTGGTGAGTCTATTTTTATGTTATTTTGAACATGCAGGTCAAATTTAAAGTTATCTTCTATAATTACTACTCCTGTATGGGAGACTACTTCAATTTCACTTTTGTTTAGTGAAAAGAATTTGAAATTTGCTGTATTAGGCATGTGTGATTTAGGGAAAAATAACAGTAAATTTGTGTATTTTTAGGGATGAGTAGTAGCTGGTTATTGTGGAACCATCTCTTGGCTGAGGAAAAACTTCTTGTTTAAGAAGAACTGAGGCAAGATATTAGATTCACATATAAGCGTAGCATCATCAGCATATTGTATAAGAGAGGCCGGACCTAAGGAGGTATAGAGGTCATTGATAAAGAAGTGGGGAACACGACTAGAGCCTTGAGGTACACCAATGGAGACTTGCAGGTAGGGAGAGAGAGTATTCTGCCATTTTACAGACTGGAGCCTGTCAGTTAAGTAGAAATTGAACCGCATTAATGAAGAATGGGATAGCCCAAGTTGAGACAGATTATACATGAGTTGAGGGTGCAAAACTGTGTTGAAGTCTTTAGACAGGCCAAGGCATAGGGATGAAACAAGTTTGCCTGAGTCTTTATATTTGTCTCTTGTGTCACTGAATGAAAGGAGGACAGTAGCTGTACTGTGTATTAAGTAGAATTCGTGTATAGTGAATGTTAATAGACATTCTTGTAGGAGATAGTGGAGGAGTTGAGTTATGTATACATCTTTCAAGAATTTTTGAGAGAGGTGATAATATTGCAATAGGCTAGAAGTTATGAAGAGGGACAATACAGGATATTTTTCATAGTGAGGGTACATAGGATTCATAGGATTGTTGACATAAGTTCCCAGATCCCTAATTACAGGATCGATTTTCAGGGGTGTGACATCAATGTTATAGTTACAAGGGGAGTCATGCTTGCTGAATGATACGATTATACATTTCCTTGACATGTAGTTTTAGTCTATGGTTTCAATACCAGCTATTTGTTTGGGACAGGCCCTCTTGGAAGATCTTGGTGTCCTCTAGGGTGTTTATGATTGCACCAAGATTGCAGTAATCTGTCTAATGATGGTGGCTGCCAAAAAAAGCAATTACTAGAAAATGGAAATCAAAGTCTAAACCAGCTTTACTAGAAGTAGTGAATATAGTAACGGAGATAAAACAACTGGAATTCCGATCTTTAGAAAAGGGTAGGAGCAAATTACATAGGAAATGGGATTTGTGGGAACAATACATTCAGTGAAGGAACAAGCTTTTAAAAAAGGCAGAATTTGAATGAGCTATGTAATGTTTGACAATGACTGGATAGATTATAAGTGATGTATAAAGTTTGCCACTACAATTATGTCAATATGGTTTGTAATGTATAATGTTTGCAACTAAAATTATGTCAATATGATTTGTTTTCATTTATATAAATGTATGATTGCCTATATCATACGTGATAATTTAATAATGATGTTTCTTGTTTAAAAAAATATTGTAGTAATCTGCAAAATTGGTTATCCACAAACACGTAATATTAGTTTGACATCCTAGAAGTAAATGCCAAAGAGGAGTGGTCCAATAACTGAAACCTGGGGTACACTACTAGTACTTAGCTAGAGCCTAAACCTCTGTGCTAACTGCTAATTGCAACCCTATAGATATTTTAAGGTGAAATACTGTTGGCTCTTTTTTCTTATATTCTTTCAGATTTTATACTCCCATCATGTCTACATTTCATTTAAACATGCAACTAAGCCATCAAACTTCCACTCATGTAAGCAGACACTACATCTGCTACTGACAAGAGCCTCACAAAATGACTCTTTATATTGACCACCTTTATATCAACTGCCCATTTAACTTGTGCACCATATAGTTCAAATACCATCTTTTCCAGATCATCTTATAGAACAGACGGTGAAGAGGGCCAGCAAGACCAAGGATTTTCCTATGATAT
This sequence comes from Protopterus annectens, assembly GCF_019279795.1. Taxonomy (NCBI): domain Eukaryota; kingdom Metazoa; phylum Chordata; order Ceratodontiformes; family Protopteridae; genus Protopterus; species Protopterus annectens. Next base: position 1,162,628,867 of record NC_056743.1, read on the forward strand.
GCCTCCAAGTATTTTCCTAGGTTATGCAACAGTGTTCCAAAATTTCACTTCACTACTTCCATGAAAGCTAAAAACAGAGCATTTATAAGAAATTGCTGAAGCGAGTTAATGATGCAAAGGCCCAGAAGCCTTATATTAAGAACTATAAGATGACAGAGTGGAAACAGGTGTGACAAAATTGAACTGAATGGTAAGTTGCAGTCTGTAACATAGTCTTGAACTGCACTACAGAATTTCACAAGGGATGCTAAAAACAGTTTTCACAGTCCAAAATTAGACTGGGGAAAGGATTACCTGTAGCTGACATGCAACAACCTTATAGTAGCACCCTGAAATACATAGTTCTGTCTTAAATTGTCAACTGACAAGATTGTCAAACTCAAAACAGGAAATCTGAAGCAGCAAATGTCCAAGATCGCAGTATAGTGGTGAGTGAGGTTTTGCTCTTTCCCAGCTATAGTGTGATCTCAGAGATGGTATATATAATTAGCAGGGATGTGTAGAAAAAATATGCTTTACACTTATTTGTCATTTCAGTGTTATGGATCTTTGGTGTTCCAGGTTCATTGTTTTAGGACAATGGCCTTGCCAGTTGATAATTTAACATAGCTCCAAAATATATTGAACACCAATCAACTAGCTCTCTTAGTGCCAACTCTACCATCTGTTGGGATAACATCTGTATTAAGGCATAAATGCAAAGTCATGCTTTATTAAGAAACTACAGTGCTACAACTGATTGGTAATGAGTTTCATGCACAAATTTGTCTAATACTTTAAAATATTTCTGTGTGAAGTTAAGAGGCTGGGCTGCTACTCTAGGTGCATTTCTATAAACACTTGTTATCAAATTTCTACTTGGCTTCTTATTTTTAGGAGAAACATGAGGTACATGCATCTATTTGTGTGTGTGTGTGTGTGTGTGTGTGTGTGTGTGTGTGTGTGTGTGTGTGTGTGTGTGTGTGTGTGTGTGTGTGTGTGTGTGTGTGTGTGTGTGTGTGTGTGCAAATGCATGAAACCAGACAACATCACAGGCTGTCTATAAAATGGTCTAAAACAGGAGTTAGTGGAACTTCTGAGCTCACTCTTCAATCTCAGTCTAAGCACTGGCTTTGTCCCACATGAATGGAAAACAGTAACAATAATCCTCTTGCACAAAGGAGGTCCCTGAACTGACCCTGGAAACTATAGACCTATAAGCCTAAGCAAACTAATCTGTAAGGCCATGGATCCTATCAGCAAAGATATAGGTGACCTTCAAATTCTTGACCTGACCCAGTTTGGCTTCGTTAAGGACAGATCTTGCCTGCTAAAACAGGTGGACTTCTTCAAGAATGTCACCAAGGCTCTGGATGAAGACAAAACAGTTCACACCACCTGTCATGACCTAGCCAAGGCCTTTGACACAATCCCTTACTCAAGCATCATTTTGAAACTCACACAGTTAGGGATTAGCCATTATGTCACTATATCGGTTGCCAACTAGCTAACAAGCAGAACACATACAGTCAAAATTGGGGATGACAACTCTACTAGCAGACCTGTTACCAGTGGTGTTCCACAGGCTTACACAGGTAAATGATATGTGTCAAATCCACGGACTTAAACTAAATGCAAAAAAATGCATTATCATCCCCTTCAGTAAATGAGAACCCCCTGCTAATTACAACATTAATAATATCCCCCTAAGTTCAAACCCAGTGATGAGATTTAGGAATGTAATTGATAGCATCCTTAATTCTATCAGGTGTCCACAGAAGTAAGGATGGCCTGCTGCCTTGCACACCTCATAAGCAAGGGTATAGCATTCAAAGCTAAGAAGATTATAACTCCCCTGTACTCGGCTCTCATCAGACCAATAATAGAGTACAATGCTCCCATCTTTATGTATCTCACCAGACATCTGCAGCAACTAGAGAGACTTCTGAGGTTTCTCAGCAAGAAAATTCAGGACCTACAACACATGACCTACAGGGACAGACTGAAGGCTATCACTTTACTCAGTATTATATAGACTGGTTAGAGGTGACTTGTGTCTGGCCTACAGAACAGTCTCAGACCCTGCCTTGATAGAGCAGCTGCACATCTGCAAATCCAATGGGACAAAATTCACTCGATTTAGGAATCTTTACCTAGCCTGAAATATTAACAAGGAATGCTGATGACAGATATGTCTCCAAAAGGTTTCTACTCCTCTGGAAGAAACTCCCAGTTCATGTAAAACAGAGCTCCACAATGACCCTATTTAATCATAATCTGGACAGTTGGATGGGAAACCATAAATTTACACCGAGGGGTTCATCTATGTCCCTCTTAAACAGGGGCAGCCAGTGCTGATCTTATAGTCACGCACATTCATGGACTATATATCTTGGTCCATAAGGGAACAAGGGTATAACATGACTAGGCTTGTAGAGGCCTTAAGGCCAATAGCCTAGCAACCTCCTATGATCCTATGACTATCAAATTGCATGTGACTTCTTTAACAACTATATATACACATCTGACACTGTCCATTGAGTTTACTAGGCAAGATGGGAATGTATGCATGCAGATTGCCAGGTCTTTCTTCCATGTCACATTTACCTACAGGCAAGCGAATGCACGTACCACATGTCCTTGGGATGTGGTTGGAACTGAAGTACCTGGAGACATACCTCTCAGCCAGATTTTCACAGACTGCCCAGATTTTTTGCCCCATACCGTTTGGTTTGTTCCTCATAAAATTTTTGTTTTCTGGTAAATCACTGGCAAATCACTGAGGACTGAAACCAGAAAATAATGATAGGCATTTGAGTTTTAGCCTTCATAACCTTCAGAAAAGTTATGCTAAAGCAAAACCTGTTATTCTGTTAACTTTCTAAGTTTGTAAGAGCAATATTTAAAAATTGTCCCTATTTTAGGGCCTTTGTCCCCCCATTATTTATGGCTTTGTCCAGATTTCATGCTCTAAGAGGTTGACAGGTGACCTTGCAGACCATGCAAACTCAGGAAGGACATACAGACTCCACACAGAAGACTACTGTTGTAGTGATGTGACAGCACTTCCCATTACGCATCCCCTTTTACAGTTATAAATCGATTTAAACTTAAAAATGTACCTTCCGAAGACATGCTGCGTGTGTGTGTGTGTGTGTGTGTGTGTGTGTGTGTGTGTGTGTGTGTGTGTGTGTGTGTGTGTGTGTGTGTGTGAGTGTTAGGCAGAGTAACATTTCACGTTTCATTACTGGCCATTCTCCTATACTAGTTACCAAAGCATCCCATCACTTTATTATTCCAAGGAACTTTGAATGCTGCAAAGTGCAAAATAAAAATGATTCAACAATTGTTATCCCATAAGATGTAGTACACTTCCATCTGGACCATATGGATTGTTTTGAAACAGTAAATTAGTAAAAATAAATAAATGAATAAAGCAGAAAAGCAATCAAATGGCAGGATGAGATTTCAAGCAATAGCCTGGTGCAAGATAAAAAAAATGGAAAACGACTTCTGTGATTATCTTGATCAATTTATCTCAGTATTTAGTATGAGGTACAGGTGTGGAAAGGCAAGCTCTTATTGTCTGCTGCTTGAGCTATCTGAACTGACTTCCTCACAATCAGATTATACAATGACAAAGAAAACATTCAGACAACTACTGAAAACTTATCAGCCACAGCAGATCATAAACTACCACATTTTGTACAAACTGCCAAACTACCCTCTCCTCCCTATTTACTTCAACTCATCCATCGCGTGCTTCCTAAAGCTCTCTTTCTCTTATATTCTAATTCATAGTCATTCTCAGTCCACAAGAAAAAGGAACTAAATGTTAGCAAGTAATGTTCCCATGATCTGTCAAGCATTTTATCTGATGGCCCTTACTGACATAACCAAGGGTTTTCAGATTTCTTTTAATGTGGGAAACTGTGAAAGCTTAGCAAGCACATTTATATGCATATAATGCATTTCCCACAAACACTATGTGATATTCTAAGTCACTTATATGTCAAGTCAAATATTCAGAGCATAAGTTTTCAGTAAGTAAAAAATGGAAAATGCAAATAATATTTGAGGATACAAATGGAAAAATATACATGCATCGCAGAGATTCAGCACAATGTATTGTGGAGGTATTCTTTGCCCTTGAAAACAGCAACAAAACATAAATAAAAACATTTTCTTTCCTAGGGCAGGAAAATATTGGTAGATAAAAAGAACAGATTGGCTTCTTCAAGACAGTGTACAAGCTAGTATGACAAGTTTTGCTGTTACCAAAACCATTTCCTTCTCTATATCTGAAAACTGAGCTTAGAACATTACATGAAAAAAACAGTAAGCAGCACAGCCATAGGACCCATCTGAGTTGGGGATTGTTCGAACAAAGCTCAGTCTTGGGCTTTCCTGTTGTTTGGATTGTCTGAAGACTGTTTTACTTAGCCAAAATTAAACACAGCATTTGCATAGAGCTACGCACTGCACAATGGGGGTTAGCACTGCTGAGTATAGATGTGAATGCTTAAAAAGTCAAATTTTCCCTAGATAACTGCTAGGAAACTGTCCTAAGCTTCCCTGCTTCTCGGTGAGTAATGCAGTTGTGCACTGCTACCCAGACAGCAACCCAGCTGTGATTTTTGAGGCACCGGCACAGGTTTCTACCACTAAGCTTTCCCTAGATTAGCTGATTTTACAACTATAGAACCTAGTCCATTTAACCCACTCTCCACCACTTATTACAGAATACTCCTGACATAATTCAAGGTCAGTCTCCCACCATTTCTCCTGCCAGCCTGATTGACATGGACATCCTGAGGCAATGTAACAATTGCCTCATGTATACAGCCAACCTACTACTCCTAAAACATGCAAATACAATATGTGAGAAATTTATCTATGCTATAAATCTGGAATCAATGCTTTCCATCTCATCTAATAACAAACCAAATACCATACAGGTTGTCAGCACCCCCCACTCCACCTCCTTCACACACCAAGCACACAACACATAAACCGATATATGTGGAGGTACTCACTAGAAATATATCAAAGGAGAAAAGGCCACCCAAACGCAAACTTTCTGCATACAATACAGTTCCAACAGCACACACTCCACATAATCACACAGATGTTCCTCTCACTAAGTTAGATAAGGAGAGGGTCACAGCCAACTGTCTGACTCGTGCCAGGATCTGCCAAATCACGCATGCTGTCAAGTCTCTCAACAACAAGTACTGTTATGACTCTGTCATGGTCTATGTTGGGGTGAATGACTTCAGACGTACCTCACTGGACTATATGAGGAGAGACATGATGGAGCTTTCAGATTATGTGTCCCAGGCAGGTATGTCCCTAGTCCTAAGCAGCATTCTTCCCTCATCCAGGATGATGCCACAATACAAACAAAAAATGACTGACTTCAACAAATGGCTTAGCTTCTAGTGTCAATCCAGGGGGATCCAGTATCTGACAGCCTGGGATGATATGGTCGACAGACCACGGTGCTTTGCTAGAGATGGTCTTCACCTGTCACCTCTTGGCTTTAGGTTGCTGGCAAAGGTACTAGCCTCCCCATAGTGCCTTTTTTAGGCAATGTCATAAGAAAAAAATTCCTGACATAAAAATAACCTTCAGAAACAAACTCAGGGTTATGATGCTTAAAGCTAGGAGTCTAAATCAAAAACTGCACTCACTTGAAGCAATGTTGACCCTAGAAGATGATGATCTCTGCACAGTCACAGAGACTTGGTTCAAGGCCTCAGAGAGGCCATGCAAGGCTACATTATCTTCTACACATCCAGACCACACAATGAATGTGAAAAAATCAAGGGAGGTTGAGTACCCATCTTCATTAAAGACATATACACCTCTAGACTGGTTAAAAAGTATGACTCCCTAGAGTTATTCTAAGTTCAACTAACTGTAGAAATGTCCACCCTCCATGTCATTGTTAGGTATACGTCTTCCACCATGAACCACAAAAACCACACAGCCTACCTGGACCTATCTGAGTAACTCTCAGGACAGCCAAATACTCTGGTCATGGATGACTTTAACGATCCTTCCATCAATTAGATAACATATATGAGCACAAATGCAGTCTGCCAATGGTTTCTGGACTTTGTTAACAGAAATGCTCTGGAGCAAACAGTTAGCATCCCCACAAGGGGCTCTAACATCTTTGACATAGTGCTCACCAACATAGGGGATCACTGCACCGGCCCATATGTGGGCTCTCCCTAGTAAAGTCCGATTACAAATCAGTCTCATTCAAAGTAACAATAATACTTGACTCACCCTCGGGAGCAAAAAGGTTAAACAATTTCTCCAAACCAAATTATAGCCTACTGAGCGATGGTATCAATATTTTCAGAGCTCCTGACAACACTGACAGCAATGACCCATATACTGAGGTGTACACAAATGTCCTGTATAGATACCCTTATAATAGTTTCAGACCCCCCCCCCAACAACACTGACAGCAATGACCCCTATATTGAGGTGTACACAAATGTCCTGTATAAACACCCATATAAATGTACAGATTCAACCATACAAGAACGGATCAACTCAAGAGCCTCACAAAAAAATAAGCCACCCTGGTGGACATCCAGCATAAACAGGTTATACAATAAGAGAAAGAAACTGCTGTCAAAAAAAAAAAACAAGAGAGAACAGTTCCAGCAAAGGAAGAACTCCCTTCAAAGAATCAATAAGCAGATTAAACATCTTGTACAGTCCTCTAAAGCTAATCGCAAAACTAAATTAGCATCCCTAGCTAAGGTAAATCACAAAGCATTCTTTAGCTACAACCAAAATTTAAAAGGAAAGACCCAGCTTTATGCCGAACTAGTTGTGGATGGTACCACTTATACTGAACCTGAGGACATCACCAACCTGCTAGTGGACAGGTTTCATGAAAACTTCCCCCCCTGTCCCCACCAATCATACCCCATAATATACCTGTCACCAGTTCTCTGCCTAGTATCTCCAGATAGCAGGTCATGGGTATACTCTCCAAGGCCAAAATTACAGTCTCTATGGAACTGGACAACATTCTAGCCTGCACGCTCTTCAGTCTCAGTCTAAGCACTGGCTTTTTCCCAGATGAGTGGAAAACATCAACCTTAATCTCCTTACATCAAGGGACAATCACCCTGGAAAGTATAGACCCATAAGCCTAACCAGGCTTATCTGCAAGGCCATGGATCTTATCAACAAAGATATAGGTGACCTTCAGATTCTTGACCTGACCCAGTTTGGCTTTGTTAAGGGCAGATCTTGCCTGCTAAACCTGGGGGACTTCTTTGAGAATGTCAACAAGGCCCTGAATGAAGGCAAAAGAGTTTGCACAGCCTATCTTGACCTAGCCAAGGCCTTTGATACAATCCCTCACTCAGGCAATACTGCAAAACTCACCCAGCTAGGGATTAATCCTTACGTCACTAAATCTGTTGTCAACTGGCTCACAAACAGAACACATACAGTCAAAATTGGGATGCCAACTCTACTAGCAGACCTGTTACAAGTAGTGTTCCACAGGGATCTGTGCTAGGCCCTCTACTGTTTGCCATCTATTTTTCAGAAGTCCAGGTAAAAATAGATGGCCTAGGTTTTCTAAGTTTACTGTTGATTGCAGACTGTGTGCAATTATCGAATCCCACAAAGATGTCAACATAGCACAGAATGGGCTTACACAGACAAATGATGTGTCAAATCCACAGACTTAAGGTGAATGCACAAAATGCATTATCATCCCCTTTAGTAAAGAAGAAACCCCTGCTAATTACAACATTAATAATATGTGCCTAAGTTCAAACCCTGTGATGAGAGATTTAGGAATGTAATTGATAGCAGCCTTAATTTTGATTATCAGGTGTCCACAGTAGTACGGAAGGCCTTCTGCATGGCATACCTCATAAGCAAGGGTATAGCATCCAAAGCTAAGAAGATTATAACTCCCTTGTACTCGGCTCTCATTAGACCAACAATAAAGTACAATGCTTCCTTCTGTATGTACCTCACCAGACATCTGCAGCAACTAGAGAGACTTCAGAGGTTTCTCACCAAAAAAATTCAGGGCCATCAACACATGACCTATAGGGTCAGACTGAAGGCCCTGTCACTTTACTGAGTATCATACAGACTGGTTAGAGGCGACTTGTGTCTGGCCTACAGGGCAGTTTCAGACCCTGCCTGGATAGAGCTGCTACACATCCACAAATCCAGTGGGACAAAATTCACTCGATCTAGGGATCTTAACCTAGCCTGCTATATTTACTATGCATCCTGGAAAGACAGATATGTCTCTAAGAGGTTGCCACTCCTCTGGAAGAAACTCTCAGTCCATGTAAAACAGACCCTATTTAAGCATAACCTGGACAAATGGATGGGAACCGTAAATTTACACCGGGGGTTCACCTATGTCCCTCTTAGATTGAGACAGCCAGTGCTGATCTTAGATTCATGCACAAACATGGACTATATATCTTGGTCCATAAGGGAACAAGTGTACAACATGCCTAGGCTTGTAGAGGCCTTAGGTCCAATAGCCTAGTAACCTCCTATGATCCTATGACTATCAAATTGCATTTGATGTCTTTAACAACTATATGCACATCTGACACTGTTCCTTGAGTTTACTAGGCAAGAGGGAAATGTATGCATGCAGATTGCCTGCAGACTGCCAGGTCTTTCTTCCATGTCACAGGTACCTACAGGCAAGTGAATACACGTACCACAAGTCTTTGGAATGTCAGGGGAACTGAAGTACCTGGAGACATACATCTCAACCAGATTTTCACAGAATGCTTAGATTTTTTGCTCCATATTTTTGGTCTGTTCTTCATAAAATTTTGGTTTTCTGGTAAATCATTGGCAAAGCACTGAGGAATGAAATCAGAAAATAATGACAGGCATTTGAAATTCAGCCTTCATAGCCTTCAGAAAATTTATGCTAATGCAAAACCCGTTGTTCTAGCAACTTTCTAAGTTTGTAAGAGCAATATTTAAAAAATGTTTCTATTTTTGGGCATTTGCCCCCCCCCCCCCATTATTTATGGCATTGTCCATATTTCTTGCACTAAGAGGTTGACAGGTATGCTTGGAGACCATGCAAACTCAGGAAGGACATACAGACTCCACAAAGAAGGCTACCATTGCAGTGATGTGAAAGCACTTCCCATTACGTTTCCCCTCTTACAGTTATAAATCGATTTAAACTTGAAAATGTATCTTCTGAAGACTTGTTAAGAATAGCTTTAAAAAATGCAAATACACATCTGAAACATTGAACTTAATTAATAAATTATTAAAAGGACTTGACTCAGAATATCAGGAAAGGATAAAGATATAATGCTAAATATTTCAAACCTAAAAAGAATAAAAGTGAAAGTGTGGAAAAGAAATAAATGAGGGCAGTTACTAAAATTTTTTTGTGAATTAAAAAGTTTTGCATAAAAGTGAATTTTTAAATGCACTGCAAAATAGATATAAAATGTCACAATATTATCATTGACATAGCCAATGGCTGAATTACATCTTAAATTGCATGGTAAAACAGCATAAGGTCCTTCTGCTACACTATATCTGGTCTCCAAGGAAAATACTGTCTGTTACTGCATTAAAGCACAATTGTGTGAAGATTCATAGTATCTCAGACATGGTGAGATTGTTGAAAAGACAGTTTAATAGTCCTTTTTGTCCAGAATTAAATGAGTGTTCTTTCAAAACAAAGTACACTCGATCTGCTACTTCCCTTTCTACAAGCAATGTGTCCACTTATACTGACAACCTCAATGTTATTAAAATGATCCCCGGGATTCATGAAGCTCGGCGCAAGGCCGGTGTAAGGCCTGCGCCGGCGGTGCAGTGAATAGTCGGCGTAGTAGCACCATATGCATAGTAATGAGTGCGCGCCGCAACCACAGACACGTGCGTAGTGTATGTGAGCGAGCCCAAGTAGGATGCGTCCGGAGGCGTGGCTAAGCCGGCAGGCGATGAGCAACCTAAAGTGCTGACTGCCACAGTCCGCCCATAATAGTAATGGCACCAGCCAGGGCCCGTGCAGAATGAAACGCACGCAGAGTATGCAACATAGTACCTGTCCCAACAAAACAGAGAAGCAAACACAACCCACGAAGCCCTAAGTGTACCCGTCCAAGGAACAAAGGATACGCGTAATACTGTGTTCATCCCGCAATGCACTGTCAGTGGGCATACCCAGAGAAGGGGTACCGCAGCATGTCAGCGCGCCGCACCGACATAGGAGTAGCGACTAAGGTTACCACCTGTCCCACTTTGTGAGGGGCAGTCCCTCTATGGGCAGTTGTGTCCCGATAAAAAATATTAAAAACGGCAAATGTTGCAAGATTGTAGGACATAATTATATCCCATATTTTATGTAATGGTTGCATAAAATAGTTATTTCCGTAACTAAAATACCTAAATGTCACAAGAAACAGAATAAGCAACTAAACTGCTACAAGAATAAGCTTTTATTTAGGCAAACAAGTGAAGTTCTATGCTTTGTACTGACCGTGGGTATGTGTCGGCCTGTAAAATCTGATGTGAGTCCCGAAAATGTCCCACCTTGGCCATTTGAAAAGGTGGCAACCCTAGTAGCGACATGGCCATGGTCACCAGGGTTACCAACTGTCCCACTTTGCTATGGACAGTCCCTCATTTGACAGTTGTGTCCTGCCAAAAATCGAAAAATGGCAAATGACCTGAGATTTCCGGACAAAAATATTCCCTCAATATACCTCTAATAGTAGCATAAAACATATATTTTGTATATGAAACACATACATGGCATAAGAAACAGAATAAGGAACCCAAATGCTACGAGAATAAGCGTATAGTATGGCAAAAAAGTGAAGTTCTGTCATCTCTACTTGCTGTGGGTATGTGTTGTCCTGCAAAATCCGATGTTTCCACAAAAGATGTCCCACTATGGGCATTGGAAAAGGTGGCAACCATAATGGTCACAAGCAGTAGTGAGCGTACACAGCTGGGTAGCCGTGTCGACATAACAACAGGAAGGAACCAAGATACCCTAAACACAGGCAAACATGTGCATAGCAACATGTACCACACCCAGCAACGTGTTCGTCGCATACACAGGACGGCGTATGTCTAAGCATAATATCCAGAAGCAGAACCCATGCATGCAAATGTAATACACAATAGCCCCATTATAGCATGTAAGTCCCACCCATGTACGACCATGCACCCAACCCAGCTAGCAGCCTTGCGCAGCTACACACCTACACACAATGGGTATACCTGAAATGTGGTAAGAAGTATCGTTTTAGGCAGTGCCACGCGGGCAAATATGTACCCCACATGTCACCAACCCACCTCAGGTACAGATATGCAAATGGCTGCATGTGAATGTGTCGGCAGAATGTGTACATCCCGCATGTGGTATGGACCCGTCCAAACCCTATAGGCTTGCACACGCCACGGTGCACATAACTGTACACATGTGGACAAGTCGGGATGTTGAACCACCGCACCGATGATTAGCTATGCAGACAAGTCAAACACATATAGCGGAACATGTGCCTACCAAACAGGACGTCCTAACAGGGTGCCACAGGCACAGAAGGGGAAGGTGGGACATCACATGTGGAGAGTAGCGTTGCGGACGGCCAAACACCCAGCCAAGGTAAAGGGCGGAACAACATGCATATGGCGGATGGATGTTGTTAGAAAAATATATATAGAAACACATATGAAGTGCCAGTTTAGAAGCAAAATACTATATAATGCATTGAATTGTACTGTACAATATGGCAGTAGAAATGATCATGCATGTAATTGGCGAAGCTTAGCTGCAGTGTGATCGAACTCTGACCCTGGCAGTAACCAGTTCAGCAGGCTTATGTCTCTCAGCATTAATTATCTGCTGGGTTACAGAAAAATAAATGTATGTACATGTATAACTTCCTCCCTTCCACTGAGGAGGATGGCCTTCTGAGCTCTATCAAAGATAGAGTACAACTCCTTACCAGAGAGACAAAGGAACGTATTAAGAAATGAACTGACTATTGTATCGGAACAGTCCAGGGTCCTTGAAAGAGCAACAATTACAGAAGGACACTGTAATTGACCAGGTGCCTTGCAAGGCTGTGTTATTCTCATGGGAAAACATTTTAAAAGCATTACCTCAGCACCCTTGTATGAATAGAATATTGCGGACCATAGTGATGGAAATGCCCTGTGACTGACCACGTCAGTAAGGTGGGCAAAAGCTGATTGTAAACACAATACTCTTACAGCTGTTTCTTGTATAGAGTCAGACAAAACTCTATACTTGTACTGCATAGTTATTTGCCTCCTGGTGCACACTATTAAAACGTTGTGAAACTGAGCTTCCTGTGTTATTGACTGTCATTTTGAAAAGCCTAATGAGTGTTACAGTCTGATTTAAACAACGTAATTGACAGATGTGTATGTCCTAGCATGGGAATAGGTCAAGCCAACCACCACAATCACCATGTGTACCACATACAAACAGCCAGTAACACGCAGTAGTAATGCATGAAGGCATACACGACTGTGGGAATAGCACAGGACATATGGCACGTGCCAAGTGCAGATGCGTGACACAAAACCCCAGGATGGGGCTCCCTGCAAAGAGGAACATGTGCCAACCACACCTCCCACAGATGTACCGGCAATGAAAACACATGCCAAACACACAGCAACACTACCGTCCAACCCACGACCGCAACGGAGGCTGGTCAAACACCACCATGAAGTGTGCACAAACAGGGACATGTGTAACCATTGCCTTAACACCCCCCCATAGGCCAAAGAAGAATAGAATGGACATATGCATGTAATGTTGTGAAGGATGTGTGGTAGTCCTCAGTATCACAGTGGTAGGGACACAGATACACTGTAATCAACCGTGACGTATGTGCACTGTAGACAGCATACCTGCAGGTAATACAGAGGACAATCACGTGCCACAGAAATATACACATGAGAAAGAGGATAGGGGATAGACAAGTGTAAATGGGACAAACTATGAATATAGGTTCATAGGTCCATAGGTACAGGGTAGGCTATCTACCCAAGTTCAGCCATAACCCTACACCATAGTTAGGATTCCTTTGCCAACCTTCCGGTCCGGAGATAAAATGCTTATGATATTGCCATACCTCTGTCAAGCAGTGATAATGATGTAATTCCTGGCCTATATCTGCAATCCCCCATCCAACGGACAACATACCCCCGAACAAGGCTAGCAAGGATCTCTGCCTCACATGTACTGTGATGTAGATCCACAGCATAGTGAGTGTCTGGGTGACGTATGTGTCACTCCAACACATCCTATTAATGACCGCGTCAAGGTTCATGTCACCTGCCCTTGTGGTTCCGAGGGATGTAGATACAGTAGGTGAAGCATAGACATGACATATGGGTCGACATGGCCTCGTATGTCAGGCACAGGTCAACACTGAACAACAGGTATGTGACCGAATGGAGCAGGGGTCCTACAAGTGGGGCAGCATTACACAAATCCATGACACCCTGCATCTGTATGACAATTAACCTATGAGGCCTTCCCAGCTGCTGTAGGTGTCGGGTCAGATACCCTCCGAATGGGGCAATGTAGTCAATCATAGGTGTAACACGTAATGAGTACAAGGAGACAATGACCTACCCTGATCTAGATGTGAATCCCTGCACAAACAGGTGGGCAATGTAGAAGTCCCACCAAACCACGATAGCAACGTGTGTGTTGAACGAATGGTGACCGACAACCTCTGTCCCCTGATCCCTGGTAATCACCCCTGCGCTCAGTGGACTGCCACCCATATGCTGGACAGGGGTGACCTAGTACTCCTCGACAGGTATGATGTTGCATTACCTTGCATTTAGCTGTAGGCCATGTCCCTGACAGCAGATATGCATATCTGGGAGGCCCCTTTGAAGGATATCCGTGTCAGATGTCCGTCCCACTATGGCACCTGTTTCGCAGTCATCTACAAACAATGTCGCCCATAACACCCCTGTGTGTGCCTGTACTGTGGAAATGTAGATGTATAAGAGGAGTGGACCCAGGGAAGAGCCCCGTGGGACACCGCCTGCGACAGGCAGTAGGTCCGACATGCTGCCAGCAACTATGACCACGTGGGCCGTGTCACATAGCCAGTTTACAACCCATCCTGCGATGTACGTGTTCACATCCAAGCCGATGGGTTTATCAATGATACCTGAGGGGGGTAATGTGTTGAAGGCCTTTGCCAGGTCGAGGTAGGCTGTATGGACTGCAAGACCCCCATCAATGGCCTCGGTGACTGTCCCGAAAGCATCAACGATGCTTTAAACGCATGAACCGCCCCTGACCAAGCCAAACCGTGTTGGATGCAAAGTATGCAGGTCCCCTATGCCTTCATCTATGAGCCGCAGTATGATCCCTTCCCATGTCTTTGCAGATAGGTCTCCTCATGGTAATGGGACAGTAATAACCAGGGTCAGTGGAGGCATTGGCCCTGTGACATGGGACTACAGTCGCCGTGCGACACAACCCGGGTACGTTACCCGAGGTGAGGCTACAAAGAAACAGCTGTCCTAACTGTGGGTCTAATTCCTCAATGAGATCGTGGAGTACACAGTCGGGTCACCAGCTGGTCTCATGGATGCTATGTTCACTACCCTGGAGAGAGCATGTCCCACCCGTGCGTCACAGAACATTTGGGGACCACAAACCGCCGGTACAGACATCTCTTCATGTGGGGGGGAGGGTGTGGAGATGTCCTCACCGAACCTGTCAGCCCGTATTTTGGCAATGTGTGTATGTTGAGTAAACTCCACATCATCGTGAACCCAGTCAGAGCATATGTGGGAGTGACCTCCCAGGTGTCCAGCATAGCAAATGAAGGCTGTATGATTGTCAGCCAGGTCCATGTAGATATATCTGTGGAGCGTGCCCCGGACCATGTCATGACAGCCTGTAGCTCTACACATATAATGACCAAGGGTGTCATACCTCACAAGGTGTCTGCTCCGCCTTGTAGTAGCCACCTCCTCTCATTGTACAGCTTGTGTATGGCTGGGGTACACCACACTGGATGCTTGGCATTGGTACAATGAACCACAGTTGGGTAAGGGAATGCCTGATCCATGCAGTCCTGTAGGTACCGGTAGGCGGCATATGTAAGTGATGCAGTGGCTGCAGTACTGTTGACCACTGGCTCAGGGTCCTTAAAGGAGACCACAGTAGTGTTCAGAATTGTGAATTCTGCCTTTGAGAAAGCCATGTGTATGGTAACCGGCAACACCCACAGCAACGGATGTCAATAGCAGAAGCCATTGTCCAAATAACATAGATTAACCCGGCATGACAATATGTATCATCATACATGTGTCGACACGTGTCTGCTAGTTACACTTGCAAATGGCGGCTAAGACCGGGCTAAAGTGCCCGTGATTTACCTAGTCTGGAGGTGTCGTTCCGACAATAAAGTGGCGATACTTCCCAACCGGGACCTCTGGGGATTAATTAAAGCGGTTGTTAACCTGCAACATTGGATGTACACCATTTGGTTCCGGTCTCGGAAAACATGGTTTCCGTAGCACTACACACTATGGGTAGTCAAGCAGACATCCGCGATTGGTGAACACACAGCAGCAGTCAAACCCACTGGCCACACGGACACAGTCCGACAAGCTCTACACTTTACATATGCACATTGGTGTCCATTGTAGGACCCAAAAATTTTCCCGTACGGAATGCGTGCCAGCCTCCGTCATCACCCACATGAACCGATTGTCGTGACCATGTCACAGCTACACATATGCACATAGCGTGTTCAATGTTGATGATAGCTGTCCATGAAATGCAGCACATATGCACAGAAATCCCCAGGGTACCGAGTCCATAGAAGTCGTCCACATCACAGTCCCGCACACATGAAGGATGTGTAATGGGTACTGTCGATTGTTGCAGTCAAGGGATCCTGGGTATGTAGAAACAGGGCTCGGTGTCGTTTGGCAGGTAATCCTTTGTCCGGGCCCGTGAGAGGGATGTGGGCGTAGCACCTGCCTTACTCCCCACTAATAATGCAAAGCATCCACGGAGAATGCTAAATGCAGGTGTGAAATGTGTACAGCCCTATACCAGTGTCCAGTAGGCAATTCTCATGGATGGACAAGCGTACGACCAAGATGGCACCCATAACTGCAAACCCGGTGGAATTACACTGCCGCAGTAAGGCATTACACAGGTAATACACATAGGGACTACACTTGACATTCCCCATACAAAAACACAGAGAACCAGCTGAGAAAGTCCAAAGCAAAAATGAGGTACTGTAGAAACGGTCAGTGACCACTCAGAGCCCACCAGGAATTAAATGCAGTCACCATAGTTTATTGAAGCGCTTTTCGTCTGCTTCATAAGCAGACTTCTTCAGAATACATACAATGCAGTTCAACCTACTACATTTAAAACCCTTAATTGGTCAGTAAATTAGATGTGCTAAGTATTAATTAAATGCCTTAAAGGCAAACAAGCTAAAAACTTTACTCGGGTTACAGATTCCACACAGTGAGTAAATCAGACATTGCTTCAAAAGTATATTCTTCATAGAAAAATAAAATATATGTATATATATGAAAGAAGAACCAACATAATGTTTTCCAAATGTCTGAGTGTATAAGCTACATATATATGTTCTAGGGATTGTGCCAATATATTAAAAGAACTAGAGACACCTAGTAATATAAATGAACCATAATATATAGAGATAAACCTTATGATTATGACTAATGTAAAATATATCAATGAAATGTAAAGATTCACAATGTGGTAAAGTAAATATTCATTTAGAAGGTTAGTTAAATAAATCAATTCAGACATCCTTGTCAAAATACTAAAACAAGGCCAGCGAGGTGCTCTGCCTCACATGTACTGGGATGTTGTTCCACAGCATAGTGAGTGTCTGGGTGATGAATCTGTCCCACCAGCACGTTCTATTAATGACAGTGTCAAGGTGTCGTCACCTGCCCTTGTGGTTCTGAGGGATCTAGATTCTTTAGGTGAAGCATAGTCATCAAATCTGGGTTCGACATGGCCTTGTATGCCAGGCACAGGTCACCTCTGGGCAAGTGGTATGCGACTGAATAGAGCTGGAATCCTTTCAGTCGGTCAGCATAACACATATTCCTGAGACCCTGCATCCGTTTGTCGATGAACTGTTGGGGCCTTTCCAGCTGCTGCAGGTGTCGGGTCAGATACATTCTGAACGGGGCATTGTACTCAATCATAGGTCTAATGGTGATGAGTACAAGGGGACAATGACCTCCCTGATCTAGATGTGAATCCCTTCATGATCAGGTGGGCAATGTAGAAGGTCTACCTAACTACGTTAGCAGCGTGTGTGTCGAGCGAGCGGTTACCGACAACCCGGGTCCCCAGATCCCTGGTAACTCCCTCTGTGCTCAGTGGATTGCCACCTATATGGTAGCTAGGGGTAACCTTGTTCTTCCCGAAGGGTATGACTATGCATTTCCGGCATTTAGCTGTAGGCCATGTCTCTGGCACCAGTTATCCATATCTGTGAGGCCCTTCTGAAGGATATCTGTGTCAGATGTGTGTCCGACTATGGCACCCAGTTTGCAGTCATCTGCAAACATTGTCAGCCATAACCCCCCTGTGTTTGCTTGTACTTTGGAAATGTAGATGCCGAAAAATAGTGGACCCAGGACTGAGCCCGTGGGACACCACCTGTGACCGGCTGTGAGTATGACATGGCGCCAGCAACTATGACCGTGTGGGTTCTGTCACTTAGCCAGTTTGCAACCCATCTGGCGATGTATGTATTTACATTCAAGCTGACGGGTTTATCAATGATACCTGAGGGGTATTGTGTGAAGGCCTTTGCCAGGTCGAGGTAGGCTGTATGGACTGCTTTACCCTCATCAATGGCCTAGGTGACTGATCCTAAAAGTCAAACACGTTTAAAAGGCATGATCTGCCTTTGACCAAGCCAAACTGGGTTGGATCCAAAGTATGCAAGTCCCCTATGTCTTTATCTATGAGTTCCATTATGATCCTTCTCCATGGCTTTGCAGATAAGGCTTGTCAAGCTAATGGGATGGTAATTACCAGGGTCAGTGGAGGCACCATCCTTGTGAAGTGGGACTACAGTCGCCTTGTGCCACTACTTGGAGTACGTATCCTGAGGTGAGGCTAAGATTAAACAGCTGTCCTAACTGTGGGTTTAATTCCCCATTGAGTTCATGGAGTACACAGCTGGGACACCATCTGGTCCCATGGATGCTGTGTTTACTGCCTTGGAGAGAGCATTTCCCACCTGTGCGTTACAGATGTTCCAGGATCTACAATCCTCTGGTATAGATATCTCTCCATGTGGGGGGGAGAAGTTAGCACCGAACCTGTCAGCCAGTATGTTGGCAATGTGTGTAGGTTCAGTCATCTTCACATCATTCTGAACCCAGTCTGAGCATATCTGGGAGTGTCCTCCCAGGTGTCCAACATAGCTAAAGAAGGCCTTATGATTGTCTGTCGAGTCCTTGTTGATTTCTCTGTTGAATTTCCCCTGGATGATTTCATGACAGCTTGTAGTTCTTCACATATAATGAGCAAGGGTGTCTTACCTTACAAGTATTCCGCTCTATCTTGTAGTAGCTACCTCCTGTCGTTGTAGAGCTTGTTCATGGCTGGGGTCCACCAGACTGGATGCTTGGCTTTGGTACAAAGAGTCTCAGTTTTGTATGGGATTGCCTGATCCATGCAGTCCTGTAGGTGCTGGTGGAAGGCATATGTACGTGATTCAGCGGTTTGAGTAATGTTTACCACTGGCTCAGGGGCCTTAAAGGAGACCACAGTAGTGTTCAGAAGTGTGAATTCGGCTTTTGAGAAAGGCATATGTATGGTAAGCGGCACCACCCACAGCATTGTATGCCAATAGCAGAAGCTATTGTAGGTTGTCCAAACACACGTGTCCGTACACATGGAACATCATAGCAATAAACCACGCCCGGATGTGGGTAATGCTAGATATACCCACGGCAGGCGTGGTGCGTTCCCGAGTCCGGCGCCGAGGACCACACACATAGCGGCCTTAGGCATAGGCCAACTAGGCAGCCGCCTGGGCGCCGCTCTACTCGGGGCACCTTTCCAGCCTTTATTTGGTGTAGGTAGACCAGGACGGGGGTAGCGGGTGATGTGGCGGTGGCACCATGGAGTCCTTCTGCCTAGGGCACCACTTGACCTAAGGCCACTCTTGCCGTGGGTAAATACAGCAGTACCCACACCCAGTCGCGGGTCATTGCTAGTATGCCATATCATCTATGGAAAGAAACCATATACTCCCAGACATAATGGCACAGCATAATGCCTGTCCGCCCAAACGCAGACATACGGCACCAGCGGTGCGGGCGTACTGCGCGAGATGTCCGTTACCAATGTCGACACTGTCTCGCTCTGTGAAACAAAGTCAACATAGCGATTCAATACTAAACAGCGACGGAGAGCCCGATGTCCCGTTGCTGAGCTGTTCAACCTGTTCCGCCATGTTAAATGTGTGTAGCAGGCGGGACTGGCCCAAACTAAGCAACGGACATGTCCGTGGCTCAGTGAAAGCCGTCACGCAATGTTAAACCCATGTAATATAGCGAGACAGGTTATAAATACCGAGGGTTAGTAATGGAAATAGGTCCGTTCGACCAGACCGTGTGCAATTACTATAACAAGATCTACAGCAGATGCGCCGGCCAATCAGCGCTGCGGTTAGGAATAATGGGGGAACATGGTATCATAGACACGGACAAACCGTGCCCATGTGACTCATCTAACATTCGTACACGGTCAGGGCAGTTCCGTACACTGGGCGGACAAGACCAAACCCAAAGCACCACAGGAACACCCTGACAATCGAAGGCCTGTATGCGTAGGGGATATAAGCCCCTGTGATCTGAACATCCCTGCGGTCACGACATATGCATCCTGGGCCATGGCGGGGGGGGATAAGGAATGTTTACCCTGTTGTACCGCCCCTTTCCCCGCAGGAGAATGGATGCCTGTGGCGTGCGTGAGTGCGGGGGGGGGGGGGGGGATATGTAAATGTAGCTAAGTACCATGGGTATGCATATTAATGACACCGAACAGCTAACGTGTAGTGGTCACAGTAACCGGCAAACGTGAATGCAGTCCCGTTTGAATTACGACTATAGAACATATAAATGTGAGCGATGTGCGTAATGCGTCCATGCTGCAAAGACTGTTACATGTATAAAGGTGTACGTGCGTTCCGCACCGTCCGTCAACTGGATCAGAGATATGTTACCGGAATAGTCACAACTAACACAGACCACGTAACCACACAGACCCAGTAAACATATGTAAACAGAATACGGATATGCATGTGCGCCTGCGCGTAACCCACAATTAGGAAATGCAAGTGCGCGTGTGCGTGTGTGATCCACTCGAAGCAGGGCAGGTTAAGGATGTGTCCTCCACGTCAACCAGACATGTCTCAAAAATGTCAGCCTCTGAAAGTATGGAATCGGGCAATGCCATGTAAAGTACCGTTAGAAATAGTGAGAAACACACGCTATGTGATGAGACAAACATAGAATGTGGATAGAATAACGTATGTGTTAGTAGTATGGATTGATGTCGGTTATGCATCAGTAACCCGACCCACTTGTCAGAAGGTGCCCCGTGCAGTGCGTTCAGTTGGCTCACACTTGTTGACCGGGCTAGGCTAGCTGGATATATGTCCAGTGTCAGCAGAGGCCCGTGGAGAAATGCTCCACACACAATAATAGCACAACATACCAAAGTACTCATATATGTAACCAAAAAGAACAACAATAGAAAGTGTCCTGAAAGGACTGGTTACACACAGATCCCAGATGACAGACAGATATATGGCCAGTGGAAGCACGTCACAATTATGGGATCAGGTCCTTAAAGAAGCAAGAAGGTCACACATGACACGCCAGCGAATTGCCAGATAGACACTGGTCAATGTAACACACAGCAAGATTAAGGGCCAACCAGCCGTACACCATGCCAGAACCTGTACAGTGGAAAGGTATGGCATGGTAATTGATGTGTGTACACAGGTAATCCACAGACAGTAACAAAGAAAGGTATGAAACGAGGGGTTCACATGTATATATCTACACACAGCAGTCCGGCGGCCCGTATATATGACGCATGGACATAGATTTGTCACTTGAAAACAAGATGTAAACAACTACAGTTTATTCCATTTCATATTGATATAGTTATAATACAGTCATATTCATATGTAACATTGTGACTCTTATTTACATTCATATTTATACAAAATATGCTTTAATTGTACTTATTGATTCCATGCTTTGGAATCGTAATGCAACAATTATACACATTGATATACAATATCATGATCAACACACTACATTCTAAGGTTTACTCACAACAATTATCAACTATGTTTCAATATACTGATTGTATTGACCAATATTGTAGTTATATTAACACATTGTTGTTGTATTATTGTTTCCATTAAGTAATGTATGCAACACTGATTTGTATATGTCACGTTATCATCAAGACTTGGAGCACTGTCCACTTAACTATGAGCAGGTTTATTGATTAATTGACTTTAAACTGACTCTGAAGGAAGTGTATAAGGGACGACTATCTAATGTATTTCGTACTCCGATGCCCCATGTTAGTGGGTGAAAGAGCTCCGTATCTTTCGACTGTGGAGTGTATCGTTTTTGTCATTGTCTGTTTTGGCCTGATATATGTTCAATAATGTCTTTTATGAAGATGACCAGGACTCAAGGTTTGCTGTATTTCCGCTTACTGGCACGTGGATATAGATAGGCCAAGTAATACATAATATGGGTAGTCAAACAGACATCCGCGATTGGGAACATACAGCAGCAGTCAAAACCACTGGCCAGATGGTGACAGTCCAACACGTTCTACACTTTACATATGCACATCGGTGTCCATTGTAGGACTCCAAAAATTGACCCATTCGTAATATCAACCAGCTGCGATCGACCCAGACGGTGTGACAGCCGTGACTACGGCACAGCTAGACATATGCACCACCAGCGTGTTTAAGGTTGATGACAACTGTCCATGAAATGCAGGACATATGAACAGAAATCCCCAGATTGTCGTGTCCATAGAAGTCGTCCACATCCCAGTCCGCACACATGAAGGATGTGTAATGGGTACCGTGGAGGTTGCAGCCATGGGATCCTGGGTATGCAAAAATGGGGCTCGGTGTTGTTTGGCAGATAATCCGTTGTCCGCCCGTGGGAGGATGTGGGTATAGCACGTGCCTTACTCCCCACTAATGATGCAAAGCATCCACCGGATAATGCTAAAAGCAGGTGTGAAATGTGTACAGCCCTATATCAGTGGTAGGCAATTCCCATGGATGGACAAGTGTACGACCAAGATGGCACCTATAACTGGAAACCTGGTGGAATTACACAGCTGCAGTAAGGCATAACACAGGAAATACAGATAGGGAGTACAGTAGACACTCCCCATACAAAGTCAGACCGCCGTGCGAATACCGGCGTACACAGCACTCGATCTGCCAGCAACATAATGGGGAGCACTCGCTACCATACAGCGGAACAGATGGGCGACCTGTGGAACACATACTAATGGCACACCAACAACGTCAACTAGGATATGTAAGCTATGGCGTTCCCACCTATAAAGAAGACATGCTTCAATGAATACATAGGGGATCAACATGTTCCGGTGGTGTTATGTTGACAGTACAGTGGCGGATATGTCCTATTGGGACGTCTGAGATTTATGTAAAGCAGTTGCTAACCTGCATCTTTGGATATACACCAGTTATTCACAGTTCTAAAACACCTGGTTTACGTAGCACCACGTAGAATGGGTGGTCAAACAGACATCCGCGATTGGCGAACATACAGCAGCGGTCGAAACCACTGGCCAGTTGGACACAGTCCAGCAACATCTACCTTTACATATGCACATTTGTGTCCATTGTAGGACCCAAAAATACCTTCTAACAGAACTCCATCCAGCCGTTTCCGACCACCAGATGATGCGATAGCCGTGACTACGGCACAGTTAGACATATGCACCGCCAGCGTGTTTAAGGTTGATGACAGGTATCCATGAAATGTAGGACATATGAACAGAAATCCCCAGATCGGCGTGTCCATACGTATGCGTCCACATCCCAGTCCGCACACATGATGGATGTGTAATGGGTACTATCGATGGTTGCAGCAATGGGATCTTGGGTATGCAGAAATGGGGCTCGGTGTTGTTTGGCAGATAATTCGTTGTCCGCCCGTGGGAGGGTGTGGGTGTAGCACATGACCTACTCCCCACTAATGATGCAAAGCATCCACCGGATAATGCTAAATGCAGGTGTGGAATGTGTACAGGCCATAACAGTGTCCAGTAGGCAATCCCCATGGATGGACAGGCCTACGACCAGGATGGCACCCATACCTGCAAGCCGGTGGAATCACACAGCTCCAGTAAGGCATAACACAGGAAATGCAGATGGAAACTACAGTAGACACCCCCCATAGAAATCCAGACAGCCGTGCGAATACCGGCGTACACAGCACTCGATCTGCCAGCAACAACATGGGGATCACTCGCTGCCATACTGCGGAACACATGGGCGACCAGTGGAACACATACCAATGGCACACCAACAACGTCAACTCGGACGGTCATAGGATGTTGAAACACTGGCGTTCCCGCTTATAAAGAACATCCGTCAATGAATCAATAGGGTCCACATGTTCTGGCTGTGTCATATTGACAATACAGTGGCGTATATGTCCTACTGGGCTGTCTGAGGATTACTTGAAGCAGTTGCCAACCTGCAGCAGTACATCAATACCATTTGGGTTAATCGTAGTAGAACATGGGTTTCGTAGCACAACATAATATGTGTAGTCAAACACACATCCGCGAATGGGGAATATACAGCAGCGGTCACAATCACTGGCCACATGGACACAGTCCAACATGTTCTACATTTTACATATGCACATTTGTGTCCATTGTAGGACCCAAAAATTTATCCGTTCGCAATGTCAACCGGCTGCGATCGGGAGACCCAGATGATGTGACAGCCGTGACTACGGCACAGCTACATATATGCACCACCAGCGTGTTCAAGGTTGATGACAACTGTCCATGAAATGCAGGACATATGCACAGGAATCCCCAGATAGTCCAGTCCATAGATGTGTGTCCACATCCCATTGCCGCACACATGGAGGATGTGCAATGGGTACTGTCGGGGGTTGCAGCCATGGGATCGTGGGTATGCAGAAATGGGTGTCGGACTTGATTGGCAGAAGATCCGTTGTCCGCCCGTGTGCGGGATGTGGGTATGGCATATCGTTACTCCGCACTGATAATGCAAATCATCTACCGGAGAATGCTAAATGCATCTGTGAAATGTGTACAGCCCTACACCAGTGTCCATGAGGCAGTTCCCATGGATGGACAAACGTATGGCCAAGATGGCACCCATAACTGCACACCTGGCGGAATCCCACAGCTGTAGTAAGGCAGAACACAGGGAATACATTTAGGGAGTACAGCAGACACTCCACATAGAATGTCAGGCCGTGCGAATACCGGCGTACACAGCTCTCAACCTGCCAGCATGTGAATGGGGATCACTCGCTTGCATACCGCGGAACAAATGTGCGACCTGCGGAACACATACTGATGGCACACCCACAACGTCAACTAGGAAGGTTATAGGATGGTTAAGCTATGGCGTACCCACATATAAAGAACATCCTTCAATGAATTAATAGGATCTACATGTTTCGTTCGTGTAAAGTTGACAATACAGAGGCGGGAATGTCCCAATGGGATATCTGCGGATTGGTGAAAGCAATTGTTAGCTTGCAACATTGGAATTACACCATTTGGGTACAGTGGCGGATAACCCGGTT
Source organism: Protopterus annectens (assembly GCF_019279795.1). Classification (NCBI taxonomy): domain Eukaryota; kingdom Metazoa; phylum Chordata; order Ceratodontiformes; family Protopteridae; genus Protopterus; species Protopterus annectens. Next base: position 1,162,653,830 of record NC_056743.1, read on the forward strand.
TACGTAGCACTACATAATATGGGTACTCAAACAGACATCCGTGATTGCTGAACATACGGCAGCAGTCAGACCCACTGGCCAGATGGACACAGTACAATACGTTCTACACTTGACATATGCACATTGGTGTCCATTGTAGGACCCAAAAATTATCCGTATGCAATGTGAACAGGCGGCGATCTAGAGACCCAGAAGACCTGATAGCCGTGACTACGGCACAGCTACATATGTGCACCACCAGCGTTTTCAAGGTTGATGACAAGTGTCCATGAAATGCAGGACATATGGATCGGACTCCCCAGGTTGCCGAGTCCATAGACGTGCGTCCACATCCCATTCACGCACACATGGAGGATGTGCAATGGGTACCGTCGATTTGTAGACATGGGATCGTGGGTATGCAGAAATGGGGCTCGGTGTCGATTGGCAGATAATCCGTCGTACCGCCCCGTGGGAGGTATGTGGGTATAGCACATGCGTTACTCCCCACTAATAATGCAAATCATCCACCGGAGAATGCTAAATGCAGCTGTGACATGTGTACAGCCCTCTACCAGTGTCCAGTAGGCAGTTCCCATGGACGGACAAACGTGCGGCCAAGATGGCACCCATAACAGCAAACCTGGTGGGATCACACAGCTGTAGTAAGGCAAAACACAGGGAATACAGATAGGGACTACAGTAGAGACTCCACATACAAAGTCAGACCGCCGTGCGAATACCGGCGTACACAGCACTCAATCTGCCAGCAAGTGAATGGTGATCACTCGCTGCCATACCGCGGAACAAATGGGCGACCTGCGGAACACATACTAATGGCACACCAACAACGTCAACTAGAAAGGGTATAGGATGTTTAAGCTATGGCGTACACACATATAAAGAACATCCTGCAATGAATCAATAGGATCTACATGGTTTCTTCGTGTTAATGTGACAATACAGAGGCGGGAATGTCCCAATGGGATATCTGCGGATTAGTTAAAGCAATTGTTAGCCTGCATCATGGGAACTACACCATTTGGGTTCAGTGGCGGAAGACCCGGTTTACGTAGCACTACATAATATGGGTACTCAAACAGACATCCGTGACTGCTGGACATGCAGCGGCAGTCAAACACACTGGTCAGATGGACACAGTCAATATGTTCTACACTTTACATATGCACACTGGTGTCCATTGTAGGACCCAAAAATTTATCCGTACGCAATGCAACCTGCTTGGGCGGGAGACCCAGATGAAGTGGCAGCCGTGACTACGGCACAGCTACATATATGCACCACCAGCGTGTCCAAGGTTAATGACAACTGTCCATGAACTGCAGGTGATATGCACATGAATCCCCAGATTGTCCAGTCCATACAGGTGCGTCCACATCCCATTCCGCACACGTGGAGGATGTGCAATGGGTACTGTCGAGGGCTGCAGCCATGGGATCGTGGGTATGCAGAAATGGGTCTCGGTGTTGATTGGCAGATGATCCGTTGTCCGCCCGTGTGAGGGATGTGGGTATGGCACATCGTTACTCCGCACTAATTATGCAAATCACCCACCGGAGAATGCTAAATGCAGCTGTGAAATGTGTACAGCACTATACCAGTGTCCATTAGACAGTTCCCATGGATGGACAATCGTACGGCCAAGATGGCACCCATAACTGCAAACCTGGTGGAATCACACAGCTGTGGTAAGGCACAACACAGGGAATACAGATAGGGACTACAGTAGAGACTCCACATACGATGTCAGACCGCCGTCGCGAATACCGGCGTACACAGCACCCAATCTGCTAGAAGGTGAATGGGGATCACTCGCTACCATACCGCGGAACAAATGGGCGACCTGCGGAACACATACTAACGGCACACCAACGTTAAGTGGGAAAGTCATAGGATCCTGACACTATGGCGTTCACGCTTATGAAGAACATCCGTCAATGAATTAATAGGATCTACATCTTTTGGTTGTGTCCGTTTGACAATACTGTGGCGGACATATCCTAATGGGACATTGGAGGATGACCTAAAGCTTCTCCTAGCCTGCATCATTGGATCTACACCATCCAGTTTCAGTTTAGAATACCCTGGTCAACGTAGCACTACATAATATGGGTAGCAACCACACTTCCGCGATTGGGATACATACAGCAGCGGTCAAACCCACTAGCCAGATGGACACAGTCCAACAAGGTCTACACTGTACATATGCACAATGGTGTTCATAGTAGGACCCCAGAGATTCATCCGTACGCAATGTCAACCAGCCACGATCGGGAGACCCGAAAGAACTGACAGCCGTGTCTACGGTACAGCCAGACATATGCACCCCCAGCGTGTTCAGGGTTGACGACAGCTGTCCACGGAATGCGGGACATATGTACAGATATTCCCATATTGTAGAGTCCATAGAGGTGCGTCCACATCCCATTCCCGCACACATGCCGGATGAGTAATGGGTACCGTCGAGGGCTGCAGCCATGGGATCCTGGGTATGCAGTAACGGGGCTCGGTGTTGTTTGGCAGATAATACGTTGTCCCGCACCGTGGGAGGGATGTGGGAGTAGCACGTGCCTTACTCCCCACTGATAGTGCAAAGCATCCACCGGCTAAATGCAGGTGTGAAATGTGTACTGCTCCATACCAGTGTCCAGTAGACAATCGCGAGGGATGGACAAGCGTAGGACCAAGATGGCACCCATAACCGCGAACCTGGTGTAACCACACAGCTGCAGTGAGGCATAACACAGGAAATACAGATGGGGAAACCAGTAGACACTCCCCATACAAAGCCAGACCGCTGTGCGAATACCGGCGTACACAGCTGTCAATCTGCCAGCACCGGAATGGGGATCACACGCTCCCGTACCGCGGAAAAAATGGGTGACCTGTGGAACACATACCAATGGCACAATATCAACGTCAGCTAGGAAAGCCATACGATGGTCAAACTATGGCGTCCCCACCAATGAAGAACATCCTTCGGTGAAGTAATAGTGTTAATGTCAATTGACCATGGAATACACATAATCCACATCAAAGACCCGCTGGCACCTTATGGCACACAAAGCACGACACACATAGGTAGATGAAACAGTCAACGTAGGCGTTTAGGTCCACGACAGGTCACATGTGGTATTCAAAGGTTACTCCATACACATGTAAGCTCTATCACCCGTACGCTCCGTCTGGCGTACACATAACATAGGCAGCGTCCAGGCTTTATATATCCCCTTACACTTCCATGTGTTACTTTCTGTGCAAACAATGAACATGTAACCACAGCATAGAAAGCACAGGCGCAATGTTAACCACACACAGATATGTTAACACCTCAGAAGGCATCCTATTAACACATGTATCATATGATATTGTACTATGCGAATACTCATCATTCAATGATTTAACAATGTATATGGCAGATATGCATAGCATATCACTGTAATACAGCGGTACAGAACTGAAAGAGTGGACAAATGTGTGCTAACCCTACATCTGTACCTAAACTACATTCCCGTTACGGGGGCTTGCTCCACCTGCCTCTCAAAAGAGGCCTCATCAGTGTTCCATCGGTCAGCCCTGGTGTGTGGCCAACCCTCCACCTACTAATCCAAATAGATCCGCATTCTATAGCATAGCTGATGAGGTCCCCCCTCTGGTATTACAACCTGGGCGTCGTAAAACACCAAATGTAGGCGTATGCCTTGTGATGTGCCCACATCCGGCCGTGAGCATCACGGCAATCCTGCGGCTGGCCAGGGCGCCGCACTAGTAGGGCCACCTGTCTAGTAGGTGTGTCATGTAGGTATACCAAGATGGGGGCACCATGTGCTGTGGTGGTGGGCGCCAAGGAGCCCTACAGCCTAGGGCAGCAGTCGATCTAAGTCCGCAGCCGTAGGAGGGGTAGTACGGTCTGCAGGTATGTGCAGACGTGCACATGAAACAGCGGTCCACAAGGATTACCCATGGTGGCGACACATGCACAGATGGCTGTGGCGGGACACACACACGGCCATGCATACAGCACAGGTAGACATACACACACCATAACTAGCCAAGTACACACAAGGTGTATGGCGTGTATGGGTACACTGTCAGGACAGCAAGGATAGCTGTCTGTCACGATATCCAGCAGATGTCAATACGGTGTTCTGGAATACGGACAGTGCAGGGACAATGAGTGGATCGCAACGTACCACAGTCATGTGTGTCAGCCGTGCAAATATGCGATACATGGGAAAGACAGCCGTCCATGCTAGAGCAGCAATGCGGCCACAACATAGGTGCGTAGATATACAATGACAGAGATACAGGCGGACACATGTGGCAGGCCGGGTGTGTAATGTACACAGCATCACCCCACCACACCATAGCATGGTGCGTGGAGATCACGCTACGGTGCGCCGACCACAACAGACACACAAGCAGTACACGAACTGCGTACCACCATCCAGAAACACATGGAAGGCGGCAGGATAGGTGTGTTCTGCGTAAACCACAAGGCAATACCGTATGAACCCATGCAGCTGGGAGCATGGACACACACACACACGTGGCAGGCATGCTGTTTGACCACATCCCCACACACCCAAGCGCACAAGCGTGCGACACAGGTATGGAATGCGCTCGTGGACCACCGAGCACACCAGCAGCAGAGGCACATGTACAGGTGGGTGGCAACATCCGTAAAGGAATGGCCGCTGATAGCCAAGGTTTGTGTTGCGGAGCGTCTAAAAGCATGTTTATCCGCAGAGGCAGCTGGAAACACACACACACACACGGAAGGGCGGGGAGTCGAACCAACGCCTATCTACATGAACTCACTACAGTATGAAGCATTTACAGAACGCGCTACCGAGTTTACTGAGCACAGCGCTGTCAGAGGCATACTTCTAGGCGGGTGACATCACTCGTAAGACAATAGCTGGCAATAGCCAAGGTATGTGTTGCGAAGCGTCTAAAAGCATGTTCATCTGCAGAGGCAGCTGGAAACACACACACACACACACGGAAGGGCCAGGAGTCGAACCTACGCCTATCTACATGAACTCACTACAGTATGAAGCATTTACAGAAAGCGCTACCGAGTTTACTGAGCACAGCGCTGTCAGAGGCATACTTCTAGGCGGGTGACATCACTCGTAAGACAATAGCTGGCAATAGCCAAGGTATGTGTTGCGAAGCGTCTAAAAGCATGTTCATCTGCAGAGGCAGCTGGAAACACACACACACACACACAGAGGGGGAGTCGAACCTATGCCTATCTACATGAACTCACTACAGTATGAAGCATTTACAGAGCAGCTACCGAGTTTACTGAACACAGCGCTGTCAGAGGCATACTTCTAGGCGGGTGACATCACTCGTAAGACAATAGCTGGCAATAGCCAAGGTATGTGTTGCGAAGCGTCTAAAAGCATGTTCATCTGCAGAGGCAGCTGGAAACACACACACACACACACACGGAAGGGCGGAGTCGAACCTCGCCTATCTACATGAACTCACTACAGTATGAAGCATTTACAGAGCAGCTACCGAGTTTACTGAGCACAGCGCTGTCAGAGGCATACTTCTAGGCGGGTGACATCACTCGTAAGACAATAGCTGGCAATAGCCAAGGTATGTGTTGCGAAGCGTCTAAAAGCATGTTCATCTGCAGAGGCAGCTGGAAACACACACACACACACACGGAAGGGCCGGGAGTCGAACCTACGCCTATCTACATGAACTCACTACAGTATGAAGCATTTACAGAAAGCGCTACCGAGTTTACTGAGCACAGCGCTGTCAGAGGCATACTTCTAGGCGGGTGACATCACTCGTAAGACAATAGCTGGCAATAGCCAAGGTATGTGTTGCGAAGCGTCTAAAAGCATGTTCATCTGCAGAGGCAGCTGGAAACACACACACACACACGGAAGGGCCGGGAGTCGAACCTACGCCTATCTACATGAACTCACTACAGTATGAAGCATTTACAGAGCGCGCTACCGAGTTTACTGAGCACAGCGCTGTCAGAGGCATACTTCTAGGCGGGTGACATCACTCGTAAGACAATAGCTGGCAATAGCCAAGGTATGTGTTGCGAAGCGTCTAAAAGCATGTTCATCTGCAGAGGCAGCTGGAAACACACACACACACACACGGAAGGGCGGAGTCGAACCTACGCCTATCTACATGAACTCACTACAGTATGAAGCATTTACAGAACGTGCTACCGGGTTTACTGAGCACAGCGCTGTCAGAGGCATACTTCTAGGCGGGTGACATCACTCGTAAGACAATAGCTGGCAATAGCCAAGGTATGTGTTGCGGAGCGTCTAAAAGCATGTTCATCTGCAGAGGCAGCTGGAAACACACACACACACACACGGAAGGGCCGGAGTCGAACCTACGCCTATCTACATGAACTCACTACAGTATGAAGCATTTACAGAACGCGCTACCGGGTTTACTGAGCACAGCGCTGTCAGAGGCATACTTCTAGGCGGGTGACATCACTCGTAAGACAATAGCTGGCAATAGCCAAGGTATGTGTTGCGAAGCGTCTAAAAGCATGTTCATCTGCAGAGGCAGCTGGAAACACACACACACACACACGGAAGTCGAACCTACGCCTATCTACATGAACTCACTACAGTATGAAGCATTTACAGAACGCGCTACCGAGTTTACTGAGCACAGCGCTGTCAGAGGCATACTTCTAGGCGGGTGACATCACTCGTAAGACAATAGCTGGCAATAGCCAAGGTATGTGTTGCGAAGCGTCTAAAAGCATGTTCATCTGCAGAGGCAGCTGGAAACACACACACACACACACACGGAAGGGCCAGGAGTCGAACCTACGCCTATCTACATGAACTCACTACAGTATGAAGCATTTACAGAACGCTACCGAGTTTACTGAGCACAGCGCTGTCAGAGGCATACTTCTAGGCGGGTGACATCACTCGTAAGACAATAGCTGGCAATAGCCAAGGTATGTGTTGCGAAGCGTCTAAAAGCATGTTCATCTGCAGAGGCAGCTGGAAACACACACACACACACACACACACACGGAAGGGCCGGGAGAGGAACCTCAGACTATCTACATGAACTCACTAAAGTATGAAGCATTTACATAATGCGCTACCGAGTTTACTGAGCACAGCTGTCAGAGGCATACTTCTAGGCGGGTGACATCACTCGTAAGACAATAGCTGGCAATAGCCAAGGTATGTGTTGCGGCGTCTAAAAGCATGTTCATCTGCAGAGGCAGCTGGAAACACACACACACACACACACACACGGAAGGGCGAGTCGAACCTACGCCTATCTACATGAACTCACTACAGTATGAAGCATTTACAGAATCGCTACCGAGT
>NC_056743.1:1162678665-1162693665 GCF_019279795.1 Protopterus annectens
GGGGGCCCTACCCGGTTGCCACCTATTCGGTGGCGATTGCTTGTTTCACACTCGTAGAACACACAGCGGTGTTTACGGGACGATACGTGTCCACGATCGGTGCCGGGGTAGCACATGCGTATTTCCGCGGTACATGACTATTGCTGTGTAACGTTGCCGACGTATCGTGTTGAAATTAACATATCGGGGTCCATACATACGGTCATGGTTTGTACATGCGTCCTTTGCATCTCATGTTGGCTATACTCCTGTGGTACATTCTGGGACATTTTTGCTTTGCATCATTTTACGTCGCCACGCGCCTAGCCAGTGAGGAGCTCTCAGTACTACTTTGTGGGTACTGCTGTACATACGCCTATGGTTCCTATACTGTATGCCTACACATGTTATTCCACTCCGCCTGTCACATGTCACCTACATACACATTTTACAGTGGCACACACATTACACTCGCACAGCGGAACACACGACACCCTCACCTCACACATACACATACTGCCGCTTTCGCAGGGACGGTTGCACACAGTACCTACGTTGACAGCATCGCAGGCGGCGGTGTCTACCTCCGCCCTCATATCCTCAGAATATTACCCGCACATGTCCTGTTACTGTATCGTGGCCTGGCGATCATCCCGACTCGCGAATATGCATTTAGGTGGGTTGACCTTTCCATGGGTGGCGTTCCCTGCTCTGTCCACCCTCCCGGATAGTCGGGTTGTCGTTCACTATGTTTACAATGTAGAGATTTCGCATCTTACTTCTCTGTAACCTTGCATCCCTGTGATTCCCTGTTTAACCTGTTGTACTTTATATCTGTGTATGTGTACATATATTTCTACGTGTGTAATGATATCTATCTCCATATCTGTGTATGCACATATGTACATATGTAGACACCTTGCGCCGAACGTGGCAACATACGGCTACGCCGTCTGCTGTCGGACCCGCGTGCGGTTGAGGTGTTGGCGTTCCATGCTCCGCTGGCTGTTGGGTGTGCAGTGTTTGGGTGCTACCTATGTTGGAGTCACACATGGGACCGCCCATACGGTACACATTACGGGTGGCCATGTTTGTCATGTTTGTGTGCCGTCCATTTCACTGTGTGTGCAGGTAGGGAGGTGTCAGTCCATGGGGCCTACGCTGTCAGAGTATGTGCTATACGTTCCCTCTTTGCCAAGGCATAGGCATATTGGGTACGCCTCCATCTGCCTACTGGGGCTGGCACAGTGTGTTCATGGCCCTGAACGCTCTGTGCCTGTGCTTGCCTTGGCAGTTGTGGCGGGCTTGGTGGCCCTACACCATTATGTCCCTGCAGCAGCTGTTTCCGCAGGATCATATTATGTAGCATAGCACATACTATGAATATGTGGGCACATGTGCCTGGAGAGAACTGCAAGGCTCCACCGGATGTATCCAAGCACCAGAACCGTGATTTCAACATCCCAAATACACGCTCTATGATTATTCTGGTTTGTGCGTGTGCCTCATTATGGCGTTCTTGCATGTGTGTGTGTGTGTGCATTTCTGATGGGTGTCATCATCCACAGCTCCAGTGCATAGCCAGCATCCCCCACAAGGTGACCTTGTGTGATGTCCCCCCTGGTGAATACCTGATACAGCTGTGAGGCATGCCAGATATGGGAGTCGTGGTAGCTTCCAGGGCTGCCAGCACACACATCCATGATAATGCCCTGCGCATTGCACACGACCTGGCAATTGATGGAGGGGAATCCCTTGCAGTTTATGTAGCGTCTACCCTGCTCCCCGGGTGGTGACTTGATTTCTATGTGCGTACAGTCTATCGCACCCAGTACCTCCGGGTATTGTGCCACATGGTGGAAGTGGCGCATATTGCTAGCCAACTCCTCCTGAGATCTGGGGAAGTATATATACTCATGGGCATGTCGTAACATGGCATCCAGAAACTGTTGTAGTACCCTGGATGCTGATGCCTGTGAGATGCCCATTATATCCCGGTTGGCCTTTGAAAGGTACCTGTTGCCAGTATTCGCAAGGTTACACATACCTTTGTGTCCACTGGGATGGGCTCCCTCTGTTGTCTCTTGTTCTCAGGTGTGGCCGGCACAGCTCCACTATTTGCTGTAACGTGTCCCTGTCCACCCTGTAACGCTCTACTATTTCCAGGTCTTGCAGCCCCTGGTAGGTCACCCTTGGTCTGAACACTCTCCTTCTCCTCTGAGGCCTACGGTAGTTGTCGGCACCCTCCTCCGCAACTCCGTCTGTCTCTAACACATGCCGATGCATCACGGCCACGGCAGCACCCAACATATACATTTTAAAAGTTCCCCGTGTGTTTACACCCTAAAGTGCAGCGTTTGGGAATACACGCTGTGTGTTGTGTGCATTCACACTTTATAGTGTTGTGCTGTACACCCGGTGATGTCATTGGATGTGTCTGTGCTGCCGTATCTGTGGGTTATCTTCCGTGTTTTACCGTTGGCACTGCAACACTGTTGCCTTTGGTGTTACATTACACTTGCCTGCATTGGTTTAGCTTTACACCTTACTTTACTGTTTCTGCACGTTGCACCTACTATTTCCTGGAGTGCATCCTGCAGGCACATGGCATCTCATGCATTTTGTCTGCCGCCGTTATGCTACCTCTCTACTTGGCTGTGCTGTATCGGTTCTTCGCTCTTTGCAATTCTGCTACATCCCCTACTTTCTTTGCATTCATATGCCTCCCCTTTCCCATTTTGCGGGATTCTGCATGCAGAGTTGTCAGATGCCGCCAATTGCCCTTCGTGGGTTGATTGGTGTTGATTGCTCATTACGACTCCAATTACACTGCTTCCGCATTTCCTCATATTCTCCGCATCACCTTCCTGTATCCGTGGTTGTTGCCGGGCCGTCACATGACTGGGTTGGGGAACGTAGTCATCCTCGTGCACATGCATCTGTGCGCGCATTGTGTACTCTTAGCGCATCTATTTCCTCACACGCCGGTCCTGATGCTGTGATGTGCATTGTACAGCCCATGTTTGCTGGGCTCCAATGTGCTTCCTCCTACAGTGGCACACCCCTCTGCGATTGACATGTATTCCCTCTAGGCCACTCCTCGGTGCATTACCGCTGCGCCGTTTGGTGCAGCCTTACGCCGGCGGGGGTTTTGCGATTCAGTATTATCTGCCTCATTTGCATGGCATTGACTACTAATACATGGTTACGGCGCCGGACACCGCCACTCCTTGGCAACCCTTGGGCTGTGATTGTGGCTTTCCATGCATACTATGGTGTATTGTGGCTGTGATGCTGATGTGTCTTATACTGCTTTTTTATGACATTGTCATATTATTTCATTGTTCCGCACCTTCCGCGGACATGTCCTGGGGTTCTGCTGTGGTTTTTGCGTACATACCATTTATGTCGTTATTTACATTTTCTGCATGTTTTCTTTTGACATTCTCGGTGTCTTTCCCCATTGGCATGTTGCACCAGTATGACACCTGACGTTGGAAGCCTTCCGTTACTCCTATGTCATGTTTGGATGAATGTAAACCATTTTTTTTGGTTTACATTGCCGTGCCGTTATGCTATGCCTGCGCCACTTTGTGAATCGCTACTTGCCTTCATTTGCATGGTGCAACACCGCACATGGGGTGTTTAACATACCTACGCCGGAGGTGGCGCAACTCAGGTGTACACCGGTGGTGCACGTGGGATTGGATCGTACCTGAATCGCTCGGCGGCCATGTCTGGCGTTGTGGCGCCTACGCCATGCGTGCGCCTGGCGCAAGGTTCATGAATCCCGGGGGATGTTATTTTAAACAGAAATATAAAAGAACCAAAAAGTGAAAGATAGAGAGAGAGAGAGAGAGAGACAGTAAGAGAAATAGATTATGGAGATTCATATTATTCAGTAAGTGTCTTAGAAAAAGTACTCTCCAAACACAATGAACGAAAAGAGTGATAAAGCCCCTTTTATTAAAAAAAAACTAAGTACAAATAATCTAAAACAGCTTCAGAATTATAAGTCTTTATGCAGCACTAGCAAAATAATGGAGTAAAAGTAATTAAAGAAAATGAAGGCATGTATATCTTCTGCTTACCACTCACAAAATAAAATGACCAACTGATACTTTCGACCCTGCAGAAAAAAACTGAGTGCTTTGAAAAATATTATTTACCGACATGCATAATGTTTAGGAAAATAAACTAGTGCTGAAAACTATTTGTTTTTCAGCAACATCATTTGTGCCTTAGACAAATGTTTTCAACTTGTTGGCATTTATATAAACTTTTTAATGTTTTTGTTACAGTCAGCTATGTACCACGTATAAATAAACATCTAAGTCCAAGGCTATGCTTTTCTCTAGGATTCAGGAGTGTATTCGCATACGTGATACTGCTTATTGTGTGGCATCACTCAGCCTTGCGACATGAATTTAACTCATTCACTCCTATGGAGCTCAGGAAGTCTGCACTGTAACTTCCAATGGACGGAGCCTAAGCGTTTTGACAGAATCAAATCATGTCCTCACATTTCAAATAAATGTTCATATCTCTGAAACCATAGGGGTTACTAAAAAGTATAAATGGCAAACTTCTTAGCACAAACTATTTTTATAGTGATCGTATTCTTTAGGTTCTAGGTCTTAAACCAAATTCTATAAGTCACAGTAAACACTGTAACTATTACATTTGTAATATTTTGTAAACAATTTACAATCTCAGCAACCACTCAAGTGACACACATACTGTCAGCAGCATTTTATTCATCTATCTGAGAGCTTTCATATGAGGCTAAGGAGTTCTGCCTGTGTTACTTGGTTGTTGAGATATTTAGAAAAATTTAAAAATTATATCTATATAAATTAATATCATAAAAATAACAGTTAATATCTATTTACCTGCATTAGACAGAGGTCAAATGTTAATGCAGTTGAGTTTGCCACTGTGTAAGCTTTAAGACAAAATCTTTTAAAACATAGCATGGTTTTGGAATTATTGATGCAGATATGAACAAGCAATATTTGATGCCTAGAGGTATCAGCAGGAGTTAACTGCAGATGCACGTGAAGGCATCACTCAGCTGAAATGAGTTTTGTGCGGTGTGCATAAGCAAGGTTTCACAGCTTTCCCCAGTGTTTCTGACCATGAAACCTGTATACTGAATGTGGATCTTTCCACGCAACCTTTTATTGCCAGGAATGTGGTTAAACATTAAACTAATGGGATGAAAAAGGGCAAGCATGCATTTTCTGAAAGATATGAAGTATGGAACAGAAATGTATGTCATATATTGACTGCAATCTTTAGTGATTTCAGAATAAACCACACATTTTACAAGGAACAGGCCAAAAATATGATGCAAATATCTGGACATTCTGCAAAACTGTGGACAGTCGCACTTTTGGGTTTGAATTTCTTTTATTTTTTTCCAGTGTTTGTGAGATGCACTTCTTGGCATAAACATATTTAGCTGTGCTCACCTGGTTCGTGAGAAGCACAGCCATGCACAAACTGGGGGAATGGACCACCTAGGTTGTAAATAGGACCCAGACAGTTACACATATGAACTGGATGCATTCAATTAATAATATTGTGTGAAGCACAAACACGGTAAGGTCCATTGCGCTATAATTAACAGTGAGAACCTTACAATAACTACTAAGATAGGAGATATCATCTGACTAATCCTGAGACAGTAGGTGTTAAGTGTAGATGTGGAATGCAGATGGTCCAGGGTTCTAGTAAAGGGTGTGCAAATTTTGTTTTACTCTTGCGAGATTACAGATTATAGCAATTAAGTGCAACATACACAACTGTTTTGTCAACCTTCTTGTTGTAATAGCTGTAAGTGTAGAACTGTATATATGGTAAATTTGACTAGCCCACTTACACAAGTGCCGGTATACCTAAAAAGCTAGAAATTGCATTGTTCACCACTCTTGCACATCACTTACTATTGCACAAACACAGTGCCAACCAGTGTGCACCCTCACCAACTGTGCTTGGGCGATGGTAAGTGATGCGCAACATTTTCAAATATTGCAAAACCAAAATGTGTGGACTCTCAGTAAGCATGAGACGTGCAATAGGTGGGAAACAGCAGCATATAAAATGTAATTGGTGGGAAATGCTCATTAGATATTGAGCTTGAACTATACCAGGCCTGTCTGGAGTTGCTGGAGAGGGTATGTGCTTTCAGGCACAGCACTGGGGTGTCCAGGAGTCCAAGATTTTTTTGGACTCCTAGTTAAGGAGCATGGGCTCAGGTTGCTGCAGCAGGACTATTCAGACTCAGAATATAAATCTGAAGCCTAGAATACTGTTGCCAGGGCCTTATCTAGTGTGACAGGTATCCCCTGTACAGGAGAGCAATGCAGACATAATTTTGATGACCTCCAGAGGAGGAAGCGGGATACCGTCGACCTTTTGTTTGAAAAATATTGGGCAGAGAACAACCTATAGATGTGTAAGTATCAATTTTAGTGAATAATTGTAAGAGTTAAAAGATGAATATAGTCAAGACTGGTATCTATAATGGTGTTCTTTTCTGTTCTGTTTTTTTCCACACCTGCTGAGGAGCAAGACTCAAATGTTCGGTCCCATGCCACACGTGTAGTAAGGATGTGGGAAGCATGCTGTGAGTATGCTTCAGAACAGCACTGCCTAAATAGTATTTTAACAATAATAATAATTTGTATAGTAATTTTATAGCATTAAAAGTTAAGGACTGATTAGATGGTATTTAATAGAGTTGTATCAAATTAAGCATGCATATCCCAAATGTAAAAGAAACTATGCATGCCTTAGTCTGTAGCACAAAGCAATGGTGCTATATTCTCAATAACAGTGAACATGCATCTCTAAACTGTAAAAGGAAAGTATGCATACAGTACTTGAGTCTATATTAGTTCACCGAAATTGTATTGCAGCAAACACCTAATAATCATCGACCCTCACACAGTGAAATTTATTTCAGTGATTCACTGAATTTAGTGAGGGCAAGGAACTACTTGACCTACAGGACAACTTTGCCCTTTTCTCCACTGTAGTGCAATCTTGGAGTTGGTATATATAGTTTGGGGTGTGAAGGGCACAGCCCCCCCCCCTCACTTTGTTGGGTTTGATTTGCTTAGCTATCAGTCAGTTGTGCTGTAGGGCAAGTATTTCCTTGCCCTCGGTAAATTTAGCAAATCACTGAAATGATTTTCGCTGAATTAGGGTCGATGATTAGGTGTTCACTGCAATGCGATCTCAGCGAACTATTATATACCTCAGTACTCTGTAGGTAAACAGAACAGTACAGTATTTTAGTATAGTCATCAGTCATGGGTTCAAAAACCACATTTCCTAAACATACAATACTGTTAAGCTTTAATCATTATTGGAATTAACGTCATACCTATACACCAGTGGCACAGATAACCTCCTGTAAACTGTAATCATGTAATATATGCACACATCAAGGATGGTGACTACAATCTGTACTATAGTGTCTCTCTGTTATAAAAAAGTAAGGAAGAAGCATGTTAGCAGTTTGTAGTGTTAAAAGCAAAGTAACAGAATAGAGTCAAATAATTATATAAATGCTTTGTATGTCACGTATGAAGTTACTAATGTTCTCCTCAACCCTTTTCTCTCTTTTTTTGTCTGTTTTTTATTTTTTGTTTTTCCCACAGCACAGCAGGGTAGGAATGTCCCACTACATCCACCTGCCCCCATTCTACCAGCTATAGCATCTCTGCCCAGCATGTCTGGTGCAGAACCTGGTAGTACCCCCTCTGCTGCCTCTGTACTACCTGGCATCTCAAGAAGTTCTGCCCCAGAAGATAGGTTTGTGGCTCCCTTTATCACCTGTGATGAACTGTCAGAGATGGTGCATAAGATTTTGTGCCTCACTGCTGGCACACAACTACACTGGATGGAATGCCTGCTGTCCATCCTCATGCAGAGCACTAGTAAGAGGTACAGACATTGGGCACTGCAGTCAGTGGTGCAGTGAGGTGAAAGTGATGACAGTCCTCCGGGTGAGGACTAGATTCTCACTGTCACCCACCTTGACATGCATGGGATGGAGCTTTTCCACCCCCTCCCCATCCATGGTGTTCATCGACCTCATGTGTCCTTCACAGTCCCTGTCTCTTGTCTTGTTTGTCTTGTCTGTCTGCAATTGCTTCCTCATCTCCCCAACTTACCTCACCCAGACAGCAGTGTAGGCCTCCTGCGGATGGTAAGCCAAATCAAATGATTTCAGTACTGCATATCAATTTCTAGAAATATAATGTGTCATTTTAGGCCTGTTGTGTTTATTTCTGTACTGTCTGTAAAAGTGGTAGCACTGTTAGTTGTTTAGCATATATTGTACTATAGTAGTGCCGATAGTAATACATGCCTGTGTTTCTCCCTTTTTATCACAGGTGATCATGACAGTCAGATTGTGGGCCCTGTAACACCTGATGTCAGTGTCTCATCAGACACTGATGATGATGGTGGGAAAACTGAGGCACAGTCGGGGGTGCAAAGGTTGAATCTGACACAGAGGTTGACAGCCAATCACCCCCTTCTTTTTCCCTAGACACAGTCAGTAGGCCTATGCCTACACAGTCCATTGAGCCCACATATATAGGACAGGTGGAGGGCAATGAAATTGAGCAGGGAAATGTGGCTACTGTGGCTTCAGTGACTGTTGAGTCTGGCAGTAGCCAAAGTGTTGGCAAGGTATCATGCAAGAGGATAGATAGAGATGGTCAGAGGGGGCCAGCTGCCCCTCCTCCACCTGCTGCAGGTGTCTCTTCCTGTGCCACACAACATATGTTCAGGGCCATCATGGAGGCACAATTCAGAAAGGTGATCTAGATAAATGGTCAGGGTTGTGGATGTGGCACAATCTGACACATGTGACTGCCTCCACCATGTCACCGATTACCTGGATCAGATGAACAAGGGGTGTCTGTGATGCACCAAGGGGTGTCTGTCATGGAATGAGCAGTGTATGTGATGGAACATCTCCAGGGAGGGGAACAGCATCCTTGTGGGCATAGGTCAGCCACAACATCTGCTGATTGCCAACGTGGCCATTCCCAATCATATTCCAGTAGTGGCAGTATTTCATCTGGTCCATCACTGAGTGTGTTGTCCACACCCAGACATGGCAGGCTATGGGATCATTGTCATGGGTGTTCCTGTAAAGGGAGCATGTCTAGCAGACATCGGTCACACTCAGGTAGCAGCACTCCATTTCACCTTGGGTGTGGAGGTACCAGTGCAACTCCTGGCAGAGTCAATTCTCATGGTCGGGGGTGACAACAATGAACTGTCACCACTACCATGCATGGCTCACACCTGTCCAACATATCAAGATGCAGAGCTACCACTGAGCTTAGCTGTGTTCATGCAGACTCTCGCACACCACTTTCACTTGGAAGACCCCTACAGACACACACACAGCCTGCCTGCTTCCCTTTCTCCCTCACATGCATTCACCAACCTTTTGTGTCAGCCTAGGCCTCCTGTCCCCCCCAAGCACCCTGTGCAAGTAATGATAACTGTGCCATGATTTCTCTCTTTTGGATTCAGGGATACAAAAGCTTTGTGTATGATGCATAGGGTGCATAGCTACATTAGTGCCTAGTATATCTCCATTTGTGTTGTTGAACTGATAATTGTACCTGTCAATTATATTTGCCTTGCAAAATTATACAGTGGATACCATCATCATGAGTACTTTCTAGCGTATTCTCTTGTAAGGGCTGTGAAGTCAGGAGCTGCAATGTGTGTCATTCCTTTACAACCTTTATCTTTAATGTTTTCCAGGACATACATATGGTGCACATCATAAGACATGCCATTGCATTTAGATCTCAGGATTTTATGACAGCACTGTAGTGAAACTCATCAGAACAGTAATACAGTATAATGTTGTCTTTTGCAGGAACCTCACCAGCAGCAGTTGGACAGACCACATTTTCTCATCAAGATAACACAGGGCCTACAAACCATGACATGATGTATGTCGATAGATTAAAAGACGTGTCTCTGTCATCTGCCTGGTATTGCATTACACTATAGCTGTTATTCTAAGCCTATTACATTTGGTTAAAGCACTTAGGGCTTCAAGCTAGTTGTCTTACATTAAGAAGGTTTGTAGTCTACACTTTGGTGGGGAGAGTGGGTAGCTTCTGCCCTTCTGAGCTGGGGATTGCTGGTTAAATGCTTATTGTGACTGTTGTTCTAAGTCTCTTTATTATGGTTTAAGTATTTGGACTCCAAACCAGTTATTTTACATTAGGAAGTTTTGTGGTGTAAACTCTTGTGGCAGAGGAGGATATCCTACACCCTTCTAAGCTGGGAATTGCTGGTTTGAGGCTTATTCTGTATGTTATTCTGAAAGTGTATTAGTTCTGGTTTAAGCACTTGGGTTCCAGACTACTTATTTCACACTAGGAAGGTTTGTTGTCTACACTCTTGTTCGAGTATTCTACTGAATTTCTGCTTCATTTAAAGTGTTTCTTCTTCTGTTATGATTGTGATTTTCTGCACTTTGGATTTCTAGTACTTCTGCATTTTACAGCACAGGCTCAATTCAAACTTACTGAATCTAGACAGTTTGGTATCACTGGAGCACTAAACCAGCCTTCTTACATAAAGGCCCCCCTGCACCCGTGTGGCAGAACTGTGCAGCCAAGAACCCATCTGAGCTGATTATTGCTGGAATAAGGCTCACTGTTGCCCTTTCTATTTGTTTACTTGTTTAAAATAGCTTAGCTTCACTTGTACTCTAGCATTGTGTTTTAGGATGTTTGCAGTCAGTTTACCATAGCTACTCAGAGCTTGCACTGCTGCCCTGCAAGCAACTCAGCTGTGCATTGTGAAACATTGACACATATTTGTAACCCTAGCCCTCTACAGAATAGACCCATTTTGTTAGTCTTACACTAAAACCTGGTCAATCTAGCCCAATCCTCACTAGTTACTACAGTTTGTACTTTCCACAATGGACTAGAGTACCCCACCATTTCTCCAAGCAGCCTGATTACCAGGGGCATCCTGAGGCAACAGAGCAATTGCTTCATGTATACTGACAACCAGTTACTGCTAAAACAAAGTAATACAACATGTGAGAACTGTATCTATACTATGAATTTGGAATCAATTCTCTCACATAACAACAAATCAGATATCAAACATGTGGTCAGCACACACAATTCATCTCTTGCACATAAGCTCACAACACATAAACCCACATACGTAGAGGTACTCACTAGAAACCTAATGATCGGAGTCCTCCCAAGTGCAAACCTGCTGCACACAATGCAAACCCAACAGATACCACTAAACATAATAATACACACACCAGTGTCTCAGCCAATAAGCCCCTCAGGCAAAACATCTCAAAACCAAATGTCTTGCTCATAAGAAACTCTATAGTGAGACACACAGATGTCCTCCCCCTTGCCAGGCTGAACAAGGAGAAGATCACAGTCAGCTGCCTGTCAAGTGCCAGGGTCCCTCAGATCACGCACGCACTCAAGCTTCTCAACAAGTACTGTTATGACTCTGTCATAGTCCATGTTGCAGTGAATGACTGGAGATGTACCTCACTGTGCTATATGAAGGTGCTTGCCTCCCCCATAATGGCCTTTTTAGGCAATTTCATAACAACTAAAGTCCCAACATAATGGAATCCACCACAGACAAACTGAAGGTCATGCTGATTAATCCAAAGAGTGTAAATCAGAAATTGCACTCACTGGAAGAAGTCCTTATCTTGAAGATGCCCGTATCTGTGCAGTCACACAGACATGGTTCAAGGCTAAAGAAAGAATCCTGGCCATGCAAGGATACAATGTCTTCCACACATTACACATCAAAATGAGTGGGGAAAATAACCAAAGGAGGAGGTATATACATCTTCATTAAAGACAAATACATCACAAGAATGGTCAAAGAGTACAACTCCATAGCACTACTACAAGTCCAACTAACTGTATGTAAAATCTCCTTATGTATCATTGCTAGCTACAGGTCCCCCACCATGAACAATGAGTACCACTCTGCCTACTTGGATCTCACTGAGTCACTCACTAGACAGCCAAGCACCTTGGTTATGTGTGATTTCAACTATCTTACCATCAATATGGAGTCATATATGTGCACAGACACACTCACCCTAATGTTCCTGAACTTTTTTAATACACATGGTGTATAACAGATAATCCACAACCCTACACGTGACTTGAATGTCCTAGACTTAGTATTGACCAACATAGTGGCTCTCTGGTACTAACCCCTGTGTGTTGCAACCCCTGGTCAGGTCTGATCACAATTCAGTCGCATTCACATTCACAATCATACCCAATACCACCTCAAGAGCAGAAAGGATGAAACATTTATCCAAAGCAAACTATAGGCTCCTAACTGATGCCATAAAGAGTTGCAAACCCCCCTGCTACCACTGTCAATAATAACAGCTATAGAAAATATATAGAGTCTGCTAAACATGAATGAATCAAAACAAGTTCCTTACAGAAAACAAGTTAGCCTGCTGGGCATCAAGCATACATAGATTATACAACAAGTGGAAGAAAGTAATGTCTAAGAACAAGAGGGAACTGACTCAGCAGAGGAAGGACACCTTCTGCAGCTTGAAAAAGGAAATTAGCTATCTTGAAAAGTCCTCTAAAGCCACATACAAACCTAAAGTAGCATCCCTATCTAAAGATAATCAGGAGACATTCTTTAGCTAAGTCAGAAATCTAAACGTGAAGGCTCAGCTTTGTGCCGAACTAGTATTGGACAGTACAACTCATACTGACACTGAAGATATCACCAATTTGCTACCAGTCAGTTTGAGGTAAACTTAAACCCCCTGTCCCCACCAGACATACCCCAAAGCATACCTGTCACCAGTCATCTAACTAGTAACCTCTTATGAACCTAAGGTGATGTCTGCCTGGGGTCCAGGTCAGTGTCTGATCCTGCCCTGGTGGGATGGTTGTAGATGCAATAATCTGATATAGCTGATTGCATCAGTATTGTCTGGTAAACATAGGATGATAACAGTGTCCTGCATGCTGGTGTAAAAGGATCTCTGTAATGTCAAGTAACATCTGTCTCACACACACACACACACACACACACACACACACACACACACACACACACACATGCACAATTGACTGGAGAACAGAATCTCTACCTATGTAAGTACACAGGCTACAGAATACAATACTATAAGCAAGTTCCATGGCACATGTCTGATTTTTACATGTATGTAGGTCAACTTATAGTGGATGACATCAGCAGGCCATATGGGAGACAAGAGGTTGGAAGGGCTGCACAAAATGGATGTGTAGGCTTCTGCAAGTATAAAAAGACTAGCAAGCCATGCCATTGGAGAAATAACAGTAGGATAGCACATCTACACTGATGAGTAGAGACACATACACACACACACACACAAACTTGACTGCAGTGAGAACAGAACAACTTATCTAAGTATGCAGACTATAGAACTCAGTACTTTACACAAGTGCAATGGCACAAATC
Source organism: Protopterus annectens (assembly GCF_019279795.1). Taxonomy (NCBI): domain Eukaryota; kingdom Metazoa; phylum Chordata; order Ceratodontiformes; family Protopteridae; genus Protopterus; species Protopterus annectens. Next base: position 1,162,692,184 of record NC_056743.1, read on the forward strand.
TGACTTTTACATGGCTGCAGATGATCTCATGGTAGATGACATAAGCAGGCCATGTGGGGGACAACAGGTTGTGATGCGTACAGAAGATTAGCTGAATGTGGACTGCCAACTCCAGAGAGAGAGGTGACAACAACATACATAATCATGTATAGCCAATTGGAACAAATCACATGTTTGTGACATGGAGAGCTATGTATGGGGTGATTTATTTTTTGGGGACAGGTGCCCTTTTTTTTTTTCCTTTTTGGAGAGAGAGAGAGAAAGGAATGTTGGGGAAGGGACTTAGGTATGTCTGGGTCAGTTAAGTTGGCAGAGTGAGGAAGCAAATGCTGACAGACAGGACATACAAAACAAGACAAAGGGACAGTGAAGAACACAAGAGGCGGGTGAACACCATGGTTGGAGTAAGGGTGTGTACCTTGCAAACCCATGGACATCAAGCTGAGAAACAATAAGAATCAAATCCGCACCCACTGGAATGTCATCACTGTCACTGCAATGCACTGATGACTGCAGTGTCTGAACTCTGCATCTCCTTGTGTTATTCAGTACAATGATGGAGAGCAGTTCTCCATCAAACATAGGCATGTGCCCACAGTGTAGTGCAAAATCAAATTCACCATCCGTGGCAGTTCTTCTCCTGTGATAAAATCACCCCTTCCGCCACTCCTAGAGGGAACCACAGGCCTGTCCTCCAGGGTAGAAGTACCTGAGGGGCCAGGTAGTGTAGAGGCAGCACAAGGGGTGCAACCAGGTTGCTGCTCAGATGTGCTGGGACTTGGTGCCACAGCTAGTGAAGTGAAGGCAGTTGGATCTTGTGGGTCAGGCCTACCCCATTGTGCTGGGGAAGAATAAAAATAATCTAAAACAACTAAAGAAAAAATATAGATTGTGTGAAAGATTGCAAACGTTGTCTTATTTGCTTGTTTAGACAGAAGAGGGTGATTTTACAGTTCTGGTTTCTCACATTTATACTTGTAGGCAACAGCTTCTTTTGCTTACTGCATAACCTAGTAAAAGTGTCCCACAGGCTGCTGTAAAAGGTTTACTGTAATGTTGAGCAACAGCTCACACATACACACACACACACACACACACACACACACACACACACACACACACACACACACACACACATACACAAACACACACACACACACACACACACACACACACACACACACACACACACAAACTCCTCATTTGACTGAATATAACCCCTACCTATCTAACTACACACACTACAAAACACCGGAAATAATACAAGCACCATGGCTCAAGTCTGACTTGGAGTGTGTGAGACAACATTTTATAAATGATGACATCAGCAGTGTCTGTTGAGGACAAGATAACAGTGTCCCGCAGACCTTCCCCATTTGACTGCAGTGAGAATAAACCCCCTACCTATCTAAGTACACAAACTACATAACACAGGAATTAAAACAAATGCCACAACACAAGTCTAATTTTGACAGAACTGCA
>NC_056743.1:1162698665-1162711165 GCF_019279795.1 Protopterus annectens
TCAGTGTAGGCCCGGTACAACAAATTCAAGGGTTAGTCCTTTGCGAATCAATAGACCATAGTACAGGTAGAACTAAAAGCTTTTTAATAACCGTTAGCGCTTTCAAGAAACAAGTTCTCTTCCTCAGACGTTACAACTGAAAAACACATATCCAAACATTTAAATACAGGATTCTACATCACACACACTTACATCACTTCCTGCTCACTGCCATATCCTTAAAGCAACAGTACTATCCTGTTCCTGCAAAGCAGACTGATATGACACACACACATTAAAAGCTAAAAGATCATAAAAACATATTATAAATGAAACAATACAAACTGAAGGCAGTACACAAATAGTATAAAATATAAACTGACAAAAATCATCATCTGAGGGGTCTCGCTTTCAAAATGGGTTTGAGAGGGACATAGTCATTAAGTCCTACCCCTCTGTGAGCTGCCAAACGAAAAATCCATTTAATCTCCATTTGTTCTGTCAGATTAGTGAGATCCCCACCACGCACCCCAGGTTTCACAACCTGCAGTACTTGAAACAGAAAAGTATGAGCACTGCCATGCCTAAGCATATGTATAGATATTCGCTCTCTAAGGGACCTGTTAGTTTTACCCACATAGAAACTGAAGCAGGTCTGACAGTGCCAGTTTGTGGATACATCCAGGTATTTTCGGAATTCGAATGATGGACGACTTTGGGAAATTAGGAGCAGGTCTGACTGCATCACTAGGCATGTGGTATATGTTGCATGCTGTCAGACCTGCTTCAGTTTCTATGTGGGTAAAACTAACAGGTCCCTTAGAGAGCGAATAAGGGACCACCTGTATGCATTTGGGAGAAATGAAACTTATAGTGCCATATCTAAACATATGCTTAGGCATGGCAGTGCTCATACTTTTCTGTTTCAAGTACTGCAGGTTGTGAAACCTGGGGTGCGTGGTGGGGATCTCACTAATCTGACAGAACAAATGGAGATTAAATGGATTTTTCGTTTGGCAGCTCACAGAGGGGTAGGACTTAATGACTATGTCCCTCTCAAACCCATTTTGAAAGCGAGACCCCTCAGATGATGATTTTTGTCAGTTTATATTTTATACTATTTGTGTACTGCCTTCAGTTTGTATTGTTTTATTTATAATATGTTTTTATGATCTTTTAGCTTTTAATGTGTGTGTGTCATATCAGTCTGCTTTGCAGGAACAGGATAGTACTGTTGCTTTAAGGATATGGCAGTGAGCAGGAAGTGATGTAAGTGTGTGTGATGTAGAATCCTGTATTTAAATGTTTGGATATGTGTTTTTCAGTTGTAACGTCTGAGGAAGAGAACTTGTTTCTTGAAAGCGCTAACGGTTATTAAAAAGCTTTTAGTTCTACCTGTACTATGGTCTATTGATTCGCAAAGGACTAACCCTTGAATTTGTTGTACCGGGCCTACACTGAGTTTGGCTGCATTGGCTTATTTCTTTTGCCTTGGTTTGTTGGGACATATACATTGTGATCTTTGCTCGGGGTTTGGAACTGTTTACATCTGTTTTGGGCAATGGAAAAAACACCGGAAGATTGTTGTGGTGACATGGCAATCAATCGTAATTCTATCGAGACTGCAGGGGAACCGAATGGTCTGCGGCAGCCGGTTTTTCATCCCACGGAGGGACCGCTATCAGGACTATTGGCCGAGGTGAACAATCCTTTACTTGTGCTGGAAGATTCCAGTAATATTGAAACGGACTTGGACATTGATACTAGCATACTTGCGAGACAGCTTAAAAGGGACATAGAAAATGATTTATTCAGATATAAGAGGTTGCAGTTGCAGAGACAACATTTGGAGGCCAGTTTACATCACAGAGTTATTCCGAGGGGCCTCCGAATATTAACCATGCCGACGTATGGCAACTCGCATCCAGAGCTGTTAGCGAGATGGCAGGTAATCAATATACAAGCCAGTAGGGCTTACATGGAGTTAATAATTGACTATTTTCGTCCCGTAGAGCAGGAACTGTTGGCTAATATTAACAGACAACAACAACGCCTTCTGAGTGCTGTTGGCAGGGACGTAGCTGATGTGACTTTGTTTGAGCTATCTGACAGGGTAACTCGGTTTGGTAATACGTTACTAAACCAAAAGAAGAAGAAGCTTATGAGAGATCAACATGATTTTGAACACAATAATGTGTTCCTGTGGCCCAAGAATGTTAACTCTACACAATCACGTAAGTCGGATGTTACGGTCCCCAAACAGACTAACCGCACAGTGAATGAAGTCAATGCTGACTCCATGATTGATGTGCCTCTGGATAAATCTACGCGTGTTGGCCTGAATGGCCAAACAGCCCAAATGAGTAATGAGATGAGGAAATCAGTTCCTCTGGATGGAAATACACCTGCCATGGAGAGGACAGTGGATGGACAGCGTGCAGCTGTTGCATCACCACAGTCAGTGAAATCTATCTATTTCACACCAGCCGAGGGGCCTTCGGCTTTGACAGCAGGAAGTGTAAGCTGTACCAATCCTGCAGTACGGCGAAAGATTCAACTGGATAAGTTATTACCAAAAGGCACACGGGATTTTCCGGATGCTCCTCTCCCTATCCAGATAGGGAGAAAGAGGTCCATCGATCAAGACTTTCCCAGGGATCCCAAGTGAAGGGAGACGTCCAGGGAAGTACACCATTCTCGTTCGATGAGAGGGAACGAACATCAACTGTCTTGAATATATCTCATCATCAACTATCGGATGTAGAGTTATCCGTTTTGAATAGGGGACTCACATATATACCTAGTGCATCAGCAGATGTTAGTGAAATTCTCACATCTCTACGAATGTTTGCTAGGAATGTGAACCTTAAGCTGTTATACAATGATGCCAATGCTCCTCCTAGTGCCTCAGAATTTAAACGCAAGAGCCTGTTTAATCCCACATTGAACCCTACTTTAGATCTGTTCATCAATGCTGTTGAAAATGATATATATCATGGCATCAGCCTACATGTACCTGAGTCAGCTGGGAACTTGTCCCTTGAGGAGACTGAGGCACTTAGGCAACTCAAAATGAACAACATGATCATTATTCGACCAGCTGACAAAGGGGGAAAGACCGTAGTAATTAATCGTCAGTATTACATTGAGACCATGCTCCAGATGCTGGACACAATAGAATATGAAAGATTTGATATGTTTGATATCAATGAATGTTCTAGAGTTATTAGCAATGTTTTGGATGAATGTGTAATCCTGAACAATATGACTAAAGAATTGCGTGATTATTTTAGAGTAGAGGCACCATTGATACCACGTATCAATGGACTGCCAAAAATACACAAAAATCCGGTCACCCCTTTGTTTAGACCCATTGTTGCTGGGGCAGGATGGTTGACGGAGCCTATCTCCGTGTATCTTGATCATAAGCTTAAGATGGTCCTTTTTCAGTTTTCCCACGTGCTTAAAGACACTGAGCAATTTCTAGGAGATCTGTATGAATTTGTTGATTCCTATGAGTTACAAGGTGAGGTGCTATTATCTACGCTAGACGTCACATCACTTTTCACCTGTATACCTAATGGGGTTGGTATCCAAATGGTGAGGTCTGTATTGAATGGATTTTTATCAAGCACTGAGATGGATTTTCTATGTCTATTATTAGAAGTAGTACTAGATAACAACTACTTTTTGTTCATGGATACGCTTTACCGACAGGTATCAGAAGTAGCAATGGGCACCAGTTGTGCCACCTCCTATGCCAACTTGGTGATGGTGGCCTGGGAGAGGGAGGTCATACTCAACAATGCCAGTATTATTTTCTACAGGCGTTTTGTGGATGACCTCTTTCTTCTATGGCAGGGGACTGGTGCCTTGCTGCTCACGTTCCATGAACAACTTAACAACTTGGAAGGTTTTTTGAAATTCACTATGAAGTCCTCCTCAACCTCTATTGATTTTTTAGACACCACTGTACATTATGTAGGGCACACGTTCCACACTAGTGTATATAGGAAATCCTGTCATACTAACTCCTTCCTTTCTAGAGATAGTATGCACAACAACAAAGTCTTTACTAATATCATAAAGGGGCAAGCATTGAGGGTTTCACGTCTATGCTCTCGAGATCAAGATTTCTTGAGAGAATTAGAGGCACTGAAGATCTCTTTTGTTGATAGAGGCTATATGCCTGTAGAGATCAATAATATATGTGAGCATGTGATAAGAATGAGGGGAACTAGAGGTAAACCCTATTTTTCAAGTCGTGGATATGATAGGAAAGTTCCAGTTAAACCAACTACCCAAACTTTTTTAACTTTACCTCTGGGTAACAATACATCTTTTGTACAGCATACTATTATGGATAATTGGAATATCTTAATGGTGGATCCAAGTATACGACACCTGGTAGGTAATTGTCCACAGTATGCGTTCAGCAATAAGTCAAACTTGAAACAGCTACTCTGTTTCCCAGATTTATGTGCGATTGAACAACCATTGTTTCCAGCCTGGCAGTCCGGCACCAAGAGATGTGGCTCTTGTCAACAGTGCCAGTTTGTGGATACATCCAGGTATTTTCAGAATTCGAATGATGGACGACTTTGGGAAATTAGGAGCGGGTCTGACTGCAACACTAGGCATGTGGTATATGTTGCATGCTGTCAGACCTGCTTCAGTTTCTATGTGGGTAAAACTAACAGGTCCCTTAGAGAGCGAATAAGGGACCACCTGTATGCATTTGGGAGAAATGAAACTTATAGTGCCATATCTAAACATATGCTTAGGCATGGCAGTGCTCATACTTTTCTGTTTCAAGTACTGCAGGTTGTGAAACCTGGGGTGCGTGGTGGGGATCTCACTAATCTGACAGAACAAATGGAGATTAAATGGATTTTTCGTTTGGCAGCTCACAGAGGGGTAGGACTTAATGACTATGTCCCTCTCAAACCCATTTTGAAAGCGAGACCCCTCAGATGATGATTTTTGTCAGTTTATATTTTATACTATTTGTATACTGCCTTCAGTTTGTATTGTTTCATTTATAATATGTTTTTATGATCTTTTAGCTTTTAATGTGTGTGTGTCATATCAGTCTGCTTTGCAGGAACAGGATAGTACTGTTGCTTTAAGGATATGGCAGTGAGCAGGAAGTGATGTAAGTGTGTGTGATGTAGAATCCTGTATTTAAATGTTTGGATATGTGTTTTTCAGTTGTAACGTCTGAGGAAGAGAACTTGTTTCTTGAAAGCGCTAACGGTTATTAAAAAGCTTTTAGTTCTACCTGTACTATGGTCTATTGATTCGCAAAGGACTAACCCTTGAATTTGTTGTACCGGGCCTACACTGAGTTTGGCTGCATTGGCTTATTTCTTTTGCCTTGGTTTGTTGGGACATATACATTGTGATCTTTGCTCGGGGTTTGGAACTGTTTATATATATATATATATATATATATATATATATAGAGAGAGAGAGAGAGAGAGAGAGAGATAAACTGATAGATAGATATAGATACCCAGATATATACCCAGCTGAACAACCCTTTTGCTGAAAATAATCGTTTGTCAATAGCACATTCAGTCAAACTCCAATAAAAAATAAATAAAGCTTTTTGCCTACACCCCCACAATATATGCTACTTAAATATACCAATTCTGGGACTGCACAGCAGTGAGAAGGGGAAGCTTCTTAAACCACACTGTGTAGTGATCTCACATAAAGTTTGACTCTGTATGCAATTGTGAATTACCAAAATATTAATCAAGGCACACTTATGCTGAAATGCATGTAGATTCACACAAGCTGCACCTACAAAATATAATATTTATCAAGAAGAACTACATATTGGGATACAGAAATTAACTACAATACTATATAGCACAACAGTAAAATAACACTGGAAGTACTGACTTTAGAAAGTGTTATATGTTTTGTTTTCATTTATATATATTTTCGTTCCCCAATAATCATGTATTTTATTCAGCATTGTGAGGGGAACCATAGCTTATCCTGGTAAGTAATGGTGGGAAGACAGAGAGCCCCTTGTAGATGGGATGCCAGGCCATTATAAGATGTACAAAGACACACCCACAACCACAGGCAATTTATTGACTCATCAATGCACTTAATGACAAATCTTTAGGACCTGTAGTGAATCTACACAGACACACAGAAAGCATGTAATTACCACATAGAAAACACCCCTGACAAGAACCAAACTGAAGAAGTAAAAATTGAGTGGCAGTGGTGCTAACAACTGAATCATACCTCTCAACCTCTGAGTGAAAGTAATCTGGACAAAGCCTAAAATAATGGGGGGTTCAAAGTCCCAAAAATAGGAACATACTGCAAATACTGCGCTTATAAACTTATATAGTTGCTAGAGTAATAGGATTTGTGTTGGTATACATTTGCTGAAGGATATAACATCTAAAACTCATATGTATGCAGTTATTTAGTGATGTTAATCCTCAGTTGTTTGATAGACAACTACAAATTTTATGAGAAACACTCCAGAAATAAGAGTAAAAAATCTGGATATTCTGTGAAAATGTGGACAGTTGAGAAGTATGAACTGAACTACAGTGACTCAGTGTGCAAGTTTAGCATTACAACAAATATACTATAACACTTTAAAATAGCTTTCCATGTAAATATATGCCCTACATGTGGTATGGAAGAATGGTCAATGACACTCCACAACTGGGACAACTCTATATCACATTTCTGTAAGGTGTAATTACGTAATACTTGGAAAATACAATGGTTATCAAGTTTTTGTTCTTTGGATGGGATACTGTTCATAACTGATAATTTTATCATTCAGGGCTAATTATTATCACATTTATAATCAGTGTAAAATTATTATAGGACTGTGTTCTCATGCAAAGTAGAAATTTTGGTTTAGTGGTACTCCAAATTCAGAATATCAAGGTAACCATTGTTATAGTGCATTTCAGATAAGGGACTGTATACACTCTATACATCAGAATAACTTGCAAAGTACTTAATTTTCATTAGCACATTGCCTTGTCATTATTTATGAATTCTATGCGATTTAATACCCTTTTTCATATAGTGATGTTTTCCAAGGAGTCTACTTCAACTCATTGAAGTTTCAGACCATCGAACATCATATGGTCGAAGACCAGATGATGATCGAAGTTCTGAAACATAGAACATTCTGAATGGAGATCAATGTACAGTGTGGAATGGGAAATTTACCATTTTCCTCGCTGTAGTGTAATCTCGGAGTTAATATATTTAAGTAGCAGGGGGTGTGGGGGGTGCAGGTGGGCTTACCTCCCTGCAAAAACATAAAATAAGACTTCTTTTTTTTTATTTCCTGTTCAATGTTTCAGAACTTCATTCATCTGATCTTCAATCATATGATGTTTGATGTTCTGAAATTTCAATGATTTGAAGTAAATCCATTTCAAGACAAAATAGAAACACTGTGGACAAACAATGCTCACAGCAAAGAGTTATAGCAGTATGTGAAAGTTGTCAAACAAGTAACACATAACACAAAAAGCTTAGCAGGGTTCAACAGAAGTAGACAAAAAGAAGATATTAAAACGTAGCAAATTTGCTGTCACCAACAAGTATTACACATTGCTAAAGTGAACACACTGCAAATGAGTCATAGCTTATAACAAACTATGTTTTACCATAAACTGATGAAACTCCATTACACAATACAGCAAAAAAAAACATGAACAGCCCCAGCAAGGAGAAGCAGTGTGCAAGCAACCATATGAATGCTACACAACCAGATATGACTAAAAATCCATGACCTAGAAATGATATGCACTCTCAGACAATTAAGACCACATCAGATTGCAGTAGAGAATGTACTTCTCTACCAACAAAAACAAACACAAAGAACATGAAGAAGATGTGAAAATATAATGAACCTGTAGTCATTAACAAGTACACTCATCACTAAATTCACCATACTGCAAACATATCATAGCCTGTAACAAACTATACCTTATGACACTGTGGCAACAGACATGCACTGTCCCAATAAGGATCGGCAGTGTACAATCAACCACATGACTGCTCTCAAATCATAAATGAGGGAAAAAATTTAAAAAGTATGACCAAAAAAGTGTACATACTGAAATATGCTAAATTCTCAAAGAATTCAGGTTACACTAGTGCAGTGGGCAGAATTATCAACTCACAGCTAGAAAGTCTCCAGTTTTGTCCCAGCTGGGCAGCCTTCTGTATGTGGAACTGCATGTCCTCCTTGTGCTTCTGCTGTCTTTTGGTACTCGTTTTTTCTACCATATTCCAAAGAGATGTAGGAGCGTGAGTGAATGGGTGTGCCTTCTTTGAAGGTTGGGCGTCAGGCTGGCAACTCGGCACCATAAAAATCCACTGCCCATCACTAGCGGACCGGAGTTTCACTGTGGCGACCCCTAACTGGGAAAAGCTGAAAGACATTATTATTCCAAAGAGATGCAGCATGCAGACTGGTGATTTTTAAATTGTCCATAGCTGTTGAGGCAAGCATGTGTGATAATGAAGAAAAGCCGGAAAAAATATTTATTTTTCTTCTTTTGTCTAGTAAACTCTGTGGATGGCAGTTGTACATGGAGTTGCTAGAGGATTCAGCTGTGGATTGTAGATGTGGATGGATAAGTCAAGTGCACAGCTACCAACAAACATAAACACAGAGAACGTGGATGACAAAAACTAAAAACCCATCTATAGTTACTACAATTCAGCTCAGAAATGTAACTGAAAGTAAATAATGGAATGCTACAAACCACAAAAAATCTCCACCATGTAGTTGGAAGCTTGTCTATCACTGAAATAGATAAACACTAGGGACATGGGATTAATGATACCAGGCCAGTGAAGGCAGCCCCATCAGAATGTGAATGGAAACATGCATCTGCATGGGGAAGGTGTAGCACACCTCATGGTGATTCTTCTGTTCATATCAGCCACCAGTAGAAGGGTTTAGCCTGAATAGAAATTCCCTCATTAATAGGATGCAGGTAAGTAAAAACTACCTCCATGTCTGCCTAAAATTTCTCCCTTGGACAGAGCCAAAAATAATGGGGGAGTAGGGACAAAGGCTCAAGATATCAGACAGATTTCAAATATTCATCTTAAAAACTTAAAACATTGCTAGAATACCAGGTTTTGTATTACCATACATTTTCTGAAGGAGATAAAGTCTGAAACTCAAATGTCTCTCAGTATTTAATGTCTTCAATCCTCAGTTAATTTACCAGAGAACCACAAATTTATTGAAGAACAGACCAGAAATATAAGCAAAAATTTGAACATTCTGCAAAATGTGGTGCAGTTGAGAGGTATATACCAAGTAGAGGGAACAATGTCCGAAACACGGATAGAGGAAGCTTGAAGGTCCAAAGATATGGATGCTAAAAGCAAAAAGTGTGAAGTAAGAGAGCAAGGAATGCAAACCTGGATGAGTCAATGTCCAAAATGCTATGGACAAAACACATAGAAGCGAACTAAATTGGCTTTGTATGTAACACTAATAGGTGAGGAAAATGTTTATCAACAAACCACAGGTATATAACACATTGCACAAGGGCAGGACACTACAGAAAATGTAAGGCGACATAAACTATATGTAAGTAAGAGCCAAGTGGATGTAGCATACTGAAACATAACGTGATTACCATGAATGCGGAAATAACACAGATGCTAACATCTCAAATAAAATCCATCACTTATAGCTGCTGATATGACACTCTGAAAAAGCAATGTACATGCAATAACAGATCATCAGTCTAAACTGCTCCACTCCAAGAACACCAGACTATTAAAACCACAACATTGTCACATAATGGTTAATAGGACTCCGCATCAATGTACAGCAATGCTTGATAATGTGAGTCACAACAAAACAAACAAAAAAAAACCCCATCAAAGTCTGAAATTCAGTTTGCCTACCAAAATAAGTGTAATTTGCACCTCTTGATGTATGTTGTGGATTGTGCCCTCTCACCCCTGCTAAATATAAACACCAACTCTGAGATTGCTATAAATTGGTACACTGAAGTGGGGCAAAACTATAAGATACCACAATCTCATAATTAGTGTGTGTGTGTGTGTGTGTGTGTGTGTGTGTGTGTGTGTGTGTGTGTGTGTGTGTGTGCGTGTGTGCGTGTGTGCGTGTGTATATATATATATATATATATATATATATATATATATATATATAGATATATACACACACACACACACACACATACACACACACATATATATATATATACATATATATATATATATATATATATATATATATATATATATATATATATATATATATATATATATATGATTTGTGCATAAAATCTTGATATTCTGAGGACTGCAATTATGAACCTTTGATTTTCAATGTCCACCTGATTAACAGATATATCTGACTAACCACATGTGTGTATGACATTAATAAAAATCTGACTAACTACATATGTGTATGACATTAATCAACATCACAGAAAAGACAAAGACCGACCACTAAAGAGTTATCACAATCCAACAGTAGCATACTAACAGGCTGAAGAAACCACCACTGAATGTGGAATAATGCATCTATTTATCAATATCATGAATGCATGAATGCAAACCTCTTATATGTAATTTATTTAAGCAATGTGCACAGCAGGTATATCAACTGGGAATGTTCATACAGCACTGTAACAATGTTCTTAAGTGGCATTTAGTAAACACATCTGCACTGTGTATACTGCATAAATGTTAATTCAGCACACGTAAGGTTGCATAAAGGTAACAGCCAATAAAATTTTATAAAACCATACTACAAATCAGGTCCATAAATATTGCATTTTTGGTGATAGATGAGGCACAGAGGGTTGCAGATTACACAAATTGATCATTGATGACAGAAAAGGGGTGACAGGAAAGAAAGGCGACAGCATAAAGCAAGGGATGGAGCATGCAGAATGTAGAGACACAGGAAAGGCAACATTGAGAGGCAGTTATTTTTTGGTTGAAGAAAATCCCAATTTTTTTGTTTTAGGGAAAGTGGGTGTAACTGCACAAAATGTATAGAAAGACATGGAAGAGGAATAAAGCACTACATATAAGTAAAAGTATTTTCAGAAAGACATAGCAAACTGGTAGTAAAACAGTGGGGTGGATAAAAAAAGTAAGGTATATATGGACAGAGGCTGGGAGTTAGATGACATACAATGAGGACTATCTATTGAAGGGGACACTGTAGGATACCAAAAGTTGCCAATAAATGCAGACTGCAATGCAGTTAGGAAATCACCAACTACAGCTGCGATGTTGGCACACATACTGGAACAATCACAAACAACCACACCAGTAGAATAAAAAACTCCACAAACAAATGCTGGGTGCTTTTATATATATATATATATATATATATATATATATTAAACAGAACTTCCTAAGAGGTACTTAGACATCCCATACCATTTTCTATTAATGCAAAATATAACAGTCATATGTTAACAACTACAAATTTTTTTAAAGTACAATACACGTACATGTTGTATAACAATTAACTAAAACAGCAATTAAAAAATATTTATATAATAAATTAATAATAATATTAAAAATATTTTTTACCTTGAAGTTCTGATTTTAATACACATTTGTTGTTAATGACTCCATTAAGGCCAGTTTGTCTGCTGCCAAAAACAATGGCCATGAGACTTCCTTCATCTCCAAAAAATTATTGCAGTCTCAACCCTGTATATTTGGTTCTATATGTTCCACTACACTGAATATAAATTTCTTATAATCACTACAACTCAGTGTCTGTTTATGGAGTGCATTATTATTGTCTTTATTCTTAATATCTAATTATACGTCTCCTTATTAATATTCTAAAACATACACGCTGATTGGCCAGCCCAACCAGCGTGCCCATTGTAAATCCCACAATATATCAATGGAAAAAGGTCCGGTCACCTAGACTTTTTTCCGTTGGTATAAACTGCCCCAAAATCTTTTTTTTTTTTTTTTTACAATAAAAAAAAAAGAGGGAGAGAGAAAACGGAGCAATGGAGACTTTCTTTTCTCCATTGCTTCTGTTTCAAAGCCTTAATGTACTGGGTATGCATGGGAATGCAAGTTCCATACACATACACAGTACATCAAAAAGCAGAATCAGTATACCACAACCGGTGGAAGAACAGCAATCCACCGTTATACAAAGACATTATTTAAGAAAAGTATTTTTTTCTTAAATAATGTCATTGTATAATAGCAACAACCAACTCTGTGGTTGTGGTATATTGAAGATTTACCCATGGTTGCCTTTGTTTAATCACTCAGGCTTTGCCCTCGTGATTAAGCCACAACAACCATGAGTAAATCTTCAATATACCACACCATGTCATCAGTTATTGCTTAAATAGTACTTGTAAATGCTTCTATTCAAATTTTTAGTGGTATTAGCCACATAGAAAGCTTCATGTCTACACTTTGCAATATAAATAACTCCTTAAGTTTTGCAAATAATGTTACAT